>NC_134646.1:1525151-1828181 GCF_030463565.1 Pelecanus crispus
ATTTTGCATGAGTTGGCTGAGCCAAGAATCCTCCTGACAGCTCAGTAGTTTGCCTTTGCAGTGGTGGAATCTGTTGCTTGGCTCCTGAACAGCGGAGTAGTTCCTTTCTCTTGCTGCTTGCTGCAGCAGGCTTAATCCTCTGGAAGAAGACGAATGGCAAGTCCTCAGATGAACGAAAAACGGCGTCGTAGGTGCGCGGAGCGGAGCTGGCGGTGGCCAGCGAAGGACCCTGGCGAGGCAGGAGCAAACTGTTCCTTAGGACTGGGGAGGAAACCAGGAGTTGCCTTCACTAGTGTGCCAAGCTGGAAGGCTACAGCCGGCGTGAGCATCGCTTGGAAAAAGTAGTGCTGAGGAGCAACGTGCAATGCTGCAGGACTGTCCTGTTGGCGGCAGTTGTTGACATCGGAGCCGCTTTCATCAGAAGTTGGAAGTCATCCCCTTCAGCTTGCTGTGTTCCCAGGTGTGAAGGAGGGCAAAGAGGCTTCAAAGGAGTGGAAGGAGGCTTCAGGGTTGCCCTTGATGTATTCTCGTGTCTTGCCAACAGCTGTCTGACAGGAGATTTTCTTTCTCAATGGTGGTGTTGAAGTGATAAATCAAAGTCATTTTGACAGTAGTTCTCGACCTATCTTCTTAAACAAACACGCTGTTTGGGTTCGAGCCACGTCGCTAGTCCTGTATCCTGGTAAGTTTTGAGCTGGAGGCAGACTGCAGAAGGAGAAGTTGTTGTGTGAGCTCTTCACTTGTGATAAGAGAATAGATAGGAGGACGGGGGGACACCTTTCAGGAGTCGTGAGATGAGTTGGTCACTCCTCTGGTTTATTTGTCCACTTGGATTCTTAGGCCGTTTATCTGCAGGAATCTGAACTTGTGATGCTCATGAGACTGCTTTTAAACTTTGGAGGCTCGCATGAATCTTAGGAAAAGAAATTAATTATGTTTCTATCTTGATGAACTGTATTCCATGTGGAAATAGATTACTGCTGTACTACAGACAGTAGTTGCTTTTACCCAAAGATGTTTGAAGTTTTTAATTACGTTGCAGGGGTGGCTGGCACATGTGGTTTGGTTGTCTGGCAGACCTGCCATTAGATTGATTTTGATTATGGATTGGGATTGTTTTGTATTTTTTGATTTCTTTGATTTTTGAAGGTGTAGATTTTTGAGGCGGCTGAGCTTCGTAGGGGGGTGTTGAAACTTGGTCTTCATAATCTAATAAATGGTTCGATGGCTAGTTCATCGGCTTAGGGGTGTGTTCGTGGATCTCTTAGAGGAGCGTCTTCTCTAAACGACTTGACCCAGTCCTCCTTTAACAGGCAGTAAAACACAAATGGATACTAGGGGCTTTTCTCTCTAATAAACTCATCTCTTGCGTAATTTATGTGTTTCACAACCAAAACAAATGGAGAGTACAGGAAAGTAGGATTTTTAGAAGAACTTAGACCACTCGGCATCTGTTTTCTGAAAAAGGCAGATATAATGGGTTGCATATTTTGTAGATAATGTTTTAAATAACTGTTCTCTTGAGAAAGATTCTGTGAAACCCTTGTGTGTTGGATTTGGGGCGATTATACCCGGAACATGTTGCTGGTCCTTTATTTATGGGGTTTTTTTAAATGTTGGGTTAGGATACATCAGACTTGAGAGAAGTGAGATAGCTGAGAGGATTTTTCTGCAAATCAGAAGCAAACAGTCAACCCTAAAATAGCGACGACTTGTTAGTTTTTCTGGTTTTGTGTGCTAGTAGAGTTAAATGCCATTTTGAGGGTAGGTTACTTCTTTGAAAGATGTCTGGGTTGCGTGAAATAGGGTCATTGTGTCTCTGTTACACGTACTCATGCTTTGGGGAGGAAAAAAAACCCCAAACCAACAGCTTGCATAGAAACTCATGCCAGCTACTACCTTTAGGCCTTCTGGGGTGATAGCTATTCTTCCACTTTTCCCTCCCTGTGTTAAGTTGGACTTGAAAACTGTAGAGTGCGGTTTAGAGATGTGAAGTCTATCTTAGACTTTTCTACTATACCACTTGGCTTGTAGTCACAGAGCAAATGGATAAGATGATACAGACATTCGTTGTATGCGATTTTGGAAAAATCTCATCGCTTCCACTGATGAAATAAAACCTTTCCGAGTCAACTGAGGATACTTTGGTTAACAAAGTACTGAAAGAAGCAATAGCTTAAGTGATAACTGCAACTCTGGGTTTTTTGTGTTTTAAGTATGTTTTGGTCAGTTATATTGTTCTTAAGCCGTATCTGTTATTTTTCAGGTGGAGTCGTTTATCTTGGATCAGGATGATCTCGAAAACCCTATGTTGGAAACAGCTTCTAAATTGCTTTTGTCAAGTACTGCTGACGGTGCTGACCTGAGAACAGTAGATCCAGAAACCCAGGCAAGATTAGAAGCTTTACTTGAAGCTGCAGGTAAGTATTCGTGTCCCATACAGGTTTAACCCCGAAGCCCTTAGACATGAGTCCATACTGGAACTGCTTGCATAAGTCTAATCCGTATGAGCATGATAACAAATGCAGATTGTAAGGCGGCGTGAACCTGGCAAGGTTGTGCGAGTCATTGAAGAGGCAGAAATTCATTAAAGCGTTCCCAGTTTTGGCAAATCGGAGTTTCATGTGAAGGCCGCGCTTCTAATCACATTCCTCCAATGCTGGATTTCTAAAAGCCTGAGTAAAAATTAACACCTGATCTTGGCTTGCAGCCTTATATCGAAAACAAAATTGCTCAATAAGGCTTTGTTTTGTAACAACTCCTGTATGAGAAGCTTTACTAGTTGCTCATACTAAGTAGTTGTCAGTAGTTGAAAAATAATGCCTTCTGTGGATCGGAGGGTTTCATTCATGCGCATCACATCGGAGTGCAGCTTTTAAATTAGCGTTGTAAACAGTTAATCCCTTCATTTTGGAACCTGTAGTTCATTATGCTTGGAATGTTTCTGCCAACAGATCTCATAGGCTCAATTTCAACTTCTCTGTTTTCTCCTTTTCTGGCATGCGTACCAATTTGTTGTAAATTGGAATGAAAGGAATAGGTAAGCTGTCTACAGCTGATGGTAAAGCATTTGCAGATCCTGAGGTGCTTCGCAGACTGACGTCTTCGGTCAGTTGCGCGTTGGATGAAGCTGCCGCTGCACTTACCCGGATGAGAGCAGAAAGCACAGCGAATGCAGGGCAGACGGACAAGTAAGCTGAATTTTATACTGGATTTTTTCAGTAGTTTGCTACTTTTTAGAAGCAGTTTTTTGTGTTGTGTCGCTTCTGATTACACGATGGTGAAACTCTTGCTCGAGTGGAATTTGGCGCCAAGTTATCACCTGTGATTCTCCTGCTAAATAGTCCTGGACTGTCAGGTCTTGCAGTGGGGAGTGAAGCAATTAATACTGCTTAGAATCCAGAAATCGCACTCCAGGTAATTTCACTTGAGCAACTATAGAAACAAAATTTCTAAGCTCTTAAATAGTACGGGCCTTAGAACTGTACCAAAAAATAGCAAATCCTGAAATGGGTCATTCAGTGATAGCACGAAACTTTGGGACCAAAAAAATGCCCAGTCTGTTGCTTTAGAGAACTTCAGAGTGCCTTTTTAACTGAGGAAGGAGAACAGTCTTGAGGGACTGGAGCCGTCGTGGTGGTCAGCAGCTTTGGCGTGTCGGGTAGGACCCTGGACAGAGCCTGGGCCAGGGGGGTCGCTGCTGTGTGACTGCAATTCCTGGCTTTGTGGTTCTTTTTCTTTCCCTCACGAACACCCCAGTAAGACAGAGAAGGTTCCCTTCTAGGCTGCCATTAAGCTTCAGTGCAACAGAAACAGAGCGTTAGTAAGAACAAGAAGTGCTGCTGCACTAGTTATTTGGAGCAGAATAGAGAAGTATGTCAGACTTGAATTTTTATTCTCACAAAGCAATAACTGTTTTGGAATGAAGGCAGTGTAAGAGAAGACAGAATTGGAGGGATTGAAAATACGCTTCCAGTAGAGCCTTTTTTGACCAAAACAGAATTGGGATGATAGAAGTGAAGAACTCGTGGTGGAGTGACAGGAGAACCACAAGTTTTGTGTTCAAAAACCGGGTAGATGTGGCACTTTGGGACATGGTTCAGTCTGGTCTACCCTTGATTGGCTTAGAGTAGACTTGGTAGTGTAGGTTAATGGTTGGGCTGGATGATCTTAAAGGGCTTTTCCAACCTAAACGATTCTAGGATTCTATGATTCTAAGTACTCTGACTTAGGGCTTACCAAACCAGGAGAATTTTACGCTTCTCCGCTTGGTTGAGTTAGGGCCGCAACTGAAACGTCGGATTGCGTTACGAAATTCAGGGGTTTTTGGCACAGGACAGAGGTGAAGTGATTAATCTTGTTATAGGTGAAGAGTGATGCAGGTGGTTTGTTTCAGTTGAATTAACAGTTACAGTGCTGAACAAAAGTTAAAGTGTTGTTAAGATGGACAGGTGATTTCAGTGTCCTCTGGTCCTGGGGCAAAAGAGAATGTGAATGCAACTCTGAGTAGTGGTTGCTGATTTGGAAAGGAATACTCATGATGTTGTAATTACCATGATTTAATCAGTTCTCCTTTCATTTGAACCTTACTTCAGAAAATGAGTGGGACAAAACCTGTGTTTTCAAACTGGAACTGCAAAGCAGGAAGAGGCTGAGAGCATATACTACGACATAATTAGTAATATAAACCAACAGTGGTGTGTTTGCAGTGCCATATGATTAGCCTTTCAAAAGGGAAAGTTATTACTTATTTCCCAGATTCTTAAATGATTTCCAAAAAAGGTTTTGTACTTCTGTAGGGCATAACATCGTACTGTGTGTATAGTGCTGAGACAATAAATCAGGTCCACGGTCGTGTGTTTCCTTAACATGTTTTCTGCTTCGGTTGTACATAATGCAGAATTTGGTAACCTAAATGGTCATCCTGCTGATGTTTCTCCTGTAAACTTTTGTTAAAAATTAGAAACAGGAGCAGTTGAGTATGCACATTATTCAGTTTTTGGAAGAGTTACGTGGAAAACCTCAAGTGTAATAATGGCACCTCTTTAATTAGCAGTTGGCACTTTGAGATTGTGGTTCCTTTTTTGCTGACTGCATCCTCATGGCATGCTGCATTTTTACTCTGCATGTAGAGCAAGCATTTCAAGCATAGTCCATTTTCACTTTTAAATGCTTTCTATCTTACTAGCCGCAGCTTGGCAGAGGCTTGTTCAGAAGGAGATGTAAATGCTGTGCGGAAGTTGCTAATTGAAGGACGAAGTGTGAACGAGCACACAGAAGAAGGGGAAAGCCTCCTTTGTTTAGCCTGCTCAGCAGGATATTATGAGCTCGCTCAGGTTGGTTTCCTAGCTGTTTTTAGTATGCGGGTATTGTACAAAATTAAAACTAATGTATTCCAGTCTTACGCACCTGGAGCGGGGTGTTAAGGTAGCAAAAATGTCAGTTAACTGGCAAATGAAGACTTACATGCAAACTGAATGTTGCTAATGCATTCTTTGTGGTTATTTCTCTAAGTGTTTCTAACACAGAACTGTGTGGGGGTGAAGGTGGGGCCTTTGTGTAGCGTTTCAACCATCTTGACATGCTGGTTTGTCGCTTGCCAGCGTTGTTGATCACCCTTCTGTTCGCAGGTTCTTCTGGCAATGCATGCTAATGTAGAGGACCGTGGTATTAAAGGAGACATAACACCTTTAATGGCTGCTGCTAATGGCGGACATGTCAAAATTGTCAAGTTGCTGCTAGCTCATGGTGCTGATGTGAATGCACAGTCATCAACAGGTAAATAAGTGTGGTGGAGCCTGTTGCAAACTACTGAAAAGCTAACATTTGCAGTGTGCGGAGAAACTTTGTGTGAAAATTTGGGAAGAATGGCTCTCAGCCAAGCAACGCAGAATGCTTTTTCGTGGTTTTGCTATTGGCTTTTGCATTTTTTTTTAATGAAGCTGGAAAGTACTGGTTACGGACACACAAAGGTGGTTAAAGTCAGTCAGTAACTGAAAGGTGTTTGCGTACGTAGGATTTGTTGTCACACAGTATTTTAAGCACAGTTTCAGAAGTTTCTGTATACATTGAAAATGGTTTGGTGTCAGGTCTAGGAAAGCAAGGGAAGAAAGTAAACATGAGAAGATGGCCCCCTTTTTCTTTGTCTCCTCCTCCGTCTCCCTTTTTCTCCCCCCTCTTTCCAGTGGCAGTTTGGTAGGCATTTGTGTTGAAGTGACCAAACTGGGAAATTTTCTTAGTTTGTGCGGCCTTGAAATGGAGAGGTGGTGTGTAGCCAACAGGCATTGACAAATGGAGTACTGACCTTGAACGATGAAGAAAGTTGGGATACCAGAAGACACTTCCCTCTCCCCTGCCCCCAGTGAAGTAGTTCTGAGTAGTCGTGCTGCTTTGACCTTAACTTTTTTTAAGGTATCTTTCATAAAGGCAGATTCTTTGACTGTTCTGTTCAGATACATGTTTTTGTAGTTTTGCCATGGAGGTTGTTTTCATCTCCTTGCATAGACTGAGAGCATTTTTGAACTAACCCTTCAGAGGCGCTTAGGGCTTGATTTGGAAGCAGCAGTTCATTCTGCTCCTTGTTTTGAGCTTTCATTTTTACCGCATAGTACATCCGTGCTGATTAACAGGAGAAGGGATGGGTTTTCGTGACAGAAGGTGGGATTAGCTGGGATAGAAATGGGAAGAGGAGTGCATCGATACAGTTGCCAGGCACATGGAGATCTTTGGTCTGTCAGCAGTGAGCTACTTTGTGGAGTTACTTGCCTCTTTTCCCCTACCTGCAGTTCTTGGTTTTGTAGCCTGAAAAAACCTGTTTGTAAGGCAACCAGGTAAAAGCGATGAAATGGAGCATAAGTTGAAGTTCCCAGTGTAGAAACGCCATCAAATTCTGTTTTGAAACTCTCTTCTCTTCTGCCTTAGGCAATACAGCCCTTACATATGCCTGTGCTGGAGGCTATGTAGATGTTGTGAAAGTGCTGCTGGAATCGGGCGCTAGCATTGAGGACCATAATGAGAATGGTCACACTCCTCTGATGGAAGCAGGAAGTGCCGGCCATGTGGAAGTGGCCCGAGTGCTGTTAGAAAATGGAGCAGGCATAAATACGCATTCCAACGAATTCAAGGAGAGCGCGCTGACGCTGGCTTGCTACAAAGGTATGGTACCAAATGCCACACTTGTTACAAAGGTGTAACCAGTGTGGACAAGTGTGACAGGTGTGAAAAGTCTTTTCAAAAGTGTATTTATTCAGCCTTGCTGTCCATGACAAAATGAATTTAAAGGCTATGAATAGACACTTTCTGATGCTTTTATCCTGGCTGTGATACCACATCACATGTATGCGCCATATGTAAAACGATGATCAGTGTGCAGAGTGTAAGTATCAAGATGCAAACCTTTTGTCTGAGTCGTTATGCTGCTTTAAAAGATTCTCTACTAAATGAATTAGGAGAAGAGGAAGTAATACTCTTTATCATAGAGTAAGTATAGAAAACTTTCTGTGTTGTAGTTATATTATACAAGATAGCTCGGCTTAGATACAGGAACTACTTAATTCTAAAGGACATAGCACTTGGAAAGCCTGACAATCCAGGACCTTGCCTTTTAAGTGTCAGTGCTTAGGCAACAGGCCTTTCTTGCCTCCCTTAGAGTATTAGGCAGCTATCTTGCATCACCCAAGCAAGGGATGAAGATGTTTAATTAAGAGGCCAAATGTGTTCGCGCAGCTGAGCAGTTGCTGTTACAGTCACTTAGGACATGTTTTATTGAAGCCATTACAGTGGCTCTTGGCATCATAGAGTAATTGATGTCTGTAGCAGAGGTGCTTCTGTGGCACCGCAGTAGAAGATGGTCTCAGTCTTTCATTTATGTTTCTTTTATCTGCCTTGGTAAATTCTTGGTTCTCTGTTGCTGAACACACTTGTAAGCCGTGGTAATTTTCTCTTGTTGTGGCTGTCAGAGCAAAGGCTGTATTTGGAAGAGGGGAGTGGGACCCCAAAACGTTCCCTCCCTGAGAAAATGTGCTTGGGCTCTGAATCCTGAAGTGAGGTTGGAAAGCAGAGATGAAAAATTAAAAGTCTACGCTTAGTCAGTTGTTCACTGTGATATATGGGACAAAAGTGAAGATATTCAGGCTTTTATATTTTTCAGCTTATCCCTATATGGTTCATCTATCTTTCGTGCATTTGTGTGTTGCTCCAGATCTCGCGTTTAGGGCGTAAAAATACACTCCTAATTTTCTCGTGTTGCTTGCTTCCTGTAGTAGAATGACGTGTGATATTTGGGGCCAAGGTGGCGGCTAGCTTCGCCTAAATGAAGGGGGAAGAGTGAAAAGGCGATGTAGCCTCATACTGGGCAGCATCTGTGCTATTCATGGTGTTGCTAGGCGTAGTTGTAGTTTTAAGGTTTAGCCATGGTCATGTTGAGTTACGAAATGGCAATTTTATTTTCCTTTAACTTGGTTTTATATGCTTGCGTATTGGGTAGCGAAGTTGACTGGACTTGGCGCACGTGAAGGACCTGGCGAACTCTTCCTATGAATTAATGGAAAAGCTGATCCGTGCCCTTATCTTGGGAGGATTCCTGTAGGTGGTTGAATTCCTAAGAGTATGGTTGGAAGCATGAAGATCCCTCTGCTTCCTGTGTTTCATGGTCTGAGGGTCAGCATTAGCTCAGGGACCAGTTACAATGCCATATATGAAAACAGTAACCCTAAATCCTTAATGTCAAGCAAGTAGAGGGGAAGCGCTGACCCCCAATGAAAAGACAACATTCTGTAGGTGAAAAACGCAAATATCTTTGCGCAGATAAATCACCCTGGTAAAGCTTCTGGAGCGTGCGCTACTCGGCTCTAATGTCACCTCAAGGAACGCATGTAACGCAGACGTGATTTTAGAAACTAAGTGAATTGGATTGTATTTATACTAACTACGCTGTTCAGCTTCTGCGTGCATTGAATGCGTAGATATGAACATGCCTTTCAAGAGTGTTTCATGGGAATATTTTTATGTTGTAACGCGGCCTTCTATTACCTTCGTTATGTACGTTAGACCCTTTCTATGACTTGTGAAATGCACTTCCTAAAGTAGTTTTTATCTGTTAAATATTTTCTCCATACAGGCCATCTAGAAATGGTGAGATTTCTGCTGGAAGCTGGTGCAGACCAGGAACACAAGACGGATGAAATGCATACTGCTCTCATGGAGGCTTGCATGGTAAGAGATGTGTGGCTTGAGCAGTGAGGCATACGTACTCTCTCTTTGCTTCCTGAAGATGAACAAAGAGATTTCCTTTTGGCACAGAACCTAACTGTGTGATGTTTCGGTTTTGCTGTGTACTTGATGGCCCTTTCGCAGAAGACATCGGGGTGGGGGGAATACCTGGTTGAAAAATAGTACTGCCTAAAAGAGCAAAATTGAACTCATTCCTCTTGTGGCTGACAAAGTAGTTGAACTCTTAGAAGATGTCAGCTAAAACTTGCATCACCTGAGCATTAGCAGGAGAGCTCTATTAACCCATCGTTTGGGTAAGTAGGTTTCTGTACGTCCAGCTGCACGTTGTTTTTTCCTCCCCCTGAAGCAGCAGAAGTCAGCGAGTAACGCTGTGCTTATTGTCCCAAAGCAGCTTTTGTAGGCTCCAGGTCTCCTGCTGTTGTTACATGTCACTTGCTCTTTGCTTTTTGCCCTTCTGCCAATCATGGAGGCCTGGTTTGAAACAGATCTTTTTGTGAGCTCAGTTCAGAGAAATTAATGACTTCAAGAGATAGCCAAAAGTAAGTAATAGTAAGTTATTTGTAGAGAACCTTCTTTTTTTTTTTTTTCCTTTGTGTAATTTTGCAGGCTTCTGGGGGAGCAGCTTTCAGTTTATAGTGGGAAAACCCTTTATACAGGAATCTCCAAATTCAGTCAAGTGGAAGATTCTCAGTGCTTGTTGAGACGCTTTTAACAATTCTAATGTGCTAAACGTAGGCAGTGAGTAGAGTCATAACCTGGCTATTGGAGGCGTTTAACGTACCTACACCATGTTTAAGGAGTTGGTAAGCTAAGTTCTCTTTCAGTGTAGGTGGTTATGTTCAGGTGTGCGTGTGCAGCTTGTTTAAGTATGGTTCCCATAGCCACGTGCTCCTTGAAAACACAGGATCAGAAGCTGTTTGGGAAGCAACTAGGAAATGGAAGGGGAAATTGTCAACTTCTTAACTAATAAGAGCACTTTCATGTTGCTGGTTTGCCCATCTGAGGCAATTGTAGAATGACGGTGAATACATTAGTTTTTTTATAAAATTTACTAAGATTCCGAGAGCAACTCTGATTTTTGGATAGTAGTGTTTTTTTCTGTAGAACACAAATACATGTGAAGCTTTCCCTTGAAAAGGTTATGTATGGGTACGTTTTAATGCTGGGATTGTATAATTGATGCCGGACTTAAGATTGTTCCAGGCTTTTGTGGTGAAGCAAATTTGCTAAATCGATGTCTTTAGTTTTTCTGCCTGAAGTACTGTTAGGCTTGAAACAGCCATGTAAGTCTCATGTATCTGTATCTTCTTGAAAGCACATGTCCTATTTGGAACCTATTTCCTACATATTACCTGAGATAATAGGTCTTTTCCTTGGGAGATTTGTTTTGAATGTGGAGTAAATGTGCCCATTTATTCCCTTTATTTCTCCTCCAGGATTTGTTTAGACTTTGGTACCCCCTCTCAGAGAAGCGAATACTCTGCCATGAGTTTAACAACCCTGTGCCGTACCAAGGGTTGGCAGGGGTAAGCTAGCAGGATGAAAAATCTAGCAGGTGTCAGTTGGTGTTTCTAGAACTGAGAATGTTTTGAAACTTACCCTGCTGGAGAAATGAAAATGAAACAAGGTAGAGCGGAATTAGGCTCCATTTTTAGATGACACCCCCCCAGTATTCTGGGTAACCCTGAATTGCAGTAGGCTGTTGTGCAACGCTTTCCGCAGAGGTTTCCTCTGCTACTCAGGGTGCATAGTTGCAGCATGCTTAGGTTGGCCAGTAGTTTGTTTATGCCTTATGCCAACATATTCCAAATCCTTCATCTGAATATGGAACTTAAACGTAAAACTGAAAACTTGTCTCTTGGGTTTCCTTTTTACCCTCCTCTCTAAATAGATTTCTCATGGGTTGGGTTTTTCATGTCAATTAGCTTTGTGTAATGTCACGTTGTGAAGCTGTGGCCACAGAGGAGTGCCGCAAATCCTTATTTAGTCTTCCCTTCCCTGAAATAACCTTAATGGTTCTAAAATGAGCCAGTTATGTCTATTCGAGGAAGTTAATGGCTTCAGATAGGGGAATCATTAACAGAAACCACTACACTTCTCAAGAAGTCGTTAGAAAGAAAGGCATGTAGATAAACAGGGCTTGAACTATTTGTCTCACTCTGAAATCTTAATAGATTAGCCATATAAATAATCATGGGTGCTGCCCTTCCAGCAAGTTCCCTGGAAGGTGACGATAAAATTATCTTTTTCGATGTTGCAGTAGCCTTGTCATCAGGACGGCTTCTTGACAGATGAGAAGGTTGGAGGGAAAGATGCTATTTCACGGAGCAAGCCTTCTTTGCCTTGCCACCCTCTTCCCCCCGTTTCCCTCTGCCAAAAGACTCGTAAAAATCCATCAGGCTCGCAGAAATGTTGAGACCCATTGGGGTTTTTTTAATAATAGTGAGAGATAGGAAAAAACCCATCTCCCTTAATTCCTCAGGAAGCTGTTCCTAAGTAGGCACTTCCACGCTGCTGCTCAGAATTGACAGGTAGTCAAGAGTCTTAGTACCTTCAGCTCCGCTTGAGAGAGCGAGCAGCTTTCCACAGCGGTACTTAAAAAGGTTGGTCTAAAATAAAGCGGTGCAGGGGCTTCTCATCTCAGCATGTTTTTTTCTGCAGAAACAGTTGTCACTGTTGAGCAGTGGAAGAAAACCACCTTTTCTAGAATAGCATGGAACCGGAATGTATGTTATGGAATTGTTTGTATGTGGCGTAGCACTTACACAAGCCAGTGAGATAGTTTAAACCTTGTCCTACAAGGCTTTCGGGAAGACTTCTGAGCAAGAGGGCTTTTTTATAGACAGCAGTTAACATTGGTTTAATGCAAATGAGTTGTTGGGCAATGTGACTTGCCTTGTGGGAGCAAAAAGCAGGTTTGTCCAGTTTGCGCTTCCTCTTACTGAAGTAACCTCCTCTTCCACAGTCAGGGCTGAGTACTGAGTGCCCACAGTGGCTGGTCTTTGAAATACGCCTGGTGCGCTTGTGCAGGTTGGGCAGGTGACTTTTTGGCATCTAACAGCAGTTATGAGACTTTCTCTAGCTGCTGTAGAAGAGCTAGAAGGTGTAGAACAGCACCACCCCATTGCAAGGTTTGTTAAAGCATGGATAAAATTTCCTTGTGTGGTTGAACACCAGCAGTTGTTCTCAAGGCTGCTTGGCCCATATAAGATGCTTTGAAGCATACCTTCATGCTGCTGTTTGCCATACTTGTTGTGATTCAGGGATGATTAGTGAGCTGCCTTGCCAGAGCCTGATGGTTGAGGCACCGTCTGCATTTCCCTGAGGAAGGATTCTTTATGGAGTCTTGGAGTTTTTCTCTAAAATAGTATTGTCATTTCAGGTAAAAGGTGACTATGTCCTAGTTAATGTCCCAGATATTTTTCTGAGAGGAAATCATGTTTTGCTCCCTGGATATCAGAAGAAGGTATAAAATGCTTAAGAAATTGAAGCGTAAAAATGTTAGACGCAGTTTTCTGTTTTGTCTGGAAAAGAGCTTTTCGGGGATGTGGTTTCTAGCTTGGCGAGGACGGCAGTGGCTGCGGTTTGCTGCCTCCTACTAGTTAATACGAGATCAAGGTGTAGTTACCTTGTTCAAAGACAACCTTGGGATAGCCTGGTGTTCCTGGCAAGGTGCTGTTTTCTCTGTGCAGCCCTCCTGTGTTTTGTGTGTCAGACCTTTCCCCATTACGTTACTCCAAGTTTGAAGGATGGCGATTTCCTCATGGAGAAAACCCGCTTGGAGAGTTTGTGCTGTTGTTGGACCGCAGTGACCAAGCCGGTCTCTGCTTCTGTCTAAACAAAAGCAGACTTGAATGGCAGTTGGGTACGTCACCGTCAGGCCTCCAGTGTAAACACAGAGCTGAAAAGCCACTTCAAATAGTTCCTGAGTTTATGGCGTACTAAAAACATGACGAAGGTCATATGCTCAAATACTTTCTTTGTTTCTAAAGGAAGAAAGCGAACTTAAGAGCTACGTTTCGGTAAAACGAGTTTGACAGCATAATGGTACCGGGAAAATCTTGCCAAGACCCCGCCGAGGGAAGGCTGTAGTTCAGGTGGCTCCCGTGATGAATGAGGAACCCCTGACAAATGGTCTTGTTTTGGCTTTTCTCTTGGACAGAGAAAGTAAGTCCTGACTCTGCTATTAAATTGAGCAGAGAAGTAGTTTTGTGGGAGCCAAGAGGCAAGCAATGTCATCGTGCATGCTTCTTTTTCAGAAAGGAAGCAAAAATGTTCGACTTAAATCCTGTCTCTCTTCCACCTCCTTCCCCAAAAGATAAGAATGTGTAATGTAAATATGCCGAGACGCTAACAGTCTGCATGGACATGAGGATGAACTGTATCCTGATGTGTGTTGGTGTTATAACTAAATCACACTGTTTAACAAAACATGCAACTGCATGTTGAATTTAAAACTAAATTACCTCTCTTCGACGAAGTGGGGAGCATTGGCATTGAATGACTTGTTTGCAATTTAAAGGTTTTGTAGTCTTTAGGAAGAACGTCAAAACCTGTTCTTACATCCAAGAAAACTTTTTTTTTAAACTTCTCTTAATACTCCTTGATTTATTAGGCTGCTTGTGGTGTTAGTAGTCAATTTGTTGGCAGAACGCAAAGAAACACATTTGAGTGGTAACTTATTTCTTAGCATTTGGGTTCCTCAGATAACTCTGCACATACAGTTCTGTGTCTGCAGTCCTTAAGAAAGAGGAGTACTGGGTGTCAGAGGATTCTGATACTGTTCTTGTGGAGGAGGCAAGCTTCTAAACCAGCGTTGCGCTCCCTAACAACTGCTTGGGTTTCAGTTTGGTTTTATTTTTTTCCCCTAGCTGAGCTGATCCCAGACACTTGAATTTGAGTCTGGCATGAAGAAGTCGACCAGCTTGTTACTTAAACCGTTGTCAAGAAAGTTTGTTATGTAGTTCACAATATTTCAGCTTTGAATTGAACATACTCAGTAAAACATGCTTGAAGTTTTTTCAGGTGCCTATTTAATAGTAGATCTTTAGCCTTTATCCAAGTAATTAGGAAAAAATGCTTAGGAAAACTGTCAAGCAAGTTTCATTATATTTTTGAGCCTCTTTACTTGTTGCTTTCTGTGTCTTCTGAGGGAATTTGAGTCAAGGACTACATAAATATCTGGAGAAAAAGAGCAATTTTCCTATTTTGATGGGGTTTTGATTTTTTTTTTTTTTTAATTCCAAGGATGGCCATGTGGAAGTGGCAAGATTACTTCTTGACAGCGGAGCTCAGGTGAACATGCCTGCTGACTCTTTTGAGTCTCCATTGACTTTGGCAGCCTGCGGCGGGCATGTTGAACTGGCAGCTTTGTTAATTGAACGTGGAGCTAACTTGGAAGAGGTAAACGATGAAGGATACACACCGCTAATGGAAGCAGCTAGAGAAGGCCATGAAGAGATGGTGGCACTGTTACTTGGTCAAGGTAACTATTGCGGTGCCTTCTGTGGACAGTAATTCCATAGGCTTCTGTACATGTTGTGGGGGGAGAGCTAAGTTACTGTAATTTTTGTTTCATTCTTCAACTTCTGAACTCCTCTCCCCCCTTTCTTTTTGAGAAGGTGGGGTTGGTCTGTTTGGTTTTTAAGGAAAGTGTCTTTTGCTCTACTCATTTACTTTGTAAATGGTCATTTCGAATTGTTCTTCAGAACAGGTTTGCGTTTTTCGGGCAGACATTGAATAGCGAACGGTTAACACGGGTAACTTGCACTCTGCACAGCGGCCGTGGCCTATCTGGAGATGGCGTTATTGCTTAAAAGCTGTAGAGAAGTGCTTTGAGGTCCTCGGAGGGATTTTCAAAGTAATTAAATAAAGTTGAAACCTTTAGTTTGATACACTATCATTTTAGAAGGAAATTTCTGCATCTCTAGAAATGAGACAGCTGATAACAAGATGCCTTGTGCATCAGGAAATGGCTTTGCTTGCTGATATGGGTTTCAGTTACTAGCATTTTCTTACTTATGTGTGGTTTTGGTGTTGTGTTATGTTTTAAGGAGCAAACATCAATGCTCAAACGGAGGAGACGCAAGAAACCGCATTAACTCTGGCTTGCTGTGGAGGTTTCTTGGAGGTTGCAGATTTTCTTATTAAAGCGGGAGCTGACATAGAACTTGGCTGTTCCACACCTTTGATGGAGGCTGCTCAAGAGGGTCATTTGGAGCTCGTTAAATATTTATTAGCTGCAGGTATGGAGTAATTTTCTTATGGGTCTTGTAGAGACTTAATGTAATTTTAAGAGAAAAATGTCTTTTTCTATATTTATTGCATTTCCATTAGAAGCTTCTTGAAGCTGACTGCCCCTTTTTGTGGAAACTTAAGTAATTTACTAGTTGGACCCTATTTTAGCTTTTGAAGATGAAGTTCATGTAAACTCGCTTGAAACTGAACTTCTAGTTTATGTTTATTTTCCTTTATTCCTGTAGAGTATGATTGAGTTGTCAATTTCATAGATGTCGGATCGGAAGGGGGAAGTTAAACTTGCTATCTGATCTGGTAAAGATTATGAAGAGACTTGCGTATTTTCTGTAATGAACTTGATAAAACTTACATGCTTGTTACTACTGCTCCAGGGGCTAATGTGCATGCAACAACAGCAACAGGTGACACAGCACTGACATATGCCTGTGAAAATGGCCATACTGATGTAGCAGATGTCTTACTTCAGGCAGGCGCTGATCTGGTAAGTCATTAGCTTCTTAAAAAAAATTAATTAGGGAATAAAATTATAAATGTCTGTTTAGTTATTTCGGCCCCATGTTCATTGCCGAAAACTTAATGAGTTTGCTGTTGTATTCAAATTACCTTTCAACCTTTATCTTTTAACTAAGTGAGACTTGGTGATGCTTTTCTAATGGAATTTAGGCTGTTTCATTACCTGAAAGCGCTTAGGTCAGTCAGAGTACTTCGGCGACTGATGTCGAAAGCACTTCCAAGCCATGCGAGGTTGCTTGTACAGAAAAATAGGGGATTTTGTTCTTTTGTCACGTACGGTCCTGAATGGTCTTCGGCTTTGAATTGTTGAGCTGATTATGGGTTAGTACTTGTACCTGCAAATCTGTTCTATTCCTTATGCAGCAGGCAGTTGATAGTTCTGTTCTGATGTGATCTATTTGGTGTCCCGTAATGGAATTAAGATGACAGAGGTAAATTGATTTTTACGTTTCAGTAGGCTTGTACACCAGTATGTTATCAAAAAGTGAAGTTAAACATGACAGAACACGTTTTGTTTAACTAAAATCCCCACCATGTGCTTGAGTGCTTCTTGTCCAGGAGTCTGAGACCTGTACAAAGGTAGGTAGGTAGTTTCTGTCTGCAGGATACACTCAGTTCAAACGTTACATAAAATTTTATGCCTGTAGTTTGTGAAACACTAGAGAGGGATCTTCCATGTCTGGCATCTTTCCATTCAAAAAAAAAAAAAAAAAAACAAAAACCAAAAGGCTGAATTGCATCCTTTCACATGTGCACGTTTTGAACATTAAGCTTTTCTTTATCTGCTCTAGGAGCATGAATCGGAAGGTGGAAGAACTCCTCTCATGAAAGCTGCAAGGGCAGGTCATGTTTGCACTGTTCAGTTCTTGATAAGCAAAGGTAAGAGTGTGACAAGGTTTTGGTTTTCCTGCTGTTAGAAATACTTAAAGTTAACAACATGTCAGTACTAGTGGAACTTTGTTGGATTTGTTTCAAATTACTTCAGCTCAAGTAGGTCATTGATTCTCAAACTAGGCACGTAATGATCATCTCTGGTTTCTGGTGAGATTAGTGGAGACTGCAACGACTTCTAAAAACAGTTATATTCCAGTCTCTAATTCCTGGTAAAAGCAGCAACAGTAGTAGCGGGTACGGAGTGTCTCCGTGTTCCTGGTGCAGCTTTTGAGCGCTGGCTTTTCAGAAGTTGAGCTTCACGTGCCTGTTTGTTTCAGAGTTTTGACTGTAACTTGCTTGATGTTGTCAGAGCTATCGGCTCCAGCCTTACATCACTGTTGAACGCATAGAGCTGATACAGAGCTCGGAATCGCCGTTTTCTCTCGAGCTCATACCGATGGATTTTTCTTGTATCTTCCTTGTATGGAGCAGGACTGGCCTAAAGCTTCCAATGTGATGGAGTTTTCCCTGTGTAGATTGTAGATGAAGGAAGCAGAGCTGCAATTAATCATGTGCTTGCTGGTGCTAAGATGCATGGATCTATGCGCTGCATCTTAGTGTGTGTGTGTTTGGGTTTTTTTTTTTTTGTTAGTTTGTTTGTGGGTGTTTGGTTTGTTTTCGTGGGGTTTTTTGGTGGTTTTGGGTTGTTTTCTTTTGGTTTTTTGGGTTTTTTTGTTTTGTTTTGTTTTTTTTTTGTTTTAAAGAGGCATAGCCCTGGCACAGTTGCTGGCCAATTTAAAAGCAATAGGTTCACCTGCTACATGATGTTCCATACTCAGAATGTAGCCATTTAAACAGTGAGTTTGGAGTGCTAGTCCAGGTAGGGTGGTTTTTCCTTTTGTGACATGTGGCATGTTAAATCGTCTTCTGATGACAGTAATAATTGACTGTTCGATTTAATTTATCAGTTTTAAGACTGCAGCCATAGAGAACTACGTTACTCATATTTAAGAAAAAAGTTAACTCCCTGTCACTTTTGGTAGAGGAGAGCCGCTTGAGTCTTTTAAAATAATCTTTCCCCCTCTGTTTTTGAAGGAGCAAATGTGAATAGGACCACAGCTAACAACGATCACACAGTATTGTCGCTGGCCTGTGCTGGAGGTCATTTGGCAGTTGTGGAGTTACTGCTAGCTCATGGTGCTGATCCTACGCACAGATTGAAGGTTTGTTGCTCAACCACCTTCTTTTCCTTTGAGGTAGTCTTTCAGTAAGCTTAAAACTATCAAAAGCCAAGCGAATTTACTCCTTGTGTATTCTCTGCAACTGAGCCAACATACATATCATGATTTAAATAGAGGTAAGGTGCAAGAGCTGGTATTTCCCCGAGCAGGCATTATGCTCGTGAACGTGTTTATAGAAGTTGCAGTTAGGATGAGTGGAGGTCTATTGGTTATCCTGCATGTAAACATTGCGCTCCAGTTGTACAGTCATAATTGTGGAAGAGGAAGGGAAATTTTAAAAAGTATTAGTTTTTATGGAAATACTCGAGAGTCCTTAAGTTGGGATGTGGACTTCCTGCAGATTGAATGACTATTTATTAAAGCAGTCTTAACAGATACTGTGTCGTGTCTCCCAAAATGCTGCAGTGTTGTCACATTATGATGATGCTGTTTTCTAATACTGTGGTCTTTCTCTCTTTAGGATGGGTCAACTATGTTAATAGAGGCAGCAAAAGGTGGTCATACCAGCGTGGTTTGTTACCTCCTAGATTACCCAAACAACTTGCTTTCTGCTCCGCCACCTGATGCTACTCAGCTGACCCCACCATCCCATGATTTAAATAGGGTAAGATTTAGGGGCTGGTTATCGGCGGATTTGTGGGGCTTTTTTGCATCTCTTCTTGCAGCTCACTCAAGAGTTTAAAGATGAGAGAAGAGTCAGTCATGTCATTTCGTGAACTACTGAACTGTAGGTGAACACACTGAAAATTACTTTGGGCTGTCGTAAAAATGGTGAAGACTCTTTGAGCATCACTGTGTAGTGATTTCATCATTCTTCTTATTGCTCTATAAACATTATTAGGAAAAAGGATGAGGGGGGAAAAAAAAACAGCAAGTGAAAAGGTCTGCTTTAATGAGGCTCTACAGAATTGCATTTGTAGCCCATTGAGATTTGTATTTGCTTTACTGTAGTATAGCACCGTACCATGTTGAGATGAGTATTGTTTGGCAAGTAATTTCTTAGGTTAAAAATGCAAAGTATATAAAAGTCAGATAATCTCAAATTGTTAACTGTTGAACTCGGCACATTGAAACAGTATTAAATGTTATTAGTCACCATTACAGTCTGCTTGTCTAACAGGTTTTGTTTACCTTCTGTTGAATTCTAACTAGATTTAGAGTATGAGAAAAGTAATCTGTTAGTATCCGACATTTTAGGCTCCTCGTGTACCAGTGCAGGCGCTGCCCATGGTCGTCCCACCCCAGGAGCCTGACAAACCCCCTGCTAATGTCGCCACAACCCTTCCCATCAGAAATAAAGGTCAGTCTTAGTTCTGGAGCTTATTTTTCTAAATATCCTTCCTAGGTAGAAGATAGAGGGTTGCACTTCTAGCAGAGTAGTTCCTATGAAGAGCGTTTATGGATTCAGTCAAGGAAACTGCAGTTTTTTGGGGTTTTTTTGGTTGTGGGTTTTTTTTTTTTAAGGATTTGTTTATCGGCCAAATATGAAGTATCAGTCATCTAACCCTGTAATCATAAAGCGTCAAGAAATCTGCCTAAGTAAATATGCTAAAATATACATTAGTCTGACATACTGGACTAATGCAAAATGTCACCCAAAAGCCTATATAAATTTGATAGCGGAAGTTGTAAAAACCATGTTAATCTCTATATTGTAGTTGATTGGATAATTTGTGTTTACGTAGGATACTAGCTTTGGAGTGGGTTTCACTAATTTGATTGAAGGCGGAATTTCTTGTGCTATAAAATATTTAGTCTGATGTGGCTCAGAGGTCCTCCTAGGACTAAATTTTCATCTATTTTGATATCGCCATTTTAACACTTAACACTTTCTGTACTTAAGAATTCTCTTCCAAAATGATTTTTATCGAGGATCAGCAATAGTGCAAATACAGGCGTGCATGTCATAAAATTAATACTGTGTGTACACTTGTATTGTTCTGGAAATACAGCGAGGATGACTGGAAGACACTGGGCACCTCCACTGACTCAGATCCTGAGTTTTGATTTGCCTTTTCGCCCTTCAAAATTAACCGATTGTTCCTTCTCCAACCGGTATGGCAGACCATGTCAGCTGTGTTACTGTGGACTTCTTCATAAAAGATGAATTGGATTAGTCCATCGCTCATTCTTACAGGAAGGCTGAAATATTTGCCTTGCCTGGGCAGAGAGCTGAGTTTTGACACAGGCAAAACCATGTCTGCTATGGATAAAATGTAGTGGCTAAATGTACCCTGTTAGATCACGTTAAATATAAATGACTATCCTGGGTTCTAGCGCTGTTTGTCAACTGAGCAAAGCTGGATACCTGTAGTGAAAGGATTCAGGAGTCCTAGAAAGCGTAGCGCTTCCTAAAACGTACCGAGTTACTCGCAAAACTGGTGGCCTAGAATGAGTCGCCTGTCCCTCGAGATGTTTTTGCATCGCTTTTGCTGTGCTTTCAGGGCTGTAACCGTACGTTTATGACTTAACACGGTACCAGACGCAAAACATCAAGTAAAGAGACAGCATGTCCTTTCTTTTTTGTTTCCATTTATCTTGTAGCACCACTCGGTAACAGCGGCTCTTGAGACAATCGCTTCATTTGGCAAAAGTATAGCAATTGTTGGAGTAAATATGTCAACGTAGCGCAGGGTTATTTGGAATGTATGCGCAGTAATCTGTACTGTTAAATTGCAATCTGACTGCTGTGTTAAAATTGATAGCGAGATACGGTTTTCTTTGAGGGCCTTACAGTACACGCTGACCTTCTGTGGGTGCTGTGTCTTGGTGCATAACTGGCCATTTAGCATCCCAACAGTAGCTCTATAATGAGGATGCCATTCATATGCACTTCCATTGGTTCTGAGGGGGTTTCTTTTTCACACAGCTGCTTCTAAACAAAAGTCCAGCAGTCATTTGCCAGCAAACAACCAGGATGTACAGGGTTACATCACCAATCAGTCTCCAGAGAGCATTGTAGAAGAGGCTCAGGGCAAGTTGACAGAGCTGGAGCAGAGGATAAAAGAAGCCATAGAGAAGAACGCTCAGCTGCAGTCCCTGGAATTGGCACATGCTGACCAGCTCACCAAAGAGAAGATTGAGGAGCTGAACAAAACGAGAGAGGAACAAATTCAGAAGAAACAAAAGATTTTGGAGGAACTGCAGAAAGTGGAGCGAGAGTTACAGCTGAAAACTCAGCAGCAGCTAAAAAAGCAATATCTAGAGGTAAAAGCGCAAAGAATTCAGCTCCAGCAGCAGCAACAGCAGCAGTCTTGCCAGCACCTGGGACTACTGACTCCTGTTGGGGTAGGAGAACAACTCTCAGAGGGAGACTATGCACGATTACAGCAAGTGGACCCCATCTTGCTTAAAGATGATCCTCAGCAAGCTGCTGCGCAGACGGGTTTTGCACCAATTCAGCCTCTGGCGATGCCACAAGCTTTGCCTCTGGCAGCAGGTTCCTTACCTCCAGGGTCCATCGCAAATCTTACAGAACTGCAAGGTGTTATAGTTGGACAGCCAGTATTGGGCCAAGCACAACTAGCAGGGCTGGGGCAAGGAATACTGACAGAAACACAGCAAGGGTTAATGGTAGCCAGCCCTGCTCAGACGCTCAATGACACGCTGGATGACATCATGGCAGGTGGGTTTATATTGTTACGAGCAGGTATAATATTTGCTTGACCAGTTGAGGGTATGTCCACCTCTGTATGTATGTGTGTGTGTGTGTTTGTGTATTCCCGCTAGCTCTACAGCAAGTACCGCTAGCCTACCGATCCCTGTCTTGAGGAGTTCCGAAAACTAGTTTTAACTTTTCAATTTGCAGGGTTGCCTTTCCTTTTGTTGAGCTAACTGGTGCCTGTTTGTCAGGTTGGTATGTCGGAAGTGGCATTTTTAACTCTTCGTAGTTTGGGGGGGGATGTGCTAGGGTCTGACAGTCCTATTTTGGCCTCTTTGTAGCTCAGGAACAACATCTTGACGGTACTGGTTAGTACCTAGGACTAGCTAACAGAGAACTGACTTGGAGCACTCGGAGTAGGCTTCGAGCAGCTGTAGCACCACATCAAGCCTATAATGTGTAAGGAACCTGTAGGCTTGTCTCTTGAATGAGAGCTGCTCTAGACAGCCTTGAGTAGTCTACCTATTGGAAGCTTTTGCTTCTGTTTGGGGAACAAGAGATGATAATCCTATGACTTAGAGAAATGTCTGCTAATAAAAATGGCCGCTTTGCCAGCGGAAAACAAATTCAGCCCTACCAAATTTTTCTTAATCGCTTCGGAAAATTCTTTACCCAGTGACATCGGTGCTTTAAGGCCTTAAGTAGTAAAATAAAAGAATGAAACGGGTTTTAAATACCGTAGGAAATGCGAGTTGCTAGTGTTGCTTTTGGTTACACCCGCTTCAGTTGCAATTAATCTCCTTTCCATGTTAAAATAGTCGCCAAAATACTAATTTTGACTATTTAGCTGAATACAGATTAGCTGTTAGGACATAGTATTAAAAAAGTGATGTCATGTGATGCAAAATTGCTGGGATGCTCTCGGTTAAGCTGATGAACTTTGATTTTTTTTAAAAGTGCTGTCTATTTTGACAAGTGTGTGTCTATTTTGACAAAGCATGTTAGGATGAGGGGCGTGTGCCGGAGGAAAGGCACGTCTCCAAGAACATTTTAGCCCAGAGGTGTGGAGCTGCTCCCGAGTCCACAGCAAGAGTTATTGGGGTACGATAGTGGTGCAGAGTGAATAGAAGATAGGGTAATGGTTAAAAATACCAGGAGGTGATTATTTCACATACTTGGAACAGCAGTTTTCGAGTTAGGCACTACTGAGTCACCTGATGTTCGCCTCATGAAAGTTCACTGAAACTTGCAGGAGCTACAGAGATTCTTCTCTGAAAATCTGGTGTTAGAATTGAAGCCTAGACATACAGATTGGAACCTGCCAGTGGATAATAAACAAACGGGATGCATGAAGAAGTACATAAAACTACGCCCATCGTGCATTGATAGTAAAAACTTCTCTCATGTGGAGCTGCTGGGATACGTAACAATACCAGCTGCTCGATTCAAGAGATGGGATAATTACAGTTCTTGGTTACTCGTGAAGAATCTGTGCAGCACAGTGCCATTGTGTTTAAATATAACTTAAGCTTTGAGTTAGCACATTTGTTATGTGTTTAACTGCATATAACATCTTGAGAATCTACGATTTTAGGTCATCTGGGACGTGCCCAAGTTCTCGTGCATGCCTTTTTCGAAAGGTCAGGTATTTTCAATGTGCATTTGACTGAATGTATTCGTACTACTTAGTCCCAGTTCTTAGTATGTGCACGCACACGTGCAATTGGGAGCGAGGTCTAAAATCATAGAATCACAGAATGGCTTGGGTTGGAAGGGACCTTTAAAGGTCATCCAGTCCAAACCCCCTGCAGTGAGCGGGGCATCTTCCACTAGGTCAGGTTGCTGGGAGCCCCGTCCGACCTGACCTTGAACGTTTCCAGGGATGGGCATTTACCACCTCCCTGGGCGACCAGTGTTTCACCCACCCTCATTGTAAAGTATTCCTTCCTTATATCTAGTCTAAATCTCCCCTTTTTTTAGTTTAAAACCACTACCCTTTGGCCTATCGCAACAGGCCCTGCTAAAAAGTTTGTTCCCATGTTTTAGAGGCCCTCTTTAAGCACTGAAAGGCTGCAATAAGCTTCCCCGCAGCCTTCTCCGCTCCAGACTGAACAACCCCAACTCTCTGAGCCTTTCCTCACGGGAGAGGCGTTGAATCCCCGGGATCATTTTTGTGGCCTCCTCTGGACCTGCTCCAACAGGTTTGGGTCTTTCCTGCTCTGAGGACCCCAGAGCTGGGCGCAGGGCTGCAGGTGAGGTCCCACCAGGGCGGAGCAGAGGGGCAGAACCCCCTCCCTTGCCCCGCTGCCCACGCTGCTGGGGTTGCAGCCCAGGATACGGTCGGCTTTCTGGGCTGCAAGCGCACATTGCTGGCTCACGTCTAGCTTTTCATCCCCCAGCACCCCCAAGTCCTTCTCCGCAGGGCTGCTCTCCATCCCTTCATCCCCCAGCATATTGTGCTCTGGAGGGCATGCGTTGCAGGTCTGTTAAAAGCTGTGCAGATGCAATTCCATCGTTGCTTTTCTGTAAAGTGGCTAATTTTAGGGTTTATACAATGTAAGTGCCAGCTTGAATGCACACATCAGAAGTTAGTGTGGAGGTGAAATGGGCTCAATGGAACACAAAACATTTAAGCAGCAGTTAAATATTTTATCAGTGGCTTTGTGTATTATGTTAATAGGAACCCTCTAGAGTATTCCCATGGATTTTTAGATCTCTGTTCCTGAGATGACTCAAGTTTAGTTCCGTCACAGAGCTGTGGCTTGCAGCACCGGTTACAGAAACAAAGCTTCACCTTGACCGTGCAAATTTTACCTAATGTTCATCTCGTGTCTAATTCGTTGCAAACAGTGAGTTTAATTTTCCCATTTTAAGTGCTTGTTGAAAACAAGGCCAGGTGTGCAAATGCTGGTATTTGTCAGCGGCGAGTATACGGCATGGGTAGCGCTGTAGAGGTCAAGTGTTGTTGCTACATCAATTCTGGCACTTCAAAGCAGGATTCCCTGCTGTTAGAGAAGCGAAATTGGTGTTCCTAGAGCTCTACGCAATTTGCCTGGAAACACAGGGAGAGAACATAGCAAGTTAAGAGGTTTGGGGTTTTTTTTTTCTTTTTTGAAGAAAGAAATAGGGTAAGTTGAAATATTAGTAAATAAACTTTCAGTTTCAACTTCTGGCTCCTTTCTGATTCTGCTGGAGTTGATGACGAGCAAAAGGTTCGCTCCTCAGCTTCAGATGTTGGACAGGTTCTTTGCTTGCCCTGAGGGTAGTGAATAGAAGTATTTTTTTAGGGTTAGTTATGTAACTCTTGAATTAAAACATTACATATGTTAAGTGGTGTGTTAAGGATATAAAGGAAAAAAACCCATATCCCTGTTTTTAATAGCAAACTGTCTTTAAAGTAGTAACTACTCAAAGGATTATGTCCAGTAGCAGAGCCTCACAAAGAACCTCGGGAATCTTGAAGCACTTGATAAGATTAATTCCTGGAAGCTACCTTGTGGGATGGGTCAGTTTTAACTGTAACTGTTTAAATTAATACGTGAGAAAGAGTTTGTCTTGACTGTAAGTTCTTCACAGAAACTCAATACTAAAAAAATAACTGTAGAGCACCAGCATCACAGAATAATCGGGAGGTTCTGTCGCACGTGAGACCCACACAGGAGCTGCAGAAACTGAGGATGCAAGCTTTCACGCGCTGGCGTAACTACAATTGGTTGCTGGCAATGGTTACGCTGTTCTTGCAAATGGATGGTAAATGCGTTCAGACCTTTGTCCTTGGAATATTAAAGAGACCTCCATATATTGCTAGGCAGCTGGTTTTGTGTGGGACTGAGCCTGTGCTACTCCCCCTTGCAGACTATAACTAACAATCATCAAGACTACAGGTGTGCTCTGGGTTTTGGGCTTCATCCACGGAGCTCTTAGTGCATAGAAGCAACGCGTGTGTGTTTGGTTTTGAATTCAGAACATAACGTTGACTCTTGTAATTCAAGGCATGTTATGCATCTGAAGTGTTCTGTACTGATTTTAAGCATGTGTGCCAGGAACATAGCTTTTAATTACTTAAGATACTACAGAGAAATTGAGGGCAGAGGAGAAGAAACTGATGTGAAACAAGCCTGTTGAGTTGGCTTGAAACAAGTGGGAAGAAGCTGAGATACCTCATATTTCTTGTAACATACTTTTTTTCAGTCCCTCATCTCGGCTTATTGCAATGTCATACGGAACAGTTCTTTTATACATCTGCTGTTGACATTACAGGAGATAAGGAATAAATGCGTAGGAACAATGCTGTGCCCGCAGTCCGACGACACTAGTAAGAAACTAAGTGGTCGACATAAAGATGAAATGGGATTATCAAGGTGCTTGGTTTCTGTAACACCTTGTGCTTAGTGAAAACATGAAGTATTCAAGGAAGCAGCAAACTTGAATAGCGTGAATGACCCCATGTTCCTTTTCAAAATGCCAGGCTTTTTCCAGACACACCTTTTGATTTGGGACATGCAGATCAGCGAGGAAAAAATCCTGTTGGCTCCAATGTTAAGTATTTTATGATCATTTTCAGGCTTTTTAATTTCTCAGTCCCTGATTCTGGGGCTGCATTTGTAAGCCAAATGCTTCTCTGGATGGCGAGGCTGTTGGGCATGGGGGAGAAGGTAGCAGCTGTGAGGATAGTTAATTTAAGCTAAGAGAAAGTTGAGATGTCCAGAAAGAAACCAATATGAAGAGCAGCTATGCTCTTAAGATCAGTAAGCACAAAACCGGTTGTCTAATACCCAAACAAACATAAAAGACTTTGACTAGAGTAGTCAAATGGTGCTTGGAGCGATGTATTGTGAGAAAGCAGCTCGACCTTGTTCCGTAACATTGATTGACTGGTAGCTAGTCCTGTACCAAGGCACGTCTATACTCAAATATTCTAATAGTGAACTAGCTTTGAAGACTTCATTATCCCAGGCATGAAGTAATGATGTTTTAATGTTGAAGTACGTACAGACTACTATTTAAATTTTGCCACCGGTCCATGAGAGTAGATGGAGGGGCAGAGGGGAAAGACAAACCTTTGGCTGTCAGTGCATTTAGATTTGATGACCATGCTAGTTGTTTACTCTGCTCAAGACTGTTGTGAAAACCTTTTGGCTTAATGGAAACTCAACATTTTTGTTTGGGCACAGTAAAGATTCTGTTCATTGCCCTTGGCATGTTCATTACAAATTTGAACTCTGCACAGGTGATGTTGAAATAAATATAATCCAAGTTGTTACCCATAAAAATTAATATCTTGTCTCAGTGAAATGTGCTGTAGAGATGTGAACTATATTTGTTCGTGAAATATTGCTGAAGCACACTTGAAATATATTTGAAAACTGTAAGTCAATATGCATCTTCTCCTCCACTAGCGTGCATAAAAAAAATTACTTCTGGGTTGTACAATAAAGGTTTCCTTCCTTCTGGAAAGAGGGGTGTTGGCTTTTAAACATGTCTCTCTCGTTTAGGGTTTTTTTTGTTTGTTTTGGGGTTTTTTGTCCCCCTCACTGCAACACCATTGGTATAAAAAAGAGACTTTACCTGAATTGAGACCTTCCTAACTACCTGAATATATTCTCTCTCTCTCTCTCAACTTTAATAGTGCCTCCTGTAATACCGTAAATGCTCCCCAGCCCCCATACTGGGACTACAGCAGTAATTCATAGCAACTGTTTAAAGTACAGGCGCTATTGTAGCAGGGTTAATTTTGCACGGGATTATTTGACGATCATGCTTTTGTATCATCCGAGTTAAGCCTTTTTGGTTAGTTTCCAGTCCGTGTTACCGTCTTTATTGGGTTCTTTTGGACTAGGTATGAGAGTCAAGAATCGTGATCCTTTATAACTCCATTTCTGTTTTATGCTGCTTTAATTTCCTCCTTGAGCTTACAGAAAGAAGGTAAATATGCTAGTTTTTCAAAATTACTGTATATGTCAAGAGGGGAGCAGGAATTGAAATGGACAACTTCTTAGCCTTCTATACGAAATCAATTTGAAGTTGTGTTTTTAGGTTGTACCTCTAATTTGCAGTCAGAATAAGGAATGAGATGAGTTTAAATTAGATGCTCCGCTGAATGATCTCTGGTTAGTTCTGCTCTGTACAGGACTCCCTTAGGCCATAGTTTTTGACATTATGTCAGAATATTTTGGCTTAGCTTCTGTATGTTTCTTCTAATCTATACCTAGTGTGATTTGTCTTGTAAGATGAGAAAAGTTTTCAAAGGGCACTCTAATATAAACATCAAGGGAGTTTGAATCTTGATTTACTCTGAAATACAAGGTTAATCGTACTTTTTAAGTTGGGGGTTCTTTGTTTCTTTCGGTGACATTTATAAGCTGCGTTTCTGGGATATGGTATAGGAAGTCCAGAAATGAAATTAGTAATGGATGTAGCTGCTTTGCAGAGGAGGGAGTACACAAATTGGCACGTTAGGATACAATTTTTGTGGCATCTGTTGAGAAACTTAGAACTTTAAATTAAATATAGGAGCTAACGATCAATGGCTGGCAGTTAGGGACATGGCTGATTATTAAACCCATTTGAAAAATGAACAGGAATTGAAAAGTTGGGGATGAAGGGGTGTATTTTGATGTTCCATAAGGGTACTTGGTGGTGTGTACTAGATGAAGAGTGACAATATACAGAAACTGCATTTCTTTCATTTTGCAGTTAAAGCTGCTTTTGTCAACTTGACAGGAGAATTGTGCAGTACTTGACTTTTTCCTTTGCTGATCACACCTGATAAAGACCTGTAGAAATACTGGAGAAAGGTCAGGGAGAAAAACATTGAGTTCTTTGAAGGAAAAAAACCCAAAAAGTAAGAGAATAGGAATTTTTCCCCAAAGGCTGTTTTAGACGCAAGCTTACTCTGTACTTTTAAACATTGTATGTATGAAATGAATTTCAGGCAAGTGTGGCAGTCGGTGCTATCTTGTGTCATGTCGATACACTGTCGTCAACTGTAAAATGGTATTATCTCTTGCTTATCCTAACAACCTTGACCAAAGTTTCTGCAAAATGGCTGTTAAGAAGCTTCCACTTCTCTGGTTTCAACAAATTCTGCCATGTGAGCATACTGACACTAGCACTGTTGCTTTTTTGTTACGTTTATGGGGGCTGGGGTGGTGGGGGTTGAAAGTTGGACGGACTTTTTTTTTGAGAATCTTTAAACTGTTTTAAGAAAAATTGCATAGATTACCCATTGATTGGACTTGTTCTGCAGTCCTGCTTCTAAAGGTATGGAGCTCCTGGTCCAAATAATGGCTGACTTGTAGGAAAGATCTGTGGTTTTAAAAAAATACAATTATTTTTTTTTTTTTGTGTGTGTGGTGGGCTTCTAGAAAACCTGCCAATCTGATACTTAACCTATTTCTTTGGTCTAATACAGTTAACCTTTTTCATAGTTGTTAAATTCTAAGACTTAAAGGTTCAAAGATTGGGTTAAATATGTAGAAAATACATACTGGTGGAAAATAAGGTTTTTGGGGAGTTCTTGTCTGTCGGTGGGAGCTCTGTCCCGCTGTCCATTTATTGTCACGTTAAACTTTAGAAGCAAAGTGGTTTGCTCTTACTAAGTGTAATTATTCTGTTCAACAGCAGTGAGCGGAAGAGCATCTGCAATGTCAAACACTCCTACCCACAGCATTGCAACTTCTGTCTCCCAACCTCAGACGCCAACTCCGAGTCCTATCATTTCTCCTTCAGCCATGCTGCCAATCTACCCTGCTATAGATATCGATGCCCAGGTAAGCCTGCAGTGGTCACCGCGGCACAGATGCGTCAAGCTATTTTGCTTCTGCATCCTGAATAATTCAGTGATACTAAACAGCTCTGTTGTATAATAAATTGGGTTCTAGAGACTTGATTTACTGCTTTTAGAAAGCCTGTGCAACTCCCTGGAGAGTCGCAACCCACTTTCCTCTGCGCTCTCGCTGAACAAGAGAGAATGTCTTCAAATGACTAAACACTTGTATTGCTTATTTACTTGTTGTCGGAGCGATTACAAGACACAGCGAAGTTGTCTTCTGACAGGAACTACATATTTTTCTGGCCTGGTATCCAAAGACAAAAATGAGCCTTAAAATGTTGCACAGTGTTTTTCTGGTTGTGTTTGGTTGGCCTCAGTGATCGCCCAGCTTGACAGAAGTATGGAAGTATTGAAACTAGTAATTTCTGTATAGTTTTCAACAAAAGGAAATATTTCAAGCTCTGATTTCCACTAAAGAAAAGGCATTTCCGTGTTGAAAGTCATATTAGAAAGGGCTGTTTTATGTTGACTTGCAGCTAGATGGCCATCAAAAAAAAATTGCGTGCGTATACTAGCTAGCGTATGTGTATGCATAGTTCTAGAGTATACGTAACGTGGCTAAGATGTGGGCAGTGCGGAGAAGAGGAAAGACATGAGATTTTTGTAGAGGAAGGGAGAGAAACCTCTGGAAAACCAGTCTTGGCTACTTGAGCTGCTCGTGGCACTTGGCTTGGTGTCTGCTGTGACCGTGTCCGGGAGCTCTTGCCATAACTTGACGGTCCTCGTTGCTAGCTGGTAGACAGCAGTGCAGATCAACAGATAAGTTGCTGCCTGCGCTGGGTCATAGTAGAGTAAAACTCACTTCTCACAGTAGCTAAGAAACGTTTCTGGGTTTTGGGTGGTTTTGTTGTTTTGGTGTTAGTTGTTTGAGAGAGATGTTGTTTTAGTCAGTCCCTGTGCTGTAACTAACAGTGCCAATAATCCTCTGAGTGTCTCAGCTGCTCTCTCAAATAGGGTGGTGGTCATTTATGTGGGCCCTGGCAACACTGAGGAATTAAATGCATGTTGTTTCATTGCAGGTGTTTAATAGGCAGAGTCAAGGTTGGTGAGGGCTCTGTGCTGTTACTGAGAGCTATCTACCACTAGAAATGCTCACTTGGAGACAGTGTATGAGTGCTCTAAAGGGAAAAAACTTCAAAGCAGAGCGTAAGCTTAAGGACTTCTCTATGTATTCTGTTGTGTTCTTTTCGATGACTGTAATTTGTGGACTCGCTGTAGCTGATTTCTGCTGTTCAGAGGCTTCGGCGACAGCAGCGATGAGATTGGGAACTGTTTCCCCTTTGCTCGGTTAAGAATTAAAGAGAGAATTCTTAGCTTCCTTACACCATCTAAAGGTCACAGTCAAGCACTGGTAAAGAAGTCGATGTAGTTAGCAAAGCACAGATGAAATTTCGGTTCTTGAAGAATCTCAGTTCTTGTCAGGAGTTGTTCTCAAATCTCTCAGCAGAGCTGACTTGAGAAGTGGAATCCTCTTAGGAAGTTGAAAACAAAAGGTAACTGAGGTAATGGGTAGGCATGTCTTAAGCTGCAGAAGCTTTCAATTTTGTCACAGATGTAGTTGTACTTGGCTGTAATGTGCAACATAACAGGGGTTGTACTTGAGAAAGGAAATATCTTATATATTATGTCTGTTTCTTTTAGACTGAGAGTAATCATGACACAGCATTGACACTTGCTTGTGCTGGTGGCCACGAAGAACTAGTACAAACGCTGCTGGAGAGAGGAGCTAATATTGAACACAGGGACAAGAAAGGTAGGTATCTCACTGCGGCAGTGCAGGCCCTCTCCGATTTTTCCAGTGTATCGCACTAAATAATACACAGCAAGCATAGTCTTTATGCGAAGCTTTTAGGCTTGCTTTTCTGGTGGTTTACCTTAGGTCACTTAAGCTGTGAATGTGGACTCTTCAAACATCCTTTTTCATTTCAGGGTTTACTCCGCTTATTTTGGCTGCTACAGCCGGCCACGTGGGTGTTGTTGAAATCTTACTGGATAATGGAGCTGATATCGAAGCCCAGTCTGAGAGAACCAAGGACACTCCCTTGTCTTTGGCTTGTTCAGGAGGGAGACAAGAGGTGAAGTAGAACTTAAGTCTTCAAAAGCAGTGCGTAGATTACGTGTTGTGTCAGTATACTAAAGCAATCTTCCAGATAAGTTACAGTAACTTAATTCACCGTTCTGTTTCAGGATGGTGTTTTTTAAAAAGGATCCAGATAGCTTCACATTTTCCAAGTTGTATATTGCAGCACATCTGATATAAATTGCTTTTTCTGTTTTTATAAGCTGGACCAGTGCTGTGCAGACAGCCTCATGACTGTAATCACTAGTGGCTCATTATGGGGCTTTTACCAGCATAATTAGATGTACATATGAGAGTGGATGCGATGAGTGTTCTTGTCGAGAAGCTGGAATTAGCTCCCTGTATGAGCAAAGAGGGTTTTCTGATGGAATCTGTATAGGCTGTGGGATTCTGGAGTACTGTGGATGACTCCAGTGTGTCTGACTAAAAACACAAAAAACATTTTTCAAATAATTGATCAAAAGCAAATGGAGGGGAAGGGTATTTTTGAATCTTATGTAAAATAATGTATTCTGTGATATAATTATGAAATCAGCATTTTGATTTTTATTTTCTAACAGTGGTTACAAATCTTAAGTGTATAATTCTGCTAACGCTTCTGCTATTTGGATTGCAAAAGCCACAGTGGAAGCTATGTGTTCTGGTGCAGGATCACCTTCCTCTGTCTGTGGCCGTCTGGAAATTAATGAGGTTGGAGACACCTCTCCCACTTCCCCAGGTCGTCTTCACAGTGATACCGTGGCATTTAAAAGGCAATTACTTCCCTAGACAAAATCTTACTGAAAACTTGTAGCTGTTCTGGCCTGTTTTTAATGCCATCTGGAAGATTTCAGCCATGGGGTGACAATCCCATGCTCTCTGGTGAAGGGAAAGGTCTGCTTTGTAGTAAGTCTTTCATAGCAGCCCTTGTGGCCAGCAGCCTCGCACAGCAAAGGTGAATTTATGTTTACCTTTTTAGAGACCTGCTTGATCTGTGTTTCGCAAACAGTCTTTCTTGGAGGAATGTGTCCTGTTTTCTTTCCAGTTTTTTGGGAAAGAAGATGGGAAAACACTGGGCTTGGGGCACTAGAGATGATGTCAGGATGCCTTCCCGCCCCAATTTTTGTATTTGGCAGTACGTTTGTCCTGTGATTTCAAGGGAAGATACTCTGTTTGAGAAGCCCTCGGCTTCAGTTGTGCGGGTCTAATCTAAAGATGTTTTAAGCTTAAAAGCTGAAAGTGGAGCGCATTAAACATTGTACTGGAGACGACACAGTGGGGTTTCACCTCAGTGTTCATTTTGATTGCTAGACAGCTTAGTTTCTCGTCAAGTCTTCTGCAGAAACTTCATTACAGAATGTAAGCTTCATGTAGAATGTGGGAAGCTGTGAATTGTTCGGGTTGTAAATGAATCTGCAAGGAAGGAATAATGTAAGAAGTTATTTGTGTTGTTTTTGTTAATGTACAGAGAAAACCAAGGGATGCAAACGTTAATTTCTCTAATGGCTCTTGCATGAGGTTTGTGTGTACAATCCACAGAGTGTTGGATGGAGCGGTGTAAATAGAGAACATCAGATAAAAGCGTGCAACTGCTTTTTTGTTTGCTCTGCAGCTTCGGTTTGAGGATGAGTTTTTAACTTGATAGTGAACTGAGCATTAAAGTGGGAGAACCGAGCATTAAAACGGGAGAGGACAAAAAGCAACAGTACTACGTATACCGTATTCAAACTGAATCTCTGGTTTTGGCAGTCTTTTAAAGATGGCTGAAATAATCATAAGAAGATCTCCATTTTTTCTCGCTTTGTTATACAATTTGGTATGAATGGTTTAAGCGTGCTAATGAGCAATGATGATTAATTTTTTTTTTTAAAGGAAGTTTCACAGTGGCTTTGGGAACATAGTTGGAGCCTCATCTATTCATGGAGGCAAGGAGTATAGGGAAGCAACTGAATAAAATCTCTTTCTTACTGTTGGAAGATGTCAACGGTATATTTAGGCTTCAAAAACATTTGCCCTGGATAGGTTTGCAAGTTCGGGAGAAAACCAGATGTTATTTCTTAAAACACTGCAGGTGGTGGAGTTGCTGCTAGCTCGAGGGGCAAATAAAGAGCACAGGAATGTTTCTGATTACACACCTTTAAGCCTCGCCGCTTCTGGTGGCTACGTGAACATTATCAAGATACTGCTAAATGCTGGGGCAGAAATAAATTCCAGGCAAGTTCCCTTTTCACCCATTCTCTCATGGCTTTCGTAGTGTTCTGAGTTTTTTAGCCTTTCCAGAAGGATTTCTTGATAACTATGTGGAGCAAAACCTTACTGTTCTTACATGATCACAACCAATGTATTGTTTAATTTGTAGTAGGCTTCTTTCATCTTAAGTTAGAAATGAAAGGTTTTGACTGTGCTTTTTTAATGCTCTTTTAACTTCCATCTTCCTCAATGTATTTTGTGCACTTCTGTATCGTACGATCAGTTGTCTTTGTCAAAGATAGAAATCTTTCTTTTTGCTCTGGTTGGCCTGCTGGATTGACATTAGTTCTGGGTTGCGTGAAGAAAGAGTGTGTGCGTTTGTTATCCCTTTGTTTTCCCCGTGTAGTTTAATGAAAGCTTTTTCTGTGTGTGTATGCATGTATGTAATGCTTTTGCATCCATTGGGAGGTAGAAAAGAGCCCAGCCGTGCACGGCACAAGTCAAATGAAAGGTCCAAACCAAAGTTATGTTCCTGATGAGAGATGACTTTAAATTTACAGCAGTTAAAAGGTAACACGCGTAGTATCTCTAAGTAGAACTATTTGTCGTAAGCAATGCTACTGTGGAGAACCTCTTGTAGATTTAGTAACTGTGTAGCTGATTTTTGGGTCTTGGATAAGTACTCAGCCTTGACTAGTCTTGTTAAAGTCATTTCAGAAATGCGATTATGATTTAAAGAGTGTTTTGGTTTTTCTTTTTTCTCTTTCAGAACTGGTAGCAAATTGGGCATTTCTCCCTTAATGTTGGCAGCCATGAATGGGCACACTGCTGCTGTCAAGCTATTACTGGACATGGGCTCGGATATAAATGCCCAGATAGAGACCAACAGGAATACAGCACTGACTCTGGCTTGTTTCCAAGGGAGAACTGAAGTGGTTAGCCTGCTGCTTGATAGAAAAGCTAATGTGGAACATAGAGCTAAGGTAAGGAGCGACTAGCTGAATAAGCCTCCAAAAAGGGATGCTTGTAAGTCATCATTTCTCTGTGGTCATCTTGCCTTTTGTGCAAGTTAGCTTCTCTAGGCCAGTTAGCTCGCTTCTCTAGGCCAGTTAGCTTCACTGAACCATGTATTGTAAAGAAAAATAATGGCTGCACTTAAGGATGGTTACACAGTTTACCAAAAATAAGTGTTTCTTCTGAAGCGTTAATTCATCTTCAGGTGCTTGCAAGCATAACAATAGCAATCCATTAACTTGATAAAAATAGATGGTTTTAATGTATTGAAAAGTAGCTAGACTCTTGGCCTGGGTATGCTCATGGTCTAATCTCTTCTGTCTGGCCAGCTGCTTATATCGGCGGTGGCGATGCACAACTGAAAGGGGATGTGTGTGCTTGGGAGTCTGTCAGTTGACCCCAACTCCTTAAATGGGAGGAAAGGCTGTTCACTAGAAAGCAGGTAGAATATTGAGGGGCAGTTAAAAAAGAGACCTCCTGCAAATGTGGCGTTCTGTTCTCCTTTTCCGCTGTACTTAACGGTTGCCACAGAGGAGTCGGAAAGGACCTGCAGGGTACTGGTTGCTGCTAGGCATTCTTCTTGCTAAAGTTACGTGTCCCCTTGACCTAGCCAGGTGCTTTCTGGATATTGCTATGTAGGATGTCCTAATGAAGGTAGGAACTGTGATTTGCGTCATCTGTATATTACCGTGGGCACTTTATGGGACTTAATGCTGGTGATCCTCATTGGGCTAGTTTGAGAAACTGAGAGCAGCGGGCTTTGCATCCCTCCCAGCGCTGCGCAGCACGGAGGGCCGCGGTGCGCTGCGCTGCGCTGCTCGGTGAAAGCTCTTCTCGAGCCAGCTGAAGATGAGCTCACCTTCAGAATGCTGCTAAGCTGTTATAAAATTGGCCAGGTATTGATGGGAATCCGTACACCAGAACTAGAAATATGTTACTGGAAGTTGAGAGCCAGGATTTCTTACAAGTAAAACACCCCCCTCAACTCCCCCCAGCTCATTGCGCCTTTTTCCTGCTTGCTTGTCTTAGACCGGTCTCACACCGTTAATGGAAGCAGCTTCTGGTGGATATGCTGAAGTGGGCAGAGTTCTGCTGGACAAAGGTGCAGATGTAAATGCTCCTCCAGTTCCTTCCTCAAGAGATACAGCTTTAACCATTGCAGCAGACAAAGGGCACTACAAATTCTGTGAGCTTCTCATTAGCAGGTACTGTATTTGCAAATACGCTGCTTGAAGAAAAACACGTTGAATATGGCCTGACTTAGACCAATTTTTCCCAACATAAAATAATATTTCCCAATATAGACTGCAGGGTAGGAAATGGGAAAGGTTCTGTGTTTGTTGACCTTTACTGTGTATTTTTATGTATCAAAAGTGATCAAACAAAGTTCTCTTTGCTGTTAGAGTGCTTTTGCCCAAATGGACTAATTCAGTTTTTCCTGTCTCACTGAATCATGAGTGTTAGGAATAAACAATTTATTTTGAAGTTTACGTATGTGGTACTCACAATCATGACACACAGCCATTTTAGATGGTACTGTTAAATCCTTAAACAACAGAAGAGGCACATAAAACATATGTCTTAATGATTTTATTTTTTTTAGATTGATCACGATGCACGTTCAGTGTAATTATGTTTCCTGATTAGATTCTGGGTATGTCGTTTTCCAAGTAGTCGCACTGGTTGTTGGCTTGCACTTGAAATGTCGTAAGTCGTTCTGAGTAAGGTGATGAAGCATACAGTGTACTGATGGATGGGAGTTAATGAAGCAATTAGAGAACCTTCAGAGGCAGCTGACAAACAGCATGATTTAGAGTATTAAAAATGTTTTTGGACTGAGTTGAGGCTCTTGACAGCATCAGAAGAAACTAAAATATAATTTTGGAAGCTGAAGCACTCTGTGAATGCATATGTTTGATGTAAAAATGAGTATTGCATTTTACCCTATTGTTCTTGTGTTGCATGTCCAGTTTGCCAGTCCGGCTGATACATGAAATGAAAATCTGGTCCAGAGTTTTGATCGAACGTGTTTGTTTTTGTAGAGGAGCTCACATTGATGTGCGTAACAAGAAGGGGAATACTCCGCTGTGGCTGGCGGCAAACGGAGGGCATCTAGATGTTGTCCAACTGCTAGTTCAAGCTGGAGCTGATGTGGATGCTGCTGATAACAGGAAAATAACTCCTCTTATGGCAGCCTTTCGAAAGGTAGAAGATGAAGTTTGGCTTTGGTCTTAGCTAGTATTGTCTCGATCATCCCTACGCAGTTGTTACAAATAGAACGTAGCTGACAGAAACTACATATTTAAAAATATGTCAGCTAATTTTAATACTTGGCCTTGAATCTTCAGAAATAGCTATGTGTGTCACCTGTATAATGTGTGTTAAATTCTAGTAGAAATTTGCTTTATAGGCGCTTTACTGGGGCTGGTTCTCGTGGGTCTGTTGAGAGGTGAAAATCGCAGTGTATTTGTGCAGAGAGAGTATGTGATAGAACCGGGGGGAAGTTGGATTGGTTTCTTATGCGAGAGAGGATGAGCACTTTTGCCCAAAAAAAAAAAAAAAAAAAAAAAAGGTGCAGTTTAGCCCAATCTGACTCTAGAGATAATAGTTTTTAGCAAGGGAGTGTAGTTTGAGTGCTGCAGTACTTGAAAAACTGCAGGTTTTTGTAGGAGCCTGCAACTGTTAAGTTGCCAGAGCTGGGCGTTTGAAAACTACCGAAATAAAAGGCAGAAGTACATGAAATTATGGCTGGAGTAAGGGCAACCTGACAGCAGGTATTGTAATTGCTTGCCTTGTCTTCCATCAAAAATGTGAGGAAATGTGCCTCACTAGTTTAGCAGCTGACAAAGATTGTTCTTAAAAAAAAAAAAAAGTAACTGAGAACATCATTTGAAGGACTTGAGAATAAATATTTTGCCATGAGTGCTTGGACTAAGTGTTTCTCAGCAAACCAGAAGCAGCTGGCCTGATACAAAGTGTCGTCCTTGAAATATCTTTTTCAGGGTCATGTGAAAGTGGTGCGCTACCTAGTGAAAGAAGTAAACCAGTTTCCATCAGACTCGGAATGCATGAGATACATAGCAACAATTACTGATAAGGTAAGATTGTAAGAAAGAAAATATTTGAGAAGGAATAGTGCTGTGACTCAGCTTTGGAGTCGATGTTATGAATGGTCTTCAGCTTCCTGGCACACCAGATTTCAGCCAAATGATGAGCCCCCCTGGAATTCTTCAGAAAAATAATTGCAAAAAACGGGAGCACATGGCCACGGTAACTTTGTGTGCCTTAGTCTTGTCAGAATAGTAGTAAAAGGTGCTGTTAGTTATTATCCGTGCTTATTTTCAAGAGCTCTCCCAATCATTACCTCACTCTGCATTCCTCCCTGTTGAGCAAGTTTGTACTGAATTTATGATGGCTTTTGCACTGGAGGTAACAGAATGAACTTCTGCTAAGAGCGTCTGTGAGCTTAAGTACAAAGATACGTCATCTTGTAAAAAAAGTTTGTACTAGAAAGAAGATAGAAAACAGAATGGACAGTAAAGTGGTTTCTTATAGCATGTTACGTGGACTGCTGCTCTTCCCTGTGGAGGTTCAGTTTTATCGGGTTTATCTTCAGTCCAGATGAACAGGGCAAAAACTGTTTTGTAGTGAGAGAGACGAGAATAGCAACCGGTGCAGAAATATGGTCATAACGCTGCTATCTCTTCACCGATCCACTGCTCTGCAATTGAGTTGTCTTCTTTCTGTGCGTCAAGTTGCGACGAGCATGTTGAGGCTGAAGAGGTGCTAATGTTTAAATGGGTATGTGTGTTATTGCCAGTGGCTGTGACCACTGTCTGCTTCCATGATGCTATGCATTTAAACATTTTCACTCTTACGAAGCCAATATAGGTTTGTGTAGTAGTGTAATACTATGGTAGTCACATGTTTCCCAAGTATATTAAAAAAAAAAAAAAAAGCCTTGCTTTATGATATATTTTTATATCTGCAGTTGCTTCACCTTTCAGACTGTTTGCCTTTTATTTCATAAAATTTTTTGGTGTTGATATTTGGCATAGGCTGTGAACTGTCTTTGTACTGTTGATAGCACGCTGAGACATAGGTTACTGATCGCACGTCACACCTGTGACTGGAATATGAGTTTGCAAGGTTGGGCATGAAGAGGAACTTACTGGAGGGAATTTAAAGTTCTCCTTTGAAAAACACCTGTGCAAGTAATGCAGCAGTTATTAAATTACACGTGGAAGCTTGAGACGATACATTCAAACAGGTGGAGTGTTACTTTTTCAAACAGAGGGTTGATGTACTTTATGATTTTTAGGAGATGCTGAAGAAGTGCCACCTGTGTATGGAATCAATTGTTCAAGCCAAAGATAGACAGGCTGCTGAAGCCAACAAAAATGCAAGCATTCTTTTAGAGGAACTGGACTTGGAGAAGGCAAGTTGAAAGAGTTTGGAGCTGTTAATATTTATTTGATAAAATTGCAATTCCATGTTCCTTCAAGATTATAAGATAGTTGACAGTATGTATTAAAGTATAGGAGTGTGTGTAATTACCGTAATCGGAGTGTCTAGAGCTGAGCACTTTGTTGTTCAGATTAACTGTGAACTTTACTTTGACTGTTTTTCAGAAAAATTGTATCAAAAAATCTCTGATATAACTATTTCTTCTGGAAAAATACTGTACTAAAAGAAGTATTTCTGAGTATAATTTCTTGTCAATGGCATAATAGATGGCCATTTTCTAGTCACATTGGTATGGATTTTAGGTCTAAACCCTGTTCTGTGTCTTTAAAAGTTTTTTTTTAAAAAAATACTAACAATGTTACTAGAACCCATAGTACTGCAGCGGAAATCTAATGGGAACGTCGAAGTACAAGTATAGTGTCAAAAGAGCGCACGCTTTATACTCAAGCTAGGTGAAACCATTTAATGTTCTAATCTTTGAAAGGGTGGACTGTACTGCTGAGAGACACAAGGTTACACAAAGAATCCCCAAAATGCGTCTTGGAAAACTGATTTAAGTTTGTACGGTGTCTGTCCTCTTGTTTCTGCGCTAACCTTCTGTTAACACGAGTGAACAATCTGTTTGGAAGAAGTAGATAGGTAAAAATATGGATCATAGAGAATTTAGCTTCTGTTTTGTAAATATGTTAGTCTTAAGTGCAAGTTCAGCTTCCTAGGAAATGGAAAGCGTTTGTGTTTCTTGAAATGCGTGGGACATTTTGTAATACTGTTCCATGTGCTTGACTTGTAGCTAAGGGAAGAAAGCAGGAGACTGGCCTTGGCTGCCAAAAGAGAGAAAAGAAAGGAGAAAAGAAGGAAGAAAAAAGAAGAACAAAGACGAAAGCTAGAAGAAATAGAAGCAAAAAATAAGGAGAATTTTGAACTTCAAGCTGCTCAGGAGAAAGAGAAGCTAAAAGCTGAAGGTGATTTAAAATATTTGCCCTACTTTTGAAACATGGCCTTGAGTTTATTTCCAGTATTAAAAATTGCTTTTCTTGTCAAAACTTGAATACAAGCTTCCTTATGACTTGCTGAGTTTTCCTTTGGTTTACCTTTTCTGTTAAGCCTGTAGATGAGTGTGATGGCTTCAGTGAGACTTATGGGTTAACTTTACCGTGGGGATGATGTTGGCTTGTTCTTTTTCCTTTTTTTTTTTCTCCCCCCCACCCCCTCCAGGTCCCAATACTTAAAACCAGGTCAATCTTTTTTTTTTTAAGCTTACAAGCACAATGATAATAATGATTAGCAGGAAAAAAATGGCAATATGGAGATTCCAGATATGTGTCATTCTCTCCTTATCCATCAAAACCCGGCTCTTCTGTAACTTGTGACAATGAGTTTCATGTGGTGTACTGAGAAATGGTTTTCACCGATTGTTCCCTGACTCTCATATGCTGAAAGAAAGGGAATATGTGTGACAGGGTTTTTTTTTTTCTGTTGTTTCATAAGCTTATTTATGTCCCCTAACTGCTTGCGTCTGTCCTTCCATGCCTGAATTCTATTTCACGTTTGTTAAATTGCTGCTGCGCTTGTTCCAAGAAAAGAGTGCAGTTCTAGATAAGTTACCGTAAACAAGGGGAGAGGCTCCACGGTATGACATATATGATAGTTTTACGCATGTCTGTGTAGTTCATGGTTCTGCATGTTTCTTGGAGTCTTGCGAAGTTACTCGAGTCACGTGATGAGACGGGTGTGATCAGGAAAACAAAACCACACAAGCTTCCTCAAGCCAGCTAAATTTGAACTGTTTTTATTTTTACTTTTCCATCAGATGATCCCGAGGTCCCAATGGAGCCTCCTAGTGCTACCACTACAACCACCATAGGTATATCTGCAACTTGGACAACATTAGCAGGTTCCCATGGGAAGAGGAATAATACCATCACCACAACAAGCTCCAAAAGGAAAAACAGGAAAAACAAAGTAACCCCTGATAATGTTCAGATCATATTTGATGATCAACTCCCAATTTCCTATAGCCAACCAGAAAAAGTGAATGGTGAATCTAAGAGCAGCAGTACTAGTGAAAGTGGTGATAGCGACAATATGAGGATTTCCAGCTGTAGCGATGAAAGCAGCAATAGCAACAGCAGCCACAAAAGTGACAATCATTCTTCCACAGCCGTTACTAACACGCAGAGCAACAAAAAGCAACCGTCGGTTCTTGTCACTTGTCCAAAGGATGAGAGGAAGGCAGTTACTGGCAAATCATCCATCAAGTAAGTTGCTGTGACCGTACATGCCATTTTAAGGTGGTTGTTGCCCTACATTTGAACGTTGCGCTTTTGTCTTTGTGGACTTGCATTCTTAAATCAGATGTTAGGAAGTGGCTGAGGCCAAAACCAGGACATGGGGTTTTGCTCTAAAACCACCATAGACGGGTAGATGTGGCACCTGGGGACACGGTTTAGTCTACTCTACCCTTGATTGGTTTAGTGTGGACTTGGTAGTGTAGGTTAATGGTTGGACTGGATGATCTTAAAGGGCTTTTCCAACCTAAACGATTCGATGATTCTATGATTGTAGTGTCTGTAAGGGGGTATAAACATTATTACGGTATGAACTTGAGCGTAGTAGGTTCTGAAGCAAGAAACATCATTGTGGATCTGGAATAGGGGAATTGCTGGGGTATTTTGAGATGTAAGCATCTCAATTCAAGCAACTTCTTAACCTAGTGCTTTTGTGCTAAAAGAGAAAAAGGGGTTGGGGGGCTGGAGAATAGGCAAAATGCAAATAATCCCTTTTTTTTTTTCTTTTTTGATGGCATAATGACAGCATTTAATTTCTTTTAAAGGTTGTCTGAAGTTATTAGTGAAGTGACGAGTAATTCCTTGTCTACTTGCACGAAATCTGGGCCTTCTCCCCTTTCTTCTCCAAATGGAAAGCTAACCATTGCTAGTCCTAAACGTGGTCAGAAGAGGGAAGAAGGATGGAAGGAAGTTGTGAGAAGGTAAGAAAAACATTCCCCTAACTGCCCCTTGTTCGTGTCCTTTTTCGGAATGTTTTATCTAGTCTAGCCCTCTCTGGGGTTACTGAATGGCCACTTTCTTAGCGGGCCACATAGATTTCACAAAATTACTGCTACGCAGGTTGAATCCTGAATTATAACATTGTTTTGACCAGCCTGCCCGCTGCTTCACGCCATGGAAGCGGTTCCCATTTAATATTGTTTCTTTTTTGTGTAGATCCAAGAAGGTTTCTGTTCCATCGACTGTCATTTCCAGAGTCATTGGCAGAGGAGGATGTAACATCAATGCGATACGTGAGTGCACGGGAGCACACATAGACATTGACAAACAGAAGGACAAAACTGGAGATAGAATAATAACGATAAGGTAAGCGGGTGCTTGATTTGCTCGTTCCTCTGGGGATTTTTTCATTGTAGAACACCTGTATAGAAAAATGAAAAGGCTTGACCTCATGGTCCCTTGAAAGACCGCTTTGAGGCAGGGGAGATGAATGGGGTGGGGAAGGCTAGACCAACGACCCGCTGGTACCTTCGCGTTGGTACGAAAGAAGACTTGTGAGATAAGGTGGAGCATAAACGTTAGGGTTCTGTGTGTAGACTTGTGTAGACGTGGCTAAATATGTGGGCGTATTTAGGGAAGTAAATGTTTTAACCGTTTCAGTTTTTTGGGGGTTACTTTTCAATGTGAGCTTCTTGAATAATTATCAGTAGCGAGAACGTGCCGAGCTCTGTCTTCAGATAGAGAGTTATTTTTCTGTCTGTGTTGGCATGACGGAAGACAGGCTGGATCACATGTTGGAGGTACCTCACTACAATGTACATAAATGCTTTAGATGCGCTTTTCCTTTTCCCTTCCTTCCTTATTGTAGGGGTGGCACAGAATCGACAAGACAGGCCACGCAGTTGATCAATGCTCTGATTAAGGATCCAGATAAGGAAATCGATGAACTTATTCCAAAGAACCGTTTGAAAAGCTCGGCTGCAAACTCCAAAATAGGGTCGTCGACACCTGCCACCACTACAGCTGCTAACAGTTCTCTCGTGGGCATCAAAGTGACCACCGTAGCTGCTTCGTCAACATCTCAGACTGCCTCCGCGCTCACCGTGCCTGCAATTTCTTCAGCATCCGCTCACAAAACCATTAAGAACCCAGTGAATAACGTGCGGCCTGGTTTCCAAGTTTCTCTTCCATTAGCATATCCTCCTCCGCAGTTTGCACACGCTTTACTCGCTGCTCAGACTTTCCAGCAAATCCGTCCGCCTCGGTTGCCCATGACACACTTCGGAGGTACTTTCCCACCAGCTCAGTCTACGTGGGGTCCATTTCCCGTTAGGCCGCTGAGCCCTGCAAGAGCTACCAACTCACCGAAACCTCACATGGTGCCTCGCCATAACAGTCAGAACAGCAGCGGTTCTCAGGTGAATTCAGCAAGTTCTTTGACAACTAGTCCAACAGCTACAACAAGTTCGGTGGCTTCTACTGTGCCTGGTTCTTCTGCAAATGGCAGTCCAAGTTCACCTTCAGTCAGAAGACAGCTTTTCGTCACGGTCGTGAAGACATCCAATGCCACGACGACCACAGTGACGACCACGGCGAGTAACACGAGCACAGCGCCTACGAATGCCACGTATCCAGTTCCTACTGCCAAAGAACACTACCCTGCATCTTCCCCCTCATCTCCTTCTCCTCCTGCGCAGCCAGCGGGTGTTTCCAGAAGCAGTCCTGCCGACTGCGCAGCAACCTCTCCGAATAAAGGTGCACCTTCATCTGATCTGGAAGTGGGTAGTCCGCCAGCAGTGGAAACGAGCAGCTCGACCAGCAGTAGGCAGCCCAGTTCTGGTACCGGCAGCTCATCTGTGCACCCTGCTCATCAGCAGCCTCCGGGAGCTCCTCTGCAGGAGGCAAGACCCCCTCTCCAGCAGCCTCAGGTTCCTGCACCAGATCCTCGAATGGTTGTGCCTCCAAATTTAGCAGCGACAAGCTCATCTGCTCCTGTGGCAGGTCCAACAAATGCCCCGATGACCTATCCCGTGTCTCAGACGTCAATGGGGTCTTCTCAGCCTGCAGCTAAGATGGAAACCCCGGCCATCAGACCGCCTGTCCATGGAACTGGTAGTGTCCATAAGAATCCAGCTCCCGTGCAAAACTCTTCTGTCGCAGTCCTCAACGTTAATCACGTCAAAAGGCCCCACAGTGTTCCTTCTTCAGTGCAGCTTCCTTCTACCTTAAGTACACAAAGTGCTTCTCAGAATTCAGCCCATCCAGCAAACAAGTCCATGGGTAACAATTTCAGTGCTACTTTACCCTTTGGGCCCTTTAGTACGTTGTTTGAAAACAGTCCTACGTCTGCTCATGCCTTCTGGGGTGGTTCCGTCGTTTCATCTCAGACAACGCCAGAATCTATGCTGTCAGGAAAGTCTTCATTTTTGCCAAATTCAGATCCTTTACATCAGTCTGATACTTCCAAAGCCCCAGGTTTTAGGCCACCGTTACAGAGGCCAGCTCCAAGTCCCTCAGGTGAGTCTGTGTTTTGTGTCTAGAATAAGTATATAATAATAGACCTAAATAATAACTGTTGCATGTTTTTATTTTGAGCACATAATACTTTGCCTCAGCTTTTGTGGTCATTTGTAGTAAATCACTGTCTGCCCTGCAACAGAAGGGCGCTGTAATACAGTTTATTGTTGTTTCTGTAAGCAAAGTTGAGTTCTTCACCCTTTCAAGTGCCACCTGTCAAATCTAGTAACTGTTTTGCAGCTGATGAGCTTGATAAAAGTCAAGTTGAGGCGTTCTTTTTGCCATTCCAGTCTACTCCTCTGCAAAAGCTGAGATAATAAAACGCCTGACTGTTGTTTCCACCTCCCTTCCCTGCTTCCAGCTAATAACTATTCCAGTTTGTGATAACTTGCTTCTTGTCCTGAGGCTGCAGAAAAATATGCAGCATCTTCAAAGTGTTAGGATGATAAAAGAAACAGTGTTTTGATGTGAACTCGTTATATGAGGTGTGTTGTCTTAACTACTAAATTCGATCAAAAAAACTTAATTTCACTGACTTCCTGAATTTTGTAGCAAGATGTTGAGCCTTCTGCACACACAGAGGCCCGGGGGTTGTCACAGAACTTGTTCTGGAGCTTCCAGAAGGCACACGCACAGCTTGTACCATCTGTGCCTGTTGTTTTAGTAGGACCTGTGAGTTGGTTATGTAGCTTTGTTCGTGAATCGAGAGATGTAACAGCTACTTTTCACATATTTTGTGAATAACGTGGGGCTGGGTAGCTTTTGAGGCACGCTCTGAATTTTGTCAGTATACTTCTTAGCTTTTTGACTTTGGCAGACTTGTACGCTGTGTATCACTTGAGTATGCCTGTCAGTTCCTGAGTAAAAGCAGTGCTCTAACCGCAGTCCTACTGTTATCTCAGCAATTTCTCTTTGGGAAGGCTGCAGGCACAGTAGATTAAGTTGGAGGTGTCTGCAGAGCCAGGGAGCGTTACGTTAGTTGGTAGGAAGGTAGCCCCCGAGAGCCTGAAGAATTTGACAAAAACTAGAGGTTGGATCTTGATTACGGATGATGCAGAGGAGGTCGCAGGTGCTGTGCTGCTTTATTCTTCTGCCTGTTGCTGGTGAAGGGATTTTTTTTTTTTTTTTCCTAACTAAAACTACAAATTGAAATGTTTTGTCACGTGCTTCATGAATAGTAGGAGAAAGATGCAAGTGCCACAGCAGTTGGGTGGTAACAAGCTTCCTTAATAGTTTTTGAAACATAGAATCCTAAGATTTTATTTTTCCCTTTCTTCACTGAGGAGACTCTTAAGGGGGTAGTAATTCTTCTATTTTTAATACCTTGGCTAATTGGTGCCATTTGGTCTTAATAAAACATTTTCCTAAGTGAGTGGAAATGTATCCCTGGGTTGTAAAAAAATCTCTTTAGTGTTGATCACGGTGTATATAGACATCATTCTGTAGAATAAAAAATGAATGGAAAAAGTCTTCAAATATTTAGTAATATTTCCACTGTTCTGGGTACAAAACCATACTTTCTAAACCTACAAAATTTAAGTAACAGGTTAATAAAATGCTCAGTTACTTTTCCAATGTCCAGTTATATCAGAACATGTATTACATTCCCTTAATTTATTTGCATTCAGGGCGTGTGCATGATAACGTAAGAGTCATTCTTGGTTTATATATACAGCACAACTACTATTGTTGCCACATACTGTCAAGACTTGCAGAGTATGAAGCTTAAGACTGCCAGTTCTCTGTGGAAAATAGTAACACACACACACACCCCCCAACCAGTAATTGATTGGATAAAGGTTTTCCTTCTTTCTTTATTATTTCCATGATATGGGTGACCTGCTCACAGAGGTCTTGGAGAACTGGGTGTCATTTGTTCCAATTTCTCTCCTAGGTATTGTCAGTATGGATTCACCTTATGCTTCTGTAACACCTTCTTCTACGCACCTGGGTAATTTTGCCTCAAACCTTTCGGGAGGTCAGATATACGCGCCTGGGACACCTCTTGGCGGAGCACCTGCAGCTGCTAATTTTAACAGACAGCATTTTTCCCCACTTAGTTTATTGCCTCCATGTTCATCAGCATCAAATGGTGAGTTCTGGTCGGCGGGAAACTAGTTCAGAAGCTATTGTACAAATAACGCGGCCTCACGCACTGGCTATTTTAGGTAGGCTTTTCTAGTTTTGTTCCTTTTGAACTTCAGGTTTCTAGATATGTTTTAAACCTTAAAGCAATCGCAGATTTTGAGATAAAACTTTCTTGTGCAAGTTCTGATCTCTGGTGTGGTTTTTTGAACAGCTAAGGTCACGCTGTTGCGGAGGTCCTTACTCTTGATGCAATTAACTTCGGCCTGTTAATACATATGACGTTCTTTTAGTCATGTTGCAAAGAAAAGGTTGGGTTTTTGGTTTGTGAAGGTAATATTCCAAGTGTGAGTTGGGTAAACCATGCGATGATGTTTTACTAAAACTAGCTCAATGGTGGTGACTGCTGAGTTTGTCTGATGTTGTTAAAACAGAACTGTGTAATGAATTCCAGGAGAAAACACTTAGGGCAAGTTCTGGTACCTTTCTTCACGTTTGGCCCCTGCAGTTTTGGCTATGTAATGGAGTTTTTTGGGCAGAAAACATTAACTGTTGAGTGCTGGCTTGCTCAGGGACAAGTTAGACTGTTTAACTGGCAAAAATAACAACAAACAAAACCCACAAAAAACCCCACAGAGAACAAATCAGGATTTAAAAAAACCCAAGAAACAACAAACCCAACCCAGCAACAACATGGGATGATTTCAGCTGTACTTTTGGGTATAATCCTCAAATCCTCTATTGCTGATACGCAGTAATGCTTCGTTAAGGTTTTGAACGGTCTGTTGTGATCGGTTGCGGTGTATGCCCAGTAGCTGAGCTGACAATGCTGATAAGCATTTCATTTAAGAGACTGAGTTGACGATGAATGCCTCCTCAATCTGAAAGCAAAACTGTTAAAATTATCCTGAAGTGTTTGCTGTAGGAGTCTGGCGTTATCAAACTACCCATTTTCACTTGTTTTTGATGCATGGCTTGACAGTAGAGGGTAGGTTTGTGGTAACTTGAGAGGATCTGGCTGCCATTACTAAGTGCTCTCGTTGATTTTGTTGCAGAATCTCCCGCTCAGTCGGTGTCTTCTGGAGTAAGAGCACCATCTCCCACCCCTTCAGCAGTGTCCTTGGGATCAGAAAAACCCAGTAACGTTTCTCAGGACAGAAAAGTTCCTGTTCCGATTGGGACTGAACGGTCTGCACGTATCAGACAAACTGGAACTTCCACTCCATCTGTTATCGGGAGCAACTTAGCTGCTCCGGTGGGACATAGTGGGATCTGGTCCTTCGAAGGTATAGGTGGCAGTCAAGGTACGTAGCATTAACAGACGTCCCGGGCTTGCAGTTGACCGCACTATCATGTTTTCCTAACTTGCCTTCGGAGCTGAAGGACGATGCAGAAGCGAGTGCCTCAAAGTGTAGGAGTGCTCTTTCCGAGGGAGTTGGAGCAGGGACTTCTCTTTGCCCTCCTGTCCACTTAATCGTGTTTTAACAAGGTCTCGGAAAACCTCGGGGGTTCTGAGGCACCCTGACTGTGAAGGTTTGTTGCTCAAAGCAAGAAATAACAGGGGAAAATAAAACCACAGGCTTTACCGGGATGAACTGAGTGAGGATCATTTGGTTTGGGAAGAGGGGAAACAAAGATGCCTCAGGATAACTATTTTCTTTTGGTTGATAAACAGATGATTTTGTACGACAGGAGTTAATACTTTAATTCATAGCCAAGACGGAGCTTTTTGTGCTGAGGATTGTGCAGTTCATGTTTTTATGAGTTTGAGTTTTCTTTGTTCTTTCCAGTCAGGCCACTTGCATTTTACTGACACGAGGCTCTTGGCTCTCCTATAGTCACATAGAATTCAGTATTTCAGAATTCATTAAAAACTGAAGTTACTGATGAGACAGCTTTTCTCAGCAAACACTTCAAGAGTCTTTGATGCAATTTACAGGACACTGCTGAATTTTTGGGGGGTGGATTTCTTTTGTGTGTATTGGGTTTTTGGTTTGGGGTTTTTTTTTGGGATTTGGGGTTTTTTTGCTTGGGATGAGGAGGAGGGAAGCATGAGGTGAGTTGGATGGCACCCCTGGAGGTCGTCTCAACCTCCTGCACGAAATGGGATTTGCTGTGAGGTCGAATCGGGTTGCTCAGAGCTTTATCCAATCTGATCTTGAAAACATCGAAGGGTGGAAACTGCTCAACCTCTCTGAACGACCTGTTCCACTGCTTGACTGAGGAGTCCGAACAGCTTAAGCTTTTAACAGACTGACTGTGCACACGCTTTGCGTGCGATGAGTGTGCTGGCCTGGCTTTTTTCCCCCAAATACCAGATAGATAGGATGTTTCCAAACCTTTTTTTACTTCTCTAATAGTCTTTTCCCCATCTGTGTAGTGAGAGGCTGTTCATCATGAAGGCTTTAGAAATTGAAGATTCTGATTTGCGTTGTCTAGGTGTAAAAGTTGCCCTTCATGTCTGTCTGTGCTTCGGGAATGCTGCTTTCTGTCTGCTTCGTTCAATTACTTCAACATTTTGATTTTCAGTTCAGAATGGGATTGGCTCTTCTCTTGTTGAGTATTAGGATGGCCTCAGAAATGTTTCTGTGTTCCCTCTCCACCCCTTCAAATATAATTTCCTTATGTTTTACTTTGAAAAATTGGCTTTCTGGATGTCTGAGGTTTGAACTGTAGTAGCCATACCAAGCTGTCTCTAATGAATTCATGTAATGAGAACGTGAGCACATGTCTCCAGCTGGTCATTTTCTGGTTTTGCTTTTCAAAAGTACTTCTCTGTCTCTGAGTTGATTAAATAATTCTTGAAAGAATGGTAATGAAGTGGAGCAAATGGCCTTCACAGCACCAAATGCACAAGGAATTTAGGTTTTTGGAGGAGGAAGAGTTAGCGCAAATGCCAGCTTTCCCTTTCAAGTGAAGGAAAATTGAAGAGGTGATGCTTGGCTTGCATATAACTGTTCAAGGCTCCTTGCATTGGCTCAGGGTTCCTGCCGCGGAGTAACTCTACGTGCAGGTGCCCTTTCTGATGCTCACCATTTTACGTGCACCTCAGTTTTAAGGCAGGTGGATGCACAGGAGCTGCAAGCTGAGCAAATGGCCACTTTTGGAAACGTTACAGTGTACAAACCTTTAGGGTGCAGAATGGGTGATTAGCAGGCATCGGGTCTAACGCCGTTGCTGTGTCTTCTGTGTGCTTAGATAAAGTGGACTGGTGTCACAGCGGAATGGGGAGCCACATGATCCACAGGCCCATGTCTGATCCAGGGGTGTTCTCGCACCAAGCCATGGAGAGAGACAGCACGGGAATTGTAACGCCTTCCGGTACATTCCACCAGCCCGTTCCTGCAGGATACATGGACTTCCCAAAAGTCGGGGTAATGACCTTCTTGGACTTGATACGCGCGGTACCGCTCGATTTCCGTGTCGGCGCGTGAGGCAGATGAGCAACACGGAGGTATTGTTCACTGTGCAGTTGAGCATGCGTAAGCTAAAACGCTAACTAGTCCTCACGGTATTGCAGAATCCTAGATCTAATAAAAAATAACTTGTCCGTGATGTAATAAATAAATGCACAGAAAGGTTTTCCTTAAATCCAGGCGTTTGATTACTGCTTTAAGACGGAGAATTTCTTTCACGTGAATCCCCTTTTGTCCTTCTGTATGTGCAATAGTAGCAGAGCTAATGAATACGTACTGATTCTTGCTTTTTTCTCCCCCTAAGGGTATGCCTTTTTCTGTGTATGGGAATGCAATGATTCCTCCTGTAGCCCCCATCACAGATGGTACTGGAGGCCCTATATTTAATGGGCCTCATGCTGCTGACCCATCTTGGAACTCGCTGATAAAGATGGTTTCAAATTCCACAGAAAATAACGGGCCTCAGACGGTAATTATTTTAATTTGTATACTCGCAATTTTGTTTTAACTTAAGAAACAGTGTGGTGCAGATAAGACCCTAGCTGTTAGAAAGCAGGAAAATACAGCGTAGCGTTTCTTCTTTTTGCTCGTGTCGCTAAGGAGCTGATACAGCCCCCCTACTCACTGCAGCACTGAGTGTTGTACGTGCTTACTGATGACTTAGAAACATTGCTCCTCTCTCCAGAAATAAGTGTAAGTGGTCCCGAGAAAAACTCAGCATCACTAAGTTAATGCTGTTCAAAGGAGTGTGCTGTAGTTGACTTCTGTGAAGGTATTTGTGCTTGAGAATTGGGAAGCTTGCTTCCAGCTGAGCTCAGAGAAGCTGCCTATTTAATCAAAGTAGACACCTGGTTAATTACTGCAGATCAGCTTTTCTGACGATGTGTTGTAGGCAAGTCTGGACAGAAAAGATAGTTTTACACTGTATGTTTTACTCAGAATTATAATGATTTCTGTCTGTGCAGTTCCACATTTGGGAAAACACAATCAATTTGCTTTTGTGAGAAAAGCCGTGTATTTGCTGTTATGTAAGCTTTCCCTTCCCAAAAAGGGAAAACGGCATCAGCTCTAAAGGATGGTTGCTAGGCAGTGAAAGGTATGATGTCTTTACTGTGTTAGGAGCTCACATAGGAAGGGAGTAAGTAGCTCTTCTGTCCGCTGCTCTGATCTTGCCTGGCTTACAGACTAGTCCACTAAATAGAATTTAGGTGCAGGGATTTATGCTCCCCTAAACCTCTTCCTCGTAGTCAGCCAGCAACAGATACTATAATGGCTCATCAGTAGCTCTTGTTATATTGTATCCTGTGTTTATTTCTGATTACACAGCGAGCTCTGTTACACTGGTATTAAATAAAGGTATTTCTGGACTTAATTTGCTTGGGAATCATGCAAGCTGCAAACAGCAGCTCCCGGCTCTGGCAGAGGGTAGGTGTGCAGGAGAGGAGGCGGGCGGTCGTTTGGCCACAGCTCATGTGTTGTTCTGAAGTGGGTCGAGACCATTGTGAGGCGACCTCCGGTTTAGTGAGAAAACTCTGTCCCCCAGAGAAGGCTTTACTTTGTTACACTTGGGCTCCCCCAGAGCTGAGGGCGTTGCTATGCCTTGGGGGAAAACGAGTCGAGGTGCCAGCAACCAGGTTCTGGTTTGTCTGATCTTCCGAGGGTAAAGAGGAAAGATAGTCTCTTGCTCTGAAAGCTGGCGGTCTCCAGGCGCTGTCCTTGCAAATCATTTTGCACGTGTACAGAGAGAGTCCTGTTAATTCTCCTTGACAGCGGACCTGGCACGTTTAGAGGGAGTACTTATTTCCCTGCGTCTGAAGGGATACACTTTTCCCATAGAACAGGAAAATACATATTTCATCAGTGTTGCTATGATGGAGGAACCTAGCAGGCAGGAATAGCGTTGATTCTCTCTTCGATTTTGCTATGAAGGAAAGCAGTCAGGCTGGGCGAAAGGGTTTTTCGGGGTTGGTTTTTTTTTTTTTTTTTTTTTTTTGTACTAAGTACAAAGGAAGAGGAAGACGGACCCTTGGCCAAGGTGAAAAAATACAGGCAGAAAGATTAAAACCTCATTTCCCTCTCTTCTCCCCTGAATTACAGCAGGGTAAAATAAGTGCCGAAGGGAACTGGGTGTAGTTTGACGATCGATTGCCGTGTTGGCTGATGTTGGGCTTCACTTGCGTGCGGTGGAAACCATAAGCACTGCAGCGCAGTTGTGATTTGTGAACTGTTTTGAGCAGCCCCCAAGCCTGGTGTTAAATGGAGCTTTCTCTTTCAGGTGTGGACTGGAACTTGGACACCTCACATGAACAGTGTGCATATGAACCAGCTTGGCTGAGTGGGATCAACTTGCTAGCCTTGAGATTCCTTTTTTGCAGAGGAAAACACAAATGGCAGAACAGTTTATGTGCTCCCAGATCATTCTACTGATGTGCTTGACTGAAGTGTGTAGGCTTTTTGCAGAAGAACTTACTAACTGACCTTTTTCTGTGAACATTGTGACCGCCCATTCCCCACCATCATACGTTTCAACTTAGTTAGCCTTTATTCTTTCCTTTCCTTTTTTGTTTTGTTTTTTTTTTTTTTTCTTTTTTTTGACATAACTTTCTGTTGAAGCTGTTCTTTGGCTGGTTGGTTTTAGTACTGTAAACTGCTTCTGAGCAAACACAGAAAATTAGCAAAATTATGTAAACTTGATCCTGAAGTTTTAGAATGGCAAATAAATGTACAATTGTTTACATAACAAATGGCTAAGCAGAAAGTAAATTTCAATATGTCAGTATAGAGGCTCTACTTTATGTAGACTTAAATTAATGTGAGATATGTACCTTCATATTCAGAAATCTGGATGTTTCCTTCATACATTAAACTATTAATAAGCATAACTTTTCTACTTGTGTAATTTAAGTACATTATAAAAAAAAGGGGGGGGGGGCATTATCAGAGGGCTTTTTCCCAATGTGTGTTGGATTTTTTTGAGAAGGCATACATCACTTGTAACCTGATCTTAAGATTTTTTCCGCTTTCCTTCCGTGAAAGGCTTTTCAGCAAAAAGCGCCTGAGAGAGAGCGCCTTTTGGCTCAGAGTCATCTCCACGCTGAAGTCCCCTACTTGCCCAGTAAATGGGGTAAACGTGTCATGCTGCAGCACCTATTAAAAATTAATCTTGCAGTTGGGTCTGTTGCGTTCCACGAGCGCTGCCAGCGCTTCTGTTCCTCTCGTGCCTTCCTTCGCCTGCAGAAGTCATTTCAGAACCTGCCTCCTTGGAGTGTGTTAGCTCAAGAGTGAGGCTCTTGCAGTTGTAGCAGAGCTTCACTGATGAAAACCGTCTCCAAAGGCAGGCTTATTTCAGAGTAAGTGTCTTTGTTCTGCTAGTCCATGTCTTGCTCCGAACGAGGTCGCTGCCCCGTGAAGGTTTATTTGGAAAAGTCCAAGTGAGAATTTCCTTACAGTCACCGCCGGGAGCTGTCACCTTCTTCGCTTGCAGCTGCTTGGAGTGAAGAGCAGTACCGGAGGCAAGGCGCAGGCAGCAGCGACACAGGGCTCCGGCCAGGATCCCCGTACAGTTTGTGTACGTATGGTTTAAAGTAGGTGTAAGAGTCGAACGTATTTTTGTGCAGGGCAAGCGAGGGCCAGCATCATGTGTTGCTGGTTATTCTGCATGGAGGAAGGCTGAAGGAAATTTTTGTTTTGTTTTTTTTTTTTCCCTTGCCGTGTGACTTGGAGTCAACCCTTTTGTTTTAAGTTACTACCCTGAGAGATGCAGTCTTGGGAAGGAGTATCCCCGATGAGTTCAACAGGCTGCTGTTAAGGCTGGAATTTATGAAGTGCTATTTTGTATTTATTATGGTACTCGTTTTGAAAGGCAGAAGGAAAAAAACACTTGCCCAAAGAAAAACCCACTGCCTTTTAAACATTGTGATGTTTCTTGAGGTGTCCCGAAGGTTTATGCATACCGATGTCCATATACACGCCCTTAGGTGATGCTCTAATTAGGAAATGAGCTCCTGGTTCCAGCTGTCTGATCACCTGAAATACACTGTGTAAAGGACCGGTTGTAGCAAAAGGGATCCCAAACTGCAGGACTGCTCAGAAAAATGATTGAGACTCCATTTCAGCACCTTGCTGGGAGTGGGGGATAGGGCCCTTGAGTCGCCTGCGTGACCTTCAGCTCTCCACTAGAATTTTTTGCTTAATGCCTCAGCGCTATTTAGGATGATTTGCATTCTTACTGTGGAACAATCCTGCTGGGAGCTGGTGCTTGCTGTTTATTACAAGCATGCATTCTGCGTGGCGGAAGAACGGAGTTTTTCACCTGTATTTCGCCGATTTGAAAAACAAAAACCGCGCTGCGGTCAGGGGAGGGTGGGCTGGCGGCTGCTGTGGCGGCAGCGAGCTTGTGAGGCTTGAGCAGGCGAGGGCGTGCGGAACTCTGTAGAAGGAATATTTTATTTTTCTTTTTCTCAGAGAATTTTTTTTTATTATTATTATTATTTCACATGTAATGCTTTCTCTTTGACCAATAAAGAAAGGAAAGTAGCCTGCAGCGAGCAGGCCTGTCGCCCTCCCTGAGGAAGGAACGCCGGCCCGGCGCTGGCGCTGCCTGCCCTGAGGCGCGGTGAAGATGGCGGCAGCCGCAGGTGCGGCCCCGGCCGTGTCCCTGCCGCTGGGTGCCGGGGCAGAGGTAAGCGGACACCCGGGGGGGGCCCCGGCTCCCGCCTGAGGCGGAGCCCGGCTGCCCCTGCGCCATCGCCCGCCGCCGCTCCGGCCCCGCGCGGGCCCTTGCCCTTCCTCTCGCCCTCACTCGCCATGGCGGCCGCGGCGGCGGGGGCGCGCGGGCAAATGCGCATGCGCGGCGGGGCGGGGCGAGCGCTGCCTCCCCCCGCGCCGCAGGGCCGGGGCGCGCGCCGCAGCCGTTGGCCATGTGGCGGCTGGCGCGCGGCGGGCCGTTAACGGTCGCGGCGGCGGCGGTGGCGGCGGCGGGCGGCGGCCCCGGAGGCTGGTACGAGCGGCTGGCGCGGTCGGTGCCCGTGCACTGGGCCGAGGAGGGGCTGGCGTCGCTGCAGGCGGCCGCCGGGCTGCCGTGGTGGGCCGCCATCGTCTGCGGCGCCGGCCTGCTCCGCACCGCCGTCACCTTGCCGCTCGCCGTGCACCAGAGCCGCCTCCTGGCCAAGGTGGGTGCCCGGCCGCCGGCACTGCCTCCTGAGGGCGGGCTGCCGTGGCCGCGCTGGCCCTCGGCGCCCTGGCCGGGGGGAGGGAGGGGCGGGCGCGGCCGGTGCTCCGGGCCGGCCTGGCGGCGGACGGGCCGCTGCTTGCCGCTGCAGCACAGGCGGGGGCAGCGGGCTTCGCGCCGCGCTGGTGCCGCTCCTCACGGGCGCCGTCATGGCCGCGGTTTCCCCGGCAGCTGGCGGGAGGCTTCTCCCTGGTGGTAAACCCGCCTTGCCCTTCTTTGGCACGTAAAGTCCAAATAAAACTGAGAAGTGGGAGTGTGCTTCCTCGTAACTGCGTGGAAGTCGGGTTGTGTTAGCGTGAGAGCCCGGCCGCGCCTGTAAGGTGCTGTCTTGTGATTTACTGTGATAACTTAAAGCTTCTGCTAAAGCTCCTCCGGTCAAAACTTGAAGTAAACTAGCCTGCAGCAGTTTCAAAATACCCGTTGTCCTGGTTTCGGCTGGGATAGAGTTAATTTTCTTCCCAGTAGCGGGCACAGCGCTGTGTTTTGGATTTAGTAGGAGAAGAATGCTGATAACACGCTGATGGTTTAGTTGTTGCTCAGCACTGCTGATGCCAGTCAAGGACTTTTCAGCTTCCCCTGCTCTGCCAGGGGCACAAGAAGCTGGGAGGGGGCACAGCCAGGAGAGTTGATCCCAACTGCCCCAAGGGCCATTCCATACCATACGGCGTCATGGGCAGTATGGAAACTGGGGGGGTTGGCCGGGGAGCAGCGATCGCTGCTGGGAACTGGCTGGGCATCGGTCGGCGGGTGGTGAGCAACTGCATTGGGCATCGCTTGCTTTGGATATTATTATTATACTGTTATTATTATTATTACTATTTTACTTTATTTCAATGATTAAACTGTTCTTATCTCAGCCCAGGAGTGTTTCTCACTCTCACTCCTCCGATTCTCTCCCCCATTGCACCGGGGCAGGGGCAGTGAGCGAGCGGCTGCGTGGTGCTGAGCTGCTGCCTGGGGCTAAACCATGACACCTGTTTTTGCACAAAAATGAGGAAAAGGGTTGAAGTTATTAAAGACATTATATTTTGGGGCTACAGGGGTGAAGTAGCCTTTGCAGTGCTGTCATATGGAAGGTGTTTCTCCTTTTCTGTGCTGTTTCTGTATCAAATAATGAGGGCTGTCAGGTGGTGCTTCACAGCTGCCACAGCTCAGGTCTGATGTGGAATCAATTGGCTCTTTGTTCTTCACTTGTGTGAAGGTCAGAGGGCTAAGTCCAGCTGTGTTTCTCGGGCGGGGTTCTTCATTGACCGTCCTTCAAAAGAGTGTTATTGCAGAAGCAGCATAATTTAATTCTTTTATTGCCCCGTGTTTGGGGTGCAGGTTTTTTTTTTATTTGTTTGGTTTTGTTTTTTTATAGTAATGATTGTTCCTTTTCCTTTTGATGGCAAAAGTGAATGTCGTATTGTACTGTTGCATAATTGGGTCTCTTCTTATTCCTTAGGATAGCGACTTCGGTGAATTGCAAAGTTGTGTGTCCTGCTGGGCTTTAAATCTTTTTGAAGTGTTTTGTAAAGTAGAGTTGCTGGTCATGATTCCTGAATGAAGACAAAAAGATGCTTATTAACAACAAAATATAAAATCTAATCATGTATTTATTTCACTTAGTAGTAAGGCAGTAGTTGATTGTTACTGTAAATGCTTCTTACTAGTATTTTCACGTGTTCATTTTGTTTAAAGATAAAAGGCATTCACGGATGGGTGCCTTGTCCTTGGGATTCATTTTTAATGTCTGTGCAGTATCAGGTGGGGAGGGAGAGCGGTTGTTACAGGTAACTGTGCATAAACATTTTTCCTTTTCTTTAGCTAGTTAGAAAATTTGCAGCCTGAGATCAAAAAACTAGCTGAGCGTCTTCGCTATGAAGTTTCTGTTCGTGGAAAGCAACTGGGTTGGTCTGAAAAGGTGGCCAGGTAAGATGGCGATTGTATATACCTTATAAATGCGTTCCAGACCGCGGGGTGGCAGGAGGGAAAGTCCTATAAGCAACAGGATTACAGAAAGATTCTGCCATTGCCCAAAGCTTAGATTTTCTTACTGCTTCTACGAATTTTTTGTGTTTGTTATATTGCCCTTCAGAGTATATCCATTTTAAAGCTCTGAACTTGTGATAGGCTTATGATTATAAGGCCAAATCCAGGAGTGTTTTTGTTCTCTTCACTTGTGGCTAAAGTTTCCTTAGCTGTTACAGTATTGAAATATTGCTGGACCTTGAGGCTTGAAAGGTTGTGGTCCGGCTCACTTGTTAGCGCAGCACCGCGCCCCGTGGAGTAGCGGTGTATCTAAGCTGGGATACTGAGGGTCGCATAACTGGCTGAGTGCCTCTGTAGGGAGAAGGTTATACCCTAGTTCACACAAAAAGCACCATGAAATAAAATATCAGATGAGTTACTGGCAGCTGCCGGTGACAACAAGACATTCTGTTGTGAAAAGCTGCTTATAGCAACAGGGCTAAAGGTTGTGAGGGAAGGGGGTTGGCAAAGGAGAGAGGCATGTTGGAAGAGGAAAGAGAGGTTTTCCAGAGCTGCACCTAAAAAAGCCAATTTCACGTGCCGAGCCTGTAGAAATGTTATTTCAGAATCTAACAAGTTACTCTGTGACAGGTATTGGGAGAGGACTCTCTTATTTTATTTTTTCCTTCCTTCCTAAAAGGTTCCACTTTAATAAAAACCTGCGGAGGATTATTGCGGAACTGTACATTCGAGACAACTGCCATCCCTTCAAAGCCACTTTACTGGTGTGGGTGCAGATTCCAATGTGGGTTTGCGTGTCCCTCGCTTTGCGCAACTGCAGCGTTGGTGCCACGGACTCGGAAGGTGATTGATCTGAACAGACGCACTCTTAACAGTCATTTTTTTGCTCAGTTACTGTTTTTCTAGATGTTTCACAGTCTCCCGAGCTTGACATATAAGCTGGTATAAAAACTACTCCACTACTAAGTTTTTTAACCTAATAATTGAGTTTAAGCATAGATAAATATCTGATTACAAAAAAAAAGAATTTCAAAGACTTTGATTAGGTACGTTGTACATTTTGTACTGGATTAAACTGCACTTGGTATAACCAAAGAGCTCACGTCTGGACCACACCTATACTTTTCTTTGGTTTGAACTCTTCTAGCAGGTATTTGCAGCATGCAGAGCATCCGTGATCTCTGCTTATACGCTCTGGTTATTTGTAATAGTGTTGCGAGCTTTGCGGGATGCCTCTTGAAAAGCGCTATCAGGGTCTGAGCTCTAGGAACAATGTGAGGCATTTTGTTAGGCCGTGCGAGCGTTTAATTATTTTGTGGTCTTCTGAAGACAGGATTACTAGAAAAAAAAAAATAAAAAGAAGTCTTGGGATTTTTCTGGTTCACAAGATAAGCATATTTAGCAAGTCGTGTTACCCATGCCACAGCACATTTAATCTGTATTTTTTTTACCTTCCACGTGAAGTTTCATGTGGAGGGCTACAGACAAGGTGAATGTGTGGGGGTCTTTCAAATAAAAATAATGCTGTTTTGATTTTTGCAGGAAAGAGTTTATAGTTTGTTCTTCTAAACAAAAATGTAACAAGTTATATAGTTATTACAAACAATAGAATTATTTCGAAGACACAAAACACGCTGTCACTATAGGTTACTGCATTGCGTCTTTTCCTCATTGGCTTGTAAAACAGCGGCTGAGATCGAGCTAGTTTTTATCGCAGGTTTACCTGAATCAGTGGCTGTCAGGAGCTAAGCTGGATCTCAGCTTGTCTCTCCCACCGTTTTTTACTTGTATCAGTAGCAGACTGCCTTGACATGTGATCTGTGAAACCAAAGATTTCTGCTTTAATAGTATTTATTGTGTAGATAGAAACTTGAATGATTTGATGGTAATACATGGTACAGTTCTGACTAACTTGAGGTAGCAAATCATACTTAACTCTGTATTTTCTTTAAGCTATTCGTGTAGTTCAAGAGCAGTTTTCATCAGGCGGAGCACTGTGGTTCACAGACCTCACGGCACCAGATTCTACGTGGATTTTGCCAGTTGCGCTCGGGCTCGTGAATCTGCTGATAGTGGAGGTACGTCAGAGGAATAAATAGGATGACTGCAAAAGGATAAGTCTTTTTATAGAATTGTAAGACAATATTACCTGGTTAAAAACCATGGTAACATAAGGATAGTTTCAGACTATCGCTACTTTAAATGCATTGGGCAGAAATGAAAAATAACTTAATTGTTCTGTGCATTTGAATGTCTGGGTGTCTTGTTTAGAGATGACAAATTCTGATGTCTCCTGTCTCGGATACTTGATTGGCTTTACTTGAGCCTCAGTAAAATTTAGTCTTGACTCTGAAATTTCTCTTCGAGTGGTTGTCTAATGAGCTTCCTGGCTGTTAAGCATCCAGAAGCACATGTGGGGTTTTTTGTTTGCTCTACTTCTTCCCCGCCACACTCACCCCGAAATTATTTGTACTGCCCTGCGGTCAAAACCAACAATACTACATGTTCTTCTGAATAAATTGAAAAAATCCACAACTTAAAGATTGTTGGGGCGATTAATTGACAGAAAAAAGGAAAGAAAAGTCTTCATTTCCTGTTTTGGGAGATAATTTAATGGAAGTACTTTTCTTCTTGATTTTTCTGTTAGGTGTTCTCATCAAACTCTAACCATTTGGATTTCATTCTTAACCCGTTTTCTTCTATGTCATGTGGACTGAGACTGTCTTAGAGAAAAGAAGTCAGTAGGTGACTGTAGACCTGATTGTGCTTTTGTTCAGTTGCCTGTCAACTGGTTTGGGTCTGCTTCCTGTTGGCAGCCTTTTCTCAGAGGGCTGTGCTTCAGCTTGAGGCGTTAGAACTTTTAGGTGTGCAAAAGTGACTACGTCAAGTTATGTTACCTTGAAATGATTGTTAGGTACTCTGCTAGGCTGGTACAGTATTTTCTACAAAGGGCTGAACATGTAAAACATCAAGCAAGTTAAATGAAAGATTGTAGCTGTATGTTAATTGAAATGGAGGATGCAGAATGAAAGTCATAGGTGAAGAAGAGTGCTGGGTTACAGGAAACCCCACCGTTGCCTTTTTTCTCATTTTAGTTGATTAAAAAGGAACTTGTTTATAACTGGATTTCTTCCCTTTCAGATCTTTGCTTCACAAAAAATGGAAGTTTCCAGGTTCCAGAAGCTTGCCACGAATTTCTTTCGAGTGGTGTCAGTAGTAATGATCCCTGTTGCTGCGACAGTCCCCTCCGTAAGTACGGAGTCTCAGTGGTGCGGTCATTAACCTGTGACTCTGGTGCGTTCCTAGTGCTTAAAGAGCAGCCCAAATGCCCGGTGCCTTTAATAGACCGTACTCTCTATTACAGTGTGCCCTAAAACAAATAAGATATTTTGTCTTTGTATACTTTTAAATTCTTAACACGTTTGGAACACTTTTTCCCCAGACAGAAGAGTCTGCAGCTTATTGTTTCGAAACATCGTTTATGCAAACTAGGGCTTGGAAGGGCATTCAGAGCGGGTTAGCATCCTTTTCGTGATCTCAGGAATGAGAGGAAAACTTTATATAAGGACAAATAGGCAAAGGTTTGCTAAGTGTTTGCTTACTCTAAGAGGAAAATGGCGTAGTTCTTAGATTAGGAAATTTCCCACAGCCTTCTTAAAACACTTCTCGTTTTTACCAGGTGTTCTGGTTCTCAATATTTTCGCAGCGGCTAGCAAAAACAAAGTATCTAGTTGTTTGGCTCATCAACTTATAGTCTGAAATATAGATGTTTAAGCAAATTTCATATGAATTAATTTATGAACTGTTGCCAAACTTCAGTGTAGAGGACTTTTTCCAGAAGAGTTGAGAAAGAGTGAAAAACACGTTTGAAATGGAAGCAGTTGTTATTATTGAGAGGAGTGGTTTTAGGTGAGTTATTTTTCTCAGTAACTGGGAGTAACCAGTGGTTGTGGTTCGGGAAGAGCTGCCCTCGACTGTAGCGTTCTCACTGCGTCTAGGGAGGCTGAACTCGGTGTCTGTCTCGTTGCAGTCCATGGCGTTGTACTGGCTGTCCTCGAGCTTCATGGGACTCTCGCACAACCTGTTGCTGCGTTCTCCGACCTTTCGTCGACTGTGTTGCGTACCAAGGACCAAGTCTGACTCGGATACTCCTTACCGGGATATTGTGTCTGCCTTGACTACCAAATACGGTTTTAAGAAATGATGTCGTTTGAAGTGTTGGAAGAGCTGTCCCACAAATTTTGCATGGGTAATTGAGTAGTGCTGTTTTATTGAGACGTACTACTGTACTGTAAAATGTTGCAGCTGGAATTATATTTATTTTCCAAATAAAGCATTGACTCTCTGGCCATAAAGAATGGTTGTTCGGCACAACTGTATGTTTATTGGGAAGTTTTGTTTCAGGGGTGGTTGTTTCACAATTAGAATAGTCCAGTAGTACAGGTCTGTCTCCTGAATTATTGTAAGGAATTGAGCAGATGAATATTAAATAAAACTGTGACTCATCTAGGCTGCTTTCTTGTAGCGAAGCTGATCTGACCTATGGGCTAGCAAACAACAAGTTTCAGGGTGAGGGAGAAGGCTAGATGGACTGATGCTGTCGTTACTGGTTTGTTTAATTAAGACACTGGTGCAGATTGATCGGTGATGAGGTATAGTGGTCCAATATCCCGGTGGTTCACGTGACAGTCTTTGTAACAGTTCTGATAGCTGACTTGCTGTAACTGCAAAGTGAACTAGGCTGTTGTCAGTCTCTTGTGCATTAGTGTTTGGAGTTAGGAGGATGAGTTTCTTTTATCATTTCTGGTGATCAGCTGTTGAGTGATGGCATTCTGTCTGTATACACTAAAATGAGGCAAGTAGCACCTTGAAAAAGAACCAATGATGATAAGCAAATAATTCAACTGTATACAAATCTCTTTTTTAATGTAAGTCTTTAAGGTCAAGTGCAAATTTTTTATGCCTTAAAGGACCTGTGTTGGATTTTTTTTTTTTTATGTAAACATCCGTGTCCTTACATGTAGGCACTTCCTGTAAGGGTATTTGGATTCACATCTCGTCTTGCTCTGCATCCATCTTAAGTCAGCAGACACCCATTATTGTGAAACTGGTGCACGCGAATGTCCCTTTGCACAGAAGCCTGTGCAAGTCTGGTCTCGTAAAAGGTCGTCTTTTTTTTTCTTAGCAAAGCAGAAATCAGGATAGAGGGCAAAGCATTGCTCGAATTCTTTGCTCTTAGATGGTTGTCATAGTACAGAGTCAGGATGATTCATGTTTTAACTGTTGAAGTTAGTTCTCATTAATCTTTGGTAACAGGAAGTGATTTTTAAAATAACTGGGGGTGTTTTGTCATTAGAGAAAACTGTTTAGCCCTGGGAAGAGAGAAACAGGTGGAATACCGGGCAGATGTAGACAACAGTAGCAAGCGAACAGTCAGGTGCCTTGGATGTGGTGGAAAGAATCTGTAGTAGTTCACTTCTTTCTTTTGCTGGTTTGTTTTCTGTCACCTTGACCCCTGAGCAAAAGATGGGGTTGAAGGAGTTTATCAAGGCTTGCTTTGTAGATAGGGCAGCGATGTTTTTTGAAACAAAATGTTCGTAGTTTTCGCTCCTGATACCACACTTGAGACTGTCTTTTAGTGGATGTATTTTTGCTAGGGGAATAAATGATATATCCTCTCACACTTGCTTCAGAAGCTTAAAAAAATTCATATAAATTCTATTTTCTTACTGCATTATATTTGAAATTAGTATTGCCATATGGTTTTTCAGACTGCAGTCTACCTGTTAGATAGGATTGCATGACAGCAGTAGTAGTTGGGCTTGGGTTCTTGCTGGAGAATTGCATACTCCACTGGTGGCAGGTAAAAGCAGGTCAGTGTCCTGACCTGGGCAGCGTTTCTTTGAAGAGTCGGGTCCTGGCACTGGCCTGGAAAGGTGATGAGATGAAAGAGAAATCCTGTGCTTTCCTGAGGTGCCTGGTCATGGGAGCAACTGCCTACTGGGCTGTGTTAGCGAGAGCGCAGCCGGCATGCGAAGGGAAGTTGTTATTCCCTGGCGGCTCTTGAGGCCGCGGCTGGATGCAAAGAAGATGGAGCCCAACTCGTCTCGGAAGTGCATAGAAGAAGGATAAGAGGCAATGGGGACAAGCTGGAAGACAGAACATCTCAGAATTGATAGAAAAACATGGCTTTTACCTTGAGGATGGTCCAACATCTGGTTTTCTGGAGGAATTGTGGTATCTGCGTCATTGGAGGCACTTGAAATGCCAACTGGATGAGGCCCTGAGGAACCTGCTTTAATGGGTCCTGTACTGAGCAGAGGGTTGGACTAGAGACCTCCAGAATTCCCTTTCCAGCTGCATGGCTCTGTGATTATATTAGTGTCGTATCTGGAGAAAAATCACAAATTCTGTAAAAAAAACATTGCTCAAGCATGAGCTCAAGCATCATGTGCTCAAGCATACGACTGGGAGCATATTCAGTGTTGTGGATGGTGTATAGCCAGTCGCTGTGTAGGTCAAGACGAGAATGCAGTTTGCTCTTCCTGTGCAGGAAATGCTGAATTTCTAGCAGCATCCCATCCTAAGAAGCAACAGACTGGTCGTAGCCTCATGTCGTATCAGGGGCTCAGTGATCTCCCTGTTTCTTCTTACAAATCACTGACTTGCACATTTTCCTCCACTTGCATGTACAGTTTGTTTAATAATGTACTGCATTAATGTCTATATTCTTTACAGAGGAGCAGCAATTGAAATTTTAAGTTGCGCCGTTCTAAAATACACAGTTGCGAAGTCTAACTGTTGCTCAGTATTGATTACTGTTTCCCTAAAACTAATGGCAAGCTTGCTACTCTGTAATAAGGTTTCTCTCCCCAAAAGACATTTCCTTCCGAGATTTCAGTTCGAGGTTGTAGGCTCATTTGCAAACATGTATACAGCCCTTTAAATATAGGAAAAAAGGTTGGTTGTTGTAGTAAGGAGGTGCATATGCAAGATTTTGAATGTTGGTATTTGAACTTGTGTTTCGTCTTTAGTGTTGTAGAATGACTTGCTTTGCAATGTTGATAGCGGGGCGGGCTGCATGCACAAACAAGGCAGCAAAGCTCAGTGAGATACAGTGCTCTTGATGTTGCTCATGGAATTATAGAAAGAGTGGCTTTCTCTTCTTGGTCATCTCAAATAGCATAGCAGGAATTAGTGAGGTAGGTGGTGGGGTTTTTTTGCCGGAGTGTTCAGCTGCTAAGTTTAGCAGTTCATAAATACACCACAAAAATAGTCAAAGTTAATAAAAACTCAAAAGCGTATAGAGAAGGACTGTAAGGTGTTAGACAGATTTAATGGGAACTGGCCACAGATAAATGTATTTAGAGTTAATGTAAGGATAAGAAAGGTCTGGAATGTTTTCAAATCTAGCCAAAATCTGCTAAACTAAACCCAAAATCCAAGTATTAGGACTTACAGGAAAGGGCTCAGGAGGCGAGTTACTCCGCACTTGCGTTTTACTTGTTTCCTGCACTTCCCTCTGAAGTACCTGTTTCTGGGTGCTGCTGGAGGCACTGGGGAGGGTAACGGGACACAATTTGGGTAGAGCTGGAGCCGTTTGTGACAATTTTGGCATGGAAACCTGGTAACTCGTGCCACGCTTGTGGCTTGGCAAGTTGGAATTCTGCGTGCTGATTGTGACGGGTCCCGGTGCTCTCTGTGACAGGTTAATCGCTTTTGCCTCATTTACTCCATCAGTGAAATTGCCAAGAACACTTAACCACATTTAGAAAATATTTGCATTTGTTGGGCTGAACTTCTGAGTTTGGAAAATATTAATGGACTGTTTTTTGTCCTCGCTCCCTTACTTTGATGAGCAGCCAGAGTCTGAGATACGAGGCTAGCATGGAAATTTCATTTGTCTCACTTGTGCATCCTTGATCCTCCATCTATGTGGTTGAAGTCCAGGAAGACTGAACCTGTTTTATGGTGGTGACGTTATTATTCTTACTCTCTGGAAAGGAGTTCAAACGTTGCTCTGGTGTTTACTGTTGTTTTTTTGTTGGAAAAGAAATATGTGTTAGTGTAAAGGATATGAGGTCAACAAAATCCAGACTGATCAGACTAAAGCTGAAAAGAAAAAAACCCAACTCATTAGTTTGCATACTGTTCTTAAAAAAAGTAGATAGGAGGGGAAACGATTTAACCATTCACCAGTTGGCTTCTAGAAAAGATGCCATTCTGGAGTTCTCTGGCCAAGGAGTTTCAAATTGGCCAACATCTGGTAAAATATGTATAAGGTGTGTAACAGTTGGTTATGTTTTTCATGGGATAGATGCTACCACAAATGAAACTGCTATCCTTCAGAAACACAGAACATCACGGAGGAACTGTGATACGGCACTGCGGAGAGCATAGCGCAGCTCCTGTTTCATACAACTGACTTAACACAGGGAAGTTTACGGAGTATTATGTTCCTTTGAAATGTCAGGTAGGCATGCTTAGTTTTACCATACCTGTTGCAAAAATAGGAGTTGGGATTTTGTATTGTGCCGATGGCAGACGTGTCTTAACCTTTCCGTTTATCGCTGAAGTAGGCAGTGACGTGGATCTCAAAAATTTCTACCTGTGAATAAATTAACGGTATCTGTCAAAATAGTCCCTAACAATAAGTTTGCTGTAGAATAAAAACAAGCCTCCAATTAACGTATAGTTTCTGAACTTCAGTCAGTAAGATCCTGCTCCACAAATTCTTTAAATATTTTCACACTGGAATATCTAAACTGTTTTTCCTAGCATTGCTGAAAAAAACATCCAAAAAGGAGAAATAAGTACCGTAAGCCCCAAGAATTTCTTGAGAACGTTAAGCTGACCTTTAAACAGTAGCAGAAATAAGTAAAATTCAGTAACTGTTTCTACTCTACCGTACCGGATTAAAAATCTGGAAAAATGGTTTGTTACATAACGTCCTAGGCACGAAAGAAGATTCGTGGATTTCAGCCACAAAACTGTCTGAAAGCTGTTGAAGCAAAAAGACGGGACAAATTGTAAAATAAACTATAAGACAGGAATTAAGTGTTCCACCCAGCGCTGAAGAAATGCACATGCTTCAGCCATGCTCCAGTCCTGTCTGCGAGCTGATAGCACAAGCCCTTTCTAAGCAAGGGACAGCAAGGCTGGAAAGGGGCAAAATATTTTTTTTTTGTTGTTGTTGAGAGACAGCATATGTACCTTCACACACACATGTATATACACACCCCCCCTCTCCTGTCTGTCTTTTAGCCTTTCTCCACAGTTCTGTGATTTTATGAAAACAGTTTTATGTTTGCTGATAATTGTCTGGTAAAATGCAGCGGCAGTTCAGCAACTTGAACGCAAGTAAGAAAGTACTGCTGCTGTCAGTGCGCTATTTCCAGATTCTTTTGATTTGAGTTAAAAGTAACACACGTACTGAGTGCTGAATAATCGTGCTTAGGTCCCTAAAGAAAGCCATAATTTGTGTTTCAACATCACAAGGCAAAGGAAATAGCATTGTTCCATGTAGTTTGTTTCTAGTTCTGTATTAATTGTTACCTCGACGCTCCTCTGTAGCCGTAAGGGCTACACGCTGACAGACCTAAGCCAAGACCTGAGCTTCCCGGGTAGATTAGTAAGTCACAAGTAGGCAGCCTTGCTTTGCAGGCACCGGTTCTTTAAATGAGTAACGGGCTAAGAGCAGAAGTGAGCTCATAGCACTTAGCGCTTAATTAATATCAAGACATGACACGTTCAGCATGAGGAATAGCTGTGTGGCACTGCAAGACTGAACGTGTCGTTTTATTCTGTAGCTTGCTTGCTTGTTCCGTAATTTTTGTCCCTTTCTCCTAGAAGCCTATTAACTGTGCTTCCTGAAAGCGTCCTCAAGCATATCTGCAAACCGTGGTAAGCTGTGCTTGGATACCTGTCGGGATATTATCCTTTACCTCGTAAGAGAAATGAAATCCAAAACTGGTAACCATGTTTTACGTAAACTCCCTAGGCTTCATCTCTGTTTAGGGAGAAGCAACAGCGGACTGCTCCATTTTATAGGACATTTTCTCCTAGCCTTTTTTGCTAGACCTTTAAATTAGCATTAGTTACTTGTACGTTATCCATATGTCTTTGAATCCTCCTTTTCCCCCTTTAATTTATAAGTGCCTGTTTTTCTCTGTTTTTTTTTCTTGAATAGAAGCGCTTTAAAAATTGTGTGGATTAATATGGAGATGCCTATGTGGATTGTTTAAGTTTTGTTATATGTTCTCCTTACCCTGAAAACCACAACGTTACTGAATTTAAAGCACTATGGTTTTAAAATTGTTGCAGACTTCTGTGCTTTGTGTAAATACTGGGTTTGACTTAGAGTTTTTTCTTTGTTAAAATGAAGGGTAAGGAATTATTTATTTTATTTAAAAGATTCCAAGTTACTACTTTGATATAACTTTCATGTAACAAAAAAGTGGGAGCAAAATTTTCAACACTGAATTGAAGCATTTGTTTGAATTGTGGGGATAGCTTAGCGAGACTCAAGGAGGACTCATTGCACCATATGCTTACCCATTTTGTTATTTGTATGTGTTAGTCTTGCCGCTGTTTTCCTGGCGCAGCTGCTTGGCTGTTTGTTGCGTGATGGAATTGTAGAATCCTGCTTCTCCTACAGCTGCTTTTTGGCACCTTGGCAAACATGTTTAGGTTTTGGAAAGGGTATCGAAAGTCAGCTTTCCATACGAGGATGTTAACGGATACCACTGACGATACATTGCCGGCCGTATAGATCTACGCTCATGCGACTGTAACGTTACAGAAAGGGATGAGGTACGGTTTCTGACTGAGAACAGCAGTTCTGGAGAAAAAATGCAGATGTCATCGTACTAGCAAAGCTGTGCTTGTACAGATTGGGCTGGTTTACCTGTGGAGATGTTTTCACTGGTTATGAATCTCAGAACATCAACGATATAGCTACACCTGTATGCTGCCAGGATATTCTTAAGCCAAAAAACCCTCTGTGTGTGAAACCGCAAGTTAAACGAGGCAGTAAAAAGCATCGCATCTAACGATATCTAATAACTCAAAACCCACAGGTAAGGAGGTCCTGGCATGGGGTCAGAATTGACATGATAAAGCCCTTTTCCAGGGTTGCATCAGATGTAGGAAATTGTTGCTAGATTTTTAGAGCGTGTTACAGATCTTTCCGAATGTCATATTGCCATTTTCTCTCAGCTGAAGGAATTGGAAAGGTGGAGTAAATTTTTGGCTGGTAAACTGGCAGTAGGGGGAGCTGGTACTCCGTGCGGCTCAAGAAGAAAAGCCTCTTCACCTTCCTTAGCACGGATAATCTGAAAGGGGTTCACGTTCATCTGGCTTTAAACCAGGTACATCTGTTTTGTAATAAAAAAAATAACCAGGAATTTCTTGGGAAGCATAAAGAGGGCCTTGAAACTGATCGCTGAAAAATCCCTCAGACAGGTTAACAACTCTGTCAGGATGCCAAATGTCGAGCACATGAAATGGGCCTTGCTGGATTTGCCGTTCTTCTCGGTCTATTTGAGACTCTGCTGCTCTCCAAGATTTGAGTCACCCTAGTGTTCGGAGGAAGAAGCATCTTTGTTTTCTTTGGTATGATGTCTCTGCTGGAGCAAGCGTATATATGCCATATATGCGGCGTATACATGTCAAGAGAAACAGCGTATTTAGTGGAGTTACGTACAGATACATAGATACGTGTACACCATATGTTTGTATAAATATATATCCCTATATGCAGATAATAGCGCGTATGCTGAAGAGCTAGCAGATCGTTGTCATGGGAAGGGCACGCATAATGGCTGCCCCAGCAAACGTTTCTCAGGCACCAATTTAAATGTGGGGCTCCATTGTCAGCTGTGGTAAGCATTTATATTAAATGCTTTGGAACAATTAATTTGATGTGTCGGGTACCATTTGGCTGTTTCTTGTTGATCGCTGAAATCCCCATGAATCGGTTAGCGGCAGAAAGATTGCCCTGCTGAACTCACGCGGCTGATGGCTAGCCTTTGTCGGTGACCTTTGTGAACTATTTTCTCTATCGCAAATAGTCCATTTCAGGTCTGAGCAAATGGTGCACCGTACGTAAACGTGGGAAGTTGTATACAGATGGAAGTTTTCACTTGGATAGAACTTTAGTATGTCTTTTCCATGCTGTTTTAGCAATATGTGGGTGCAGCAGTCTGTTAATCTAAATGCTCAGTTCTCCATTTACTCATGTTTGGTTTAAACCCTTTTAATTCTGCTTACCTCATAAAATCGCACCCAGGGTCTGCCAGTGCAAGTTAAAAGAGAATAAGGTTCCTCGGATGAATATATTTGGAGGTGCAAAGCCATTGTGAGGTATTCGTTAATACTAACCCAACACAGGAGATAATTCTGCAAATGCAAGTTGAGAGGACATGGGGTGAACATGAGAGAGAGGTAATAGAATAGAAAAATATTGGTTTGTTGGTAATATTTTCAATGTACAATGCAAGAAAAAAAAAGGGGGGGGGGGCCCACTATAAATGCACTTTGACTTGCCCCTGCCTAGCCAGTGCAGGTAGGCTTTTCTTTATATGCATGTAGCTGGGAGAGCCTACTCGTGCACACACTGCATACTCACTTTCTTAGTTTAGGATTAATGATATTTAAAAGCATACGTTTTTACAGGTCATATATGTTTCGTTCTCTGTCTTGAAAATACAGCCTAAACTTTGAAGATAGGGCTGCGAAGCTTGTTAGCTTTAATAGTTTTGACCTGGAAAAAAAGGCTGTGTGCCCAAAAGCTTACCTCCTTTCTCAGCCATGGTAATTCCTCTGTTAAAATAGATTGCCTGGACTGAAATCCTTGTCTTGATGTTTGATGCTGTTTCTAGTGCAGAGGATCGGAGGCTTTGCTGTTTCCCTTCTTATGATGTATGCCTATGGTAACGTAATGCTTTTATTTTCAGTCCATGGTGAGGAGACAGGGATGGAGCAAAGAAAGATAGAGCGATCTGTCTCAGGCCAAATGAGCTTGTCTGCAGAAAGGAAGCAGTCCCAGTAAGACATCAGCTCTATCCTTTGTGCTAACCTTACGAGTGAGCGACCTTGGAGGCTGTTCTGTCATGTTAGAGGGCGTGCTTTCTGCGAATGAGCAAGCGGAGGGGGATTTCTGGGGGAGAAATCGGAAAAACTGTTGCTGTCTTTTCTGAGAAACAAAACTGAAGTGTCTTGAAAAAGTCTGTATAGTATTCTTTCTGAATGATACCATATTATTTAAGTGATGTGATATATAGCTCTGTTGGACTAAACAGTTTCTTCACCTGCATGCTTCCCCTTCTGGCTTTACTAAAAACAAAGAAATTTTAAGTAAATTATCAAAACCCGCTAGTAATAAGCAACTTGAGATTTTAGAAAGGAGGAGAGTTTCCTTCTTAACTTCCCTCTGCTTATTAGCTTGAAATACTGTAAGAAAGACGAGTTGGTCAGTGTCACATTCGAGACGCACATGTCGGTATAATCTAACACCATTTACAGGGTGCTAGAGGGGAGTGCTCTTGTCTGCCTGAGACTTTGAAGCTTTGCCAGTCCACCTGGTTGTTCTTTGTGGTTGTTTTAGTGGGGAATCCAAATTCTTAATTCAAAGCTGAGTTACTAGGGTGGATTCCTTGAAGTGCAAGAATTTTTTCAAGGGCAAAGTGTCATTTTTGGCAGTTGAGTTCCATGCTTTCTGGAAAGAGAAAAATAGTGCTTAAGTTTGTTTTTTTTTTTTTAATATGCTGCTGTACACATGGGGGTGCTCAAGGTATCGTTCATGGTGTTAGCTGTTGGGCTGTCAGGGTTCTAAAATCTAGGGCAAGCAGGCAGGCCTCGGATCAAATGCTTTTCTTCTTCTGTCTTTCATCTTGATGCTGTTTCGGAACTTAATCAGCCCATCCCTCGCTTTTCCACCTCGTTGCCGTGTCCCTTTGAAGTAACCCAGCGTTTAGCACTGCTGATATTTAAAATAATGACAAGAACTTGCTAGCTGCTCCCTCTGTGGGCTGAGGATGCCAAATGGAAATTGGCAGGTGTCGGGACAATCCCTCTGACGGCCTGGTTGTCTTCGCAAAGCCATCCATTTATGCAGCCGTGTGGCCAGCTGGCAGGAGAACTCTTTCTTTCTTCACTTGTTATTACTGGACTACCTGTATTTAATTGATTGGACTTATTTCTAACGGTAAATAAAATACTCCTTGTTCCTTTGAAGCTCAGCATAGCGCTAAGAGTAACAGCAGCTGCTGTTCTCAGAAGGGAGGGTTGTTGCTCTATTTTTAAAGTTTGAGGGATCGCAAGTTAGTATTATCTTAAAAGAGAGGGAAACAGGCCAATGGGGAATTTGCACCGCATAAAAACTGGCAGAGAGAATGTCCCTAATCCCTTTTTTCATTCTTTCACACCCCCCGCCCCCTACTTTGTTGATTTAGGACTAGTTTAGGCCAGGATTTCATACTATTAGAACTAGATATTGCTGGACCTCTCGGCAGTACAAGCGTGGTCTAGATCTAGCTGGACTATGCAGTTGCATTTGTGTCAAATTAGAGGATGCAAATACGCAAATTACGCTGATGGCAGGGCTTTTTCTTGCCAGGGTCATACCAGCTGTGGGAGGCTAGATGATACGAGATCTAGCGAAAAGTTAGTCACAGAAAGACACTACGTGCTGCAAGCGTGAAGCTACGAAGTTAGCCTGCCAGAAACTTTTGAACATGTGTAAATTGGCAATGTGTAAATTAGGAACTCACTTGTTCGTAATAAGAGATCGGTGCTTTTCATCAATGTCGCCATGATGTTTTTGATCAAATTTTGGTGCACGCAATTATCCTTTGGTGCTATGGGCTTTTGGTTGGGTAAGGATTTTTCAAGAAGCCTGCGTAAGTTAGGTGCCTGACTTGAGTGCAGATTGAGGTCAGCACACGCCTCCATATCTTCCTTTATTTAAAAAGTTGAGCTTCCTAGACTCATTTGTCTAACTGCCAGTTCATAATTTGAATGCCTTAATTAACTTTGCAGTTGAAGTAATAGTAAATAACATTTTTTAACCTGCTTGGATATAATCCCCTAGTTTTGTTTCAAAGCAAAAAGGTAAGAGTCCTTCAGGAGAGACTGCTGCTGCTTTATTTATAGGGACTGGGCTTCTGGGTGAGGCTAATAGCTAGCCAGAGAGCCCAGATGGCTCTTTTTTGCCCACTGCTTCCCTTGTTTGGGGAAATGAGGATCCCCTCTGGCAGTGGGGAGGATGCCTCTCTGGGTCTCCTTGCAAGGTGACCGGAAAGAATTTGCTGTCATGCATAGGGTCAGATACTTAAACTTGGTAAGTATGCTCTCCCTGACCGGCCCTCCCAACTACAGTTACTTTGCCAAATTCTTCATTGACCGAATTATTCAGTGTTCTGTGGTTTTGACCAGGGGTAGATAAAATGATAATGAAAATTATGTCTCTGCTTTTACTTAGTTCCATGGTAAAAAATAGGAAAGAAATCTGCAGTATTATTTGCTGCAGTGAATGAGAACTGGAATTTAAGCCTATGATTTTCATCTAATTTCATACTTAGACTGGTGAATTAAGACCATCATCATCTCTTTGAAGTAGTTAAAGTCTGTTCCTCATAGTACTGATAGGGGGAGGCTAAGGACCATGTAGACCGGTGTAAATCTAAAGAAACTAGTAGAACTCACCAAACCTTTTCTTCTGAATTCTGAGCATTGTGGTTTGAGACATTTTGTTCATGTTTTTTTTCCTTCTAACTAATCCCCGATCCTTGTTTTCTGATTATCATTTTTTTCCTGCGTAGCATGATAAAATAGACTAAAGTAGATTATAGTGTTATTTGTTTATTATACATTTTAGCTTGTTTGCAGGGTATGTGACGAATCACTTGGACAAAAAGTAGTTTGTCCTGGATCAATTAAATGAATGTGATTAGAAGCCCCTGGAAGGTGGGCGACAAATAATATTCATTTCCAAGTTTGCAGATGGACAATTAATGTTGTTACAAAAAGCTAACGTGCTTCTGGGGATTGGCAAACGGTTTCACAAAAACAAGTAACAAATGTAATTCTATACGCCTGGAGCAAACAGATATGCAAGTGGTGGAATATTAAAAATTGTGGAGCTAGTTTCAGTTAAACGGCTTACTCGGAAGTTATCCAGATTGTTTGTGCTGGAGATGATTCAGCAAGGTCCCTCTGCTGTTAAATATATGTCACATATTTACAGAATGATGGAGGCTTTTTTTCTTAGGGATCACAATTCTCCCTAAGTGCCACATAATCTTTGCATGTCTGAAAACTGTCCTGTCATTACAGTCCTCAGATGTGATAATGATTGGAGTGTAAAGACAGACTAGCGAAGCTAGCAACGAGGAATTCTCTCAGTTCTTGCAGATTCCAGGCGGAAAACCTAACGTGTAACAGGTCCTGACTGGGCCTGGAAAGGAACCAGCCGTTGTCGACATTCCTAAAAGCTACGGATGGAGGCAAGTGAGGATGACAGTCCTTGTGCCATCCTTCAGGATGGAAGAATTTCCGTGGGAACTGTGGTGCTTCGTTTCGCCTGGAAGCCTGTCCCCTCGGTTCACCCACTCACACCCTTCCGCCTCTCACACTGGGATGCCGCGGCAGTCAGCTGTTTCCAGTTTAGCATTCCGCAGGTGAAGCCTAGAAGGCATTTAAATTCTGGAATCTCGTGTTCTGACTTCATGGAACAAGTATGGTGCGGGCGAGTGTCTCAGTTATTTGTTTAGATCCCCAAGGTCTTGGAGTGTTCCTCAAGCTCTGAGCGTTCGTCTCCTCCCAACAGCAGATGTTTGAACACAGGCGTGTCCCTGCAGATAACAATCTTCACCATGGCAAGCAGAAAAGCAACGTAATCTTCCTGGCTCCCAGAACCCGTGGTAGTCAAAGCCCTCATGAAAAAATGGGGTATCGTATCGTATGCTCTGGAGCTTAATAATACCAGGCCTTTTTAGGCCTGGAGAGAGGTAGGGAAGGAAAACCCATTTCCCTGTGCCAAGTACCCTGCCTGGGCACCCTTCTTCTGTTGACAGCTGGCTTAGTCTCAGCGAGTAGAAAGTGCTTTTCCAGGTAGGTGTGTCACAGGACACCAAGAGCTCTATGCGATGTCTTAACTTGACCTAGGAACTGACTAGCAACCAACACAGAGCCTGACACAGAGGTTGGGGCTTGCTTTTTCATACTGCTTTGCAGGTACCACCACCATATGTTACTGGGGCAGTGCAGCCTGAACTGCACGAGATGATCGTACGGCTGCCATCAACCACAGCTGGATCTCTGGAACACGCAAAGCAGCGTGTAAAGAAGGGTCCATCAGGCAAATCTGTTCTGACAGCATTAAGTATAGCTCTTGAGATTGTCACTAAATATTTTCCATTGCCTCTTTCTTGTTCTGAAACAAAACCAGAAACATCAGCTTCTCCTTGGAAGGTGGAACTGCTGAAAAGAGCTCTACTGATAGCAGAAAGGAACCTCTGATACTGATGGTTTTTCCATACACGGTACTTGCAGTCCAACTTGGGATAAGACGCTGCATAGGTATTGCTTAGACTAAACGCCCTGTCCTTCTGTAATCTGAATTCAGTATAAACATTTGCTTCATTTAGGCTTCATCCTAGATTTAGCCTGCCTGAGGAAAAGTATGTATATCTAGCAAACCTGTTGGCAGGCGAGCACTTAAAGGTCTGTTAGTAAGAGTTTGCTATGTGCTTGAAGTGAAGGGAAACTGCCGTTTTCCTGTTTGACTGGATCCACGTGGAGCATTTGTATTAGTATAAGTATTGCTGATAAGCAGCTAACTAATTTTTTCTCAGTGATATAACTGTATTTTTACAGCTGCGCACTTGGATTCAGTTATCGGTGTTTAAATGCATACACACTTAGAGAGATAACTGGGGAGGGTCTGAGCGCTCTGGTTTGGTTTAACTGTATCCACATAAAAAGATAGTGAAAGTGGGCATGCACCATTTTTCTTCCACCAAGATCGTGTAATCGATATTTTTGTGAAAAGCATTTGAACACTGTCCTGGTTTCGTCTGGGATAGAGTTAATTTTCTTCCCAGTAGCAGGCACAGTGCTGTGTTTTGGATTTAGTAGGAGAAGAATGCTGATAACACGCTGATGGTTTAGTTGTTGCTCAGCACTGCTTATGCCAGGCAAGGACTTTTCAGCTTCCCCTGCTCTGCCAGGGGCACAAGAAGCTGGGAGGGGGCACAGCCAGGAGAGTTGATCCCAACTGCCCCAAGGGCCATTCCATCCCATACGGCGTCATGGGCAGTATGGAAACTGGGGGGGTTGGCCGGGGAGCAGCGATCGCTGCTCGGGAACTGGCTGGGCATCGGTCGGCGGGTGGGGAGCAATTGCATTGGGCATCACTTGCTTTGTGTGTTGTTGTTATTATTATTTTATTGTTACTATTATGATTACTATTTTACTTTATTTAAATTCTTAAACTGTTCTTATCTCAGCCCAGGAGTGTTTCTCACTCTCACTCCTCCGATTCTCTCCCCCATGCCACCGGGGCAGGGGCAGGGAGCGATGGCCGCGTGGTGCTGAGCTGCTGCCTGGGGCTAAACCACGACAAACACAATGCAGTTGTGTTTTCCAAAGAGGAGAGTAGAATCCACTGGTAGACCAGTGGTACCGCTCATCCTGGATGTCAGGGTGTAGTTCTCGCTGACATCTGTCCTGTGCTGCAGCCTGTATCTCTGCTGCTTCGATCTTCTCTATCCATAAGGTACCGTGTGGAATAGCACGTTCCTGTGGCAGCATTTCTGGAAATGCGTGACTTGTGAAATGTTTTTCATCCGAACTCCCAGGACAAACACGAAGAGAATGTCCTGTCTTGGATGGCACCGTATTTCAGCTGGAATGAGAGAAAAGCAACCCCTGCCATGCTCTGCTCAGAAAATAAGGATCCCAAGCTAGAATGTACATCACCTTACTTGGGTATTGCCTAGGATTTTTGAAGTCAAGGAATGCCGTTGTCTTGATAAACAGTATGGAAAACTGGATTGTTACTCAACTACCACCGTTCAGCTCCTACATCTTCTCACCTTTCCTCACTGTGTGTCTCGCCAAGCCTATTGCAGCTGCTTCCTCAGGGTCTGGTGAGCTCCACCCAGAGACTCAGCAGAGAAGGAGAATTTCTGCAGCCCAGTAATTGATCTTTCAGAGGAAGAGCCATTACTGTTGCTGGTTTGTATCGGGCCTTCTGTTAGTAGGTGGAAGGCAGGTGTAGGAAAAATGAATTTCCCCACCAGAGACTGCACCATCTCACCTCACTGGTGAACGAATGCAACTGATTTCAAGGAAACCACACTTTTGTATCTGCACTTGAACAGCAAAAAGATGGTTTTGGTACTTGTTACTGGAGTACAACTGAGAACTTGCGATACTCTCACAAGCTTGATTTTGGCTTTATGAGTCAGAGGCTCAAATGTGTTAAATGGAGGGGCCAGAAACGTTAAAAAAAAAAACATTTGGAATGTTGATGAGTACCACACACGTTGTAACGGGAAGAATGTTGTTAATTAGAAACAAATGCCAGCCTTCAGCATCAGCCAGTTGTAAGGAAAAGGGCCTGTCAATTCCAGGAGTTTGGGCCTTACTGTGTTTGTTTTGAATTTGCCTGGGGACTGTTTCTCAGGGCTGATCAAAAGTGGTGTGCAGTTGTTCCAGAGTGGACAGAATGCAAAACCGTGGTAAATGATTGATCCTTGGAAGTGCAAGGGGGTGAAAAGAGATCTTCGGATCGTCGATAAAATGTACTCGTGCAGCCAGGTTAGAGCAAGCCAAGAAGCTGCTTTTCCACTCTAATCTTTTCAGATGATCAGATGACCTGTTTTACTTTGCACTGAGATGGGCTAGGAATCTTCAGGCAGAGAGGTGGTAACTTCTGAAGTACTTGAACTTGAGTAGAGGAGAACATCTGACTGGCTTTAGTGTTCCCTCCTATTTGAGGGCTGTGATGGATGACGGTTTGTCATTGTGTGTGTTTTTCACTTTGGGAACGTGTTTTAGAAAATGGTGGATCGTGAAGTTTTTCTGACAAGGTAACATTTTAAATACGGATTTTGCTTGAAGTTTTGGAAAGCCTGAATTGGATTTGAGAGGTCTAATTGAGGTACCAGAGCACTTAAGTCCAGTGATTTTTTTTTTTTATTTTTTTTTTTTTTTTCCCAGCACCTGAGTTTGAACAGACAACCCACCTCTATACTGATGGGTGTAGCTGATAGAGGTTTTTCAAACCTTTAAGAGTCTGAAACATTATTGTTCAAAACGGTGATTGCAGGATAGGTTGGTGGAAGCAGACTGTTAGAAAGATTCAGAGATGGTTTTCTCTTTGTGCAAATTCCTTGCACGATTTTAGTTTCATCACTGTTGATGAAAAGCGTTGCCATGAGGAGGGGCTTTCCTAACATTCTTGGTTAATGTAGCTGCCAGAGTCAAAAATAGCCATAAAGGTGGGGTTTGAGCTCAAGGTGGTGAATTAGTAAGTTAGTTATTGTTTGCCAGTTAATTCCTAGTGTGCATTGTTAATGACAGGAAAAGGAGTTTGTCTGTGAAGCCTCTTAGAGAGGATCCCCACCTTTTGGACACATTTCATGTCACTGGCAGGCATGATGAAGATAGGAAATGTCGGCTAGAACTTGCCGAGACAAATGAGTCGGGAGCACAGGGCGGATAAGCGTGGATCAGGATGCTCAAGCCAGTTTCCTTTCCCTGAAGGTGAGTGGAGTTAGAAGGGGGATCCCAAGGCAGTTGGAAGACATTTCTTTCTGGTGCAGCGTTCAGTTGAAGTTTACTTTCTTTGCTATTGCTGAGTGAAAAATCTGATAGCGTTCCTTTTCTCCTTGACGCCGGTTCAACTTTCCCTGAAAGGTAACTTTTTGACCACCTCCGTGCAGCGTTATCTCCGTCAGCGATGAGGCAAATGGGGATTAAGAAACAGTTTCCACCGGTGCAGTGTCACCATACATGGTCAATATCCTTTTCAGTACTTGAACCTTAGGGCTTCATACTGTGCTGTGTAACCTGGAAGCTGCCAGAAGTCAAGTCAACCACTGCAACAGGTAGTGACAGCCTAATTTTTTCCACGTTTAGCTATTTTTATGTTTGTTGTCTCTACACTAAAAGATGTTCCTTAAATTTGGGCAATGGAGCTTAAAGTACTCGGAGGACAGCAATGAAGAAACATGGAGAAGGGATGAGCACTCAGCTCCTAAAGGGTCATAGGCCGGACGTCAAAAAGGGGAATATGCACACTGACTCTAACTGCGCAAAGGAAGTCTGTGGCAGAACTGTGAGTGGAAATTCTCTCTTCCACACCCGGATTGTAACAAAATCCAAATAACGCTTTGTATGTGATGCGCATCCATGTCTTTTGTACCGCCTTGTATTTCCCTTTTTCTTTAAGAAATAGCCAGGTGTTCAAGTGATACCCTAGGAAGTACAAATCCCACTTGAATGCTGCCCAAACTGAGTAAAGAAGTTTTTCAAACAGAATTAAGATTTGCAGAAATGCAGACCTAGTTTTCAATAGTTTTCAAGTAGCTGAGCCCTTTTTCTGTACTCAGTACTGTATCGCATGATGCTTTTGGACTTTGTGAGGCAAAAGATCAGTCTCCGTGGTTTGATCCTCCAGGGTCTCTTTACTGTCATTAGTCCCTATATCAAATAATGTCTTACATCTTGCAGGTGATTATCTGATTTGTACTTTGATAAACCTGGATAAAGTTGAAATATCGGTATGCAAGGTAATTATTTCCAAGACTCTCTGCGAAGACAGCCAGCTGCATCACAAATACACTGCTGAATTGGGGTGTGTGAGGGAGAGGGGGAGCGGAAGGAAAAACGCTGCTATAGTTGCATGTGCAGTTTGGAAAATTTTCCAAACTTGACTCTGTAGTGGCTTTCATGACACACTGCGTATTGGTAAATACACAGGTCAGTATGGCATAAAATATTGTTCCTTAAGGAAGTGAGAGGGCCCCTCCAAACCCTTGTGGAATTACAGCCTAGCACGTGGCTGTAGCCTGGCTTTTTTCCACCTTGGTCTACAGTTAGTTCCTCAAGCCACGTGCACTTATTTGCCCTCGATCACTTATCCGCAGAAGCTGTGAGCCGTTTGAGTAGTATAGCAGGGTAAAGGAGCTGCCACGGCTGTGGCACGAGAATCTAGTTTGCATGACTAGATAGAATCATAGAATCATAGAATAGAATCATTTAGGTTGGAAAAGACCTTTAAGATCATCCAGCCCAACCATTAACCTACACTACCAAGTCTACTCTAAGCCAGTCAAGGGTAGACCAGACTGAACCATGTCCCCAAGTGCCACCTCTGCCCGTTTTTTGAACCCCTCCAGGGATGGGGACTCCCCCACCTCTCTGGGCAGCCTGTTCCAATTCTTGACCACCCTTTCCGTGAAGAAATTTTTCCTAATTTCCAACCTAAACCTCCCACGTTGGAATGAAGGAGAGCACGAGTGGGTTGTGAATGCGTCTGTATGCTGTACGCGTTACGGGCCTTGGGGAAGGCAGAAAGGGCAGAAAGGCAGTATCATGGTATGTTACAGAAAAGTGTACTGTTCATTTTAAGCCTGAAGTAGCTTGAATTGAGCAAATGTGGCAGGAGTGGAGCGAATGATCTGAGGTGCTAGATGCTGTTTATGTGCTTGAATCGCCGTGGATAGGACAATCCCGTGTTCTGTAATATTTCCAGCAGCAATGTTCATGGCAGCTTGGAGTCGACTGTGATAGCAGGATTGCTTTGTAGGTACTTGACAGAACATCTCACTGTACGCTAAGCGTATGTGTTATGTTACAAGGAGCAATTGTTTATCCGAGTCTTGTGTTTTGAGGCTCTTTGTATTTAGAATGGATTCTGTGTCTATAGGGTGGGACTGACTAGCTTCAAAAACTGTTTGACATTTCTGTGCTTGCCCCAGGAAGAGATGCTAAGGTATGACTTCCAGCCTGCTGTTAAGAAGAAAGTAGAAGACCGCTTGCCAGCTCATGGGTCCTCTCGTACGCAACACCTGTGGAAAATGCAAGTGGCCAAAAAACAACAGCTGTATTCCAATGTGACCCTGGCTGGAAGCAAGTTGACATGCAGGAATTCAGTTTTGAATAATAGACACAATTGCCCTTAAGGGCTGCAATTAAAACTGAGGCCCTTTTTGTTTTACATGCTTGACATAAGCAGATGGAAATAATATTGAGCATAACTACAGATTTATGTAAGTCAGGAAACATACTTTCTTAAGGAAGTGAGAGTCAGAGGGACCGCACTGTAAAAATGCAATGCGGTCTAACCTTGGGCAGCTAATAGCGTACTTTAATGGGAGCTGCTGCAGGCAGATAAAATTCTCTTCTATATGACTTTCTGAACTGTTAGGCTAGGAAGGAAAAAAGAAACGTGGAACTCGAACTCTCTTTATGGCCAGGAACTTGAGTCCTTTTTGTCTATAAAACAGTTAAATAATAAAATCTTCTAATAGGGAAAGCCAGTTGCTTAGAAATGCATCTAATAGAATACGAGTAGTGGCAGTACTCTCTAAGCACATTGTTTCTGCTTTGAGGAAGAATTTGAAATTGAAAGTTGGCAAAGAAGAACTTTTGAGGTTTTGTATCGATGTAGTCTAAACCTCGTCTTTTATCTTGTGGGTACAACTAAGGGGATTTGCCTTTTTGAGCACTCACGTTCTTTGTGTGTTTTTTGTGTCTAGCTGGCTAGTCTATGTAATGAAACAAGATTTTTTTTTTTTTTTTTGAGGTTCTGTATAGCAGAGAGAGGAACTTAAGACAGTTTCTGAAAATGTTTTCCTTTATGCCTAAACAGGACACTATTATTCAACCTTAAGATTCATTCTCGGGTCAAATTCCAGAGAAATTTGCCTACAACACCATCCTTCCCACAACTTCCACATCATACAGTTGTGTTGGGTTGTTTTTGCAGAAAGTCAGCCTTTTTTAAACAATTTTTTTTAAAATCTGTCTCTCTTGCTATTCAGTGTTCAAGCCAGGAGTTGGGCTTTTTACCTTTTCTGTAGATGTCCGTGTGGTTCATGTTATTTGCCAACTAAAATACTATATGCTTTTGACACTCAGCTGCTTGAAAATATTTCTGTTCGTTATTTCTAGGAGTTTCTTTAATACATTGCCAGAATTACAGTTGAGTCACTAGGTCCTTATCAGCTTTTGTAAATGGAGAAGACCCAGCTTTGTCAGAAGGAAAATAGTGAGGGAGTGGAACCAGGTCCGTTGATTCCAAAGTGGAGCCATTTGCAAAGCAGCACTGATTTGTCATCTGTAATCGCTGTGCAGTTCATGGTTTTTAATTCAGTTACTGCCTAAGTGCTTGCTCCAGAGACCGCAACTAATAATTCTCTTTTCCTTTACAAAGTAAAGCACCTCAGATTAATTGGATAATAAAAGCTTTGCTATGCTTGCGTTTTTCCACTTTATACGCTATTACCGGAAGGCTGAGAGATAAGCTTTGTTTGGAGATATTTAGAATAATGGTTTCAGCAATAAGTCCCCAGAGATTGACGATACACATGACTGCAATTTTTTAAAAATACGTGGTGACCTTTTCCCCTTCAGACGCAGTTTATCTAGAATCAACTAATTGTAGAAATGAGGAGAAAACAGGAGCAGCGATGCTTTAAAATGCTTTAATGCAGCATACCTGCTTATTAATAGCTAGTCCTGCAGGTACTTCCGTTTCTCTTTGCTACAGCATGGCGATGTTGACACGAACATGTCAAAAAGGAACAGAATGTAGCTGACAGACTGCGAGAGCTTGGAGCTTTGGCATGTTTACTTTTCGAATGCAGCCAACCCCCCTAAGGAATGGAACTGAAATAAGAACAGTCTGGCTCGGGAGTAAGTATATATCATGTTATTTGCTGTCACAAGCTATTTGCTCTTGTGACAATTCGAAGTTTAGATTTAAAATCTCTGTGGAAAATCAGGCTTAAGTCTGGGAGGTGTTGAAATGCAAAAGTGAGGACTTGACCACGATAGCCTTAAAAATCCTAAAGAAAGGGAAATCTAATTCTGATATTTTGGCCAAATGAAATTTGTTTGGTCCTTTGGGCTTCTACAATATGTCTCCTCCAATTTCTATGGGGCACGATGATGTTCTTACGGTGTTAAATAATGCAAAACACAGATTTGTGGTGCAGGCCTGAGCAAAGGAGCTGTTGTGTTACCGTACAGGCATTATAATGGCTGTCAGCACCCCTGGGTTTGTCGTGGTTTCTGAATTTCCTTGTTGCTATATGGATGAGCATCACTGACCCGTTACGGGCCTGCAGTCAAACAGCATTTCTAGTCCTTGTTGTGAAAGCTTTGTGGTCCCCTCTCAAAAAATGACTCACATTTGGTTCCCCGCCCACCCCCCCTTACTATTCACTCATTTTCTGGCCTGAAAAATGAAGGTAGATGGCCCAAATGAGCATGCAGCCTCACGATCAGCTACTGCATGCCCTTTGATACGGAACTCTTAGGCTGCAGAAGAGAAGATGCAATATGATCTAACTCAGTTTCATTTGCAGCGAAGGAAGACAGTGAAGTGAAGGTGCATTAATTTTAACTTTCCCCCGCCCCGTACGAATTCAGACCTTTGCCTTAGCCAAACTGGTGCATGGTAATCGAGCCCAGAGCCAGTTCCAAAGTTTTTCCAAACGCATCTTGGCCAAGTCTGTTGATTTGTATGCTTTGCTTGATGACATTCATCTTTCCAGAGACTCTGTGAAATCTTGAATCTGCTGATGCCAGCAGGAATTTTGTGACTGATTTCAGTGGGGTAAGGATTTCATTCTCTTTTTTTCCTTTTTCTCCTTCTTTCTAATAAGACAGGTTGAAGCCAGATGAGTTGCCGCTCCCTTGAGTGGTAGTCCTGTGTGGAATGTGCTGGTCTTCTAAGCTGCAACCCTGGGGTGCTGAACTGGGCGCTGAGTGATGAGGACGCGTCTCCAGACCGTGATAGTGGTGATGTGCTGAGAATGGCCTGTGAGTTATGAAGCTTTCCGTCAACTGCACAGTACCATACGTGGTAACTCGCCTAGAACATTGGCTTTAAGTTCTGCCAGCTTAGTGTATATAACTATATATTATGTTACTATTGAGTATTTTTGAACAGATTAGGATGTTAATTTTGTATTATTTTTAAAGCCATTTGAGACAGAAGAAGCGGAGACAAAATCATTGGAGAGTAATATGTGAATTTTCAGAAGAGAGGGTTTTACAAGTTAGTAAGTGATTGAGGGTCTGTTCCCTGCGAGTTATATTTTCCGGTGCAAATTGAGTATGTTCAAACAGTCTGAAAACACTGGGAAAAGAGGATTCTGCCAAAAAAGTAAGCAGAGCCAGGAGCAAGCTATAATACAGGGACCTAGCTACGGATTTAGCTTTCTAATTTAAAAATTCAATTTCAGGCAGAAGTTACTCTTTCCACACAGTGAACAGAGAATATGTCAGTTATGAATACCTAAAAAAAAAGGATTTTTCTCAATCTAAAGCTCAGTAATTTCCCTGGGCAGCCCGCTTACTTCTATTTTGAAAATGATTGGCTGTCCTTCTGATGATGTCAAGTAATGCAAGTAGGACCTGCTATGAGTGGTTGAGTTTCTGTATTGATACTTATTATTTCATATACCCATTTCTTTTTTTCCCCAGGCATGATCTCTCAAGTCCTGTCAGTGACTGTGGGTGCTTACCCAAGAGAAGGTATGCCGGCACTCCCTCAGGGCCAGTGTCCTGTGCAAGAAACTAACAAAGCCAGTTCAGATTTTCAGTCATTTGAAAATTGATCCTTTGTGACGCTGAATGATTTTGACTTGCGTAATCTATATGGGGGTTGAAGATGCGTGCATGGTGTGAAGTGCAGAGATGCAAAGGGTGAAAGCCCAAGTGCGTGACTAAATGAACTCGGTCTTCCCCAGCGTAGAGCAACGTATTTCTTTCTCAGAGGCTCCTGCGTATCTTCAACAATTAGCTTGAGGTAGCTATGTGCACCCCTACTGAAGTGTAATGCTGCCTTAGGCCTCGGCAGGCTTCTGTCCTGATAGGATCAGCACTAGCGAAAGAAGTTGTCAAGGAGCGTAGTTGTGTTCCACCAGCTCTACGGCTTGCTGGCCGTCATAATGCAGAGTGAGTTCAGAGCACTCAGGGTAGGTTCTGGACCACTTGTTATTGCTAGCTCAGCATGTAACTACTGTTTAATATGGGTCAGAGTAATTGTAAAATTTTATCGTTCATGTTAATTGCAACTATTGTGCTATTGGGGGTATTTAGGATTACTTATGTGGTATTTTTCAGAGCAGGGTCTCTGAGGCACTTTAAAGCGCTCTTCATTCTGTGACCTTGTACTGTATTTTTGTTCACAAGCTGGTCAAAAGAAGTAAGTGTTGGTACGGTAAGACAAACTTTTAGATTATTGACAAACATGATAAAATGAAATTATCGTTTTCTTACAACACAGATTAGTAATTCGGTCAGGTAAAAAAAGCAAAATGTGTTGATGCTTACTCCAAGCCTTACACTCCCTGACAGTCTAGGTAATATTTTGCCCTCTGTTTTCTCCTTCTCACCGTTTGCCTGATAATTTTTTAAGTGGCTGAGATGCAGATAGCAAAAACAAAAACAACAACAAACCCAACCAAAAAAGTTCTTGTGCTTTTATCACTACTAGATTTCGCTTGCAAAGTGAAACTGCAGCCTAGTGTACGGTTTGTTTTCTTCTGTTTCCTGAAAACAGACACATATGGGGTAGTGATGTGGTTCTTAACAGAAGTGTCTGTGATAGTCTGTGCATCGCTGAAGTGCCACTTTTCAATGGTTAGCTAAAGAGAAGATGCAGCTTACCCTAAGACAGCACAAAGCACCGTAAGAATGTTGGAAACCGGAAAGATATGCCAAAGCCTTCTATGAACTCATATTTTGTGTGGTCAGTTAGAGATTTTAACTGTGAGTTTGTGTGCCTTGTAACTCATCTCCCTCTATGTCCTTCAAAAAACCAGGCCTCTCTGAACTTTACCAAGTGAAGGTCCAGAATGACTCGCTTAGCAAAGACTTGGCCAGGTGAGCGAGGCTGAGCGAACAAAGCGGCGTTCTCTCGTAACAACAGCTGCGGAACAGACCCAGGCCCAGGCAGTTGATGCAGTTGTGAACTTGGAGAACCTGCCAGGTAGCCCTTCCCTTACATAAAAATCCTGCAAACGAAAGTGGTTTGAGGTGTGAAACCTTTGACGGATAATCAGTAATTGTGGAATCCATATTTTGCAATGCTCTCTCCTATGAGTAGACCCATTGTATTTAATAGGACTATTAAGCAGATATGCCAGCGTAACAGGTGTTAGGCTAACGTCTGTTGGGTTGTGGTTGTCCAATGTATACTAAGCTTGTAATTGGCTCACTTTATGAAAGAAACTTATAAGAAATTAAGCCTTTCTTTCTTCTTGTCATTTTTTAAGCTTCAGATGTCTACAGGTGATGATAGTAACACAAATACAAGTAATATGATCTCTCAAGGTCCCTTCCAACCCAAAGCATTCTATGATTCTATGAATATCCCAACCACTGGTCAGTATAACACGGCTCAATGTGAGGGGACGGGAGGATTATCTGGAGAGCAGTGTCTAGGGCAGAAGACTGATATTTGAAATGCGAATAGTTGCTAGGAGCCAGCATACTGCTAACAGTCAACTGTTTTCTTTGGAGATGAGTACTGCCCTTACTAATACATCTTTGGTTTTTAATACTTATTGGTGCTATAAAGCCCTCCATGCAGAAAGTGAACTAATATTGGGCTAGCAGGGTGAGTACAGCGTCTGAAACTCTTGAATGATGCAAAGATTGTTTCTTTTTTAATGCTTTTGATTATGCTATGATTTGGAGCAGTATACGGAAAAGAAACATATCTCATGTTTTATCTGTATAACAGCTGCCAAAAACATTGAAATGATTTAGCAACAAACACTTATTTTTCTCCATAATGTAAGGTTTATGGCTAAGCATTCCAGCATTCTTGGTAGAATGCTTTCTTACTGTGTCTGTCTAAATAGTTCTGTTTTATGGAAGGAAGTTGAGCAAATAAACTGCTCGTCATCCTAGCAGTCTCTCAAAGTTTAGAATATCCTTCAAGTTGCAAAAGAAATGCTTTGAGAGGTCAACTATATTAGCTTTGTCTGAAGTTTACCACAGATTAAGCCCCCGTAGCTTATTTTAGGAAGGCTTTTTACTTTGGTTTGGGAACCTCTATTCTTCAGATGCTCTCTATAGAAATTTGGATTGCAGGGAGTGCTCGTGTCAGGGTCAAATGGCCATTCTATTCTTACGTCTGTCCCAAACCTATCTGGAGATCCTGTGGTGCTGGGTGCAGACGTTGCCGATCTGCAACAGTTTTTCTGGTTAAGCTTAGTTGGTATTCCAAGCTTGCAGTCTGTGTTATCTTTTATTGCTGAAATCTGATACTGAGATGCTGAATATCTTTGTAAAACCTGGGATAAGCCAACCTATAAACAGTAGAAGCAGGAAAATATACTGCTTTCACAGAAGTAAGACTGTTTCCTAGTGTAAAATTGCATATATGTTAGTATTTCTGCCTGCATAAACATGTCTGTGTCCATACACATGGAAGCACCTTTTATTTATTCAGTCTTAACAGGAGAGACTCTGCCAGAGTCAAAGGCAAATATCAAAAGTTATTCCTGAATGCGATAACACACCTTGAATAATGAAAACATATAATTTTTTTTTTTTTTTTACATGTGATGGGAAATAATGGTATTTTTGGGGTTTTTTTTTTTTTTTCTTTGTATAGTTATCCCAGGGCTCTTTTCTAGTATGCTGGTATTTGCACAGCCCCTGAAGGCTGACCATGACTCAGTGCAGCAGATGACTTGCAGAAGAGATGGGCTTTTGACTTGAACACTGGATGGCAGTAATATGGTATTATTAGTAGTAACCACCAGCCAGACACTGCATTGCTGCCTCCAGCCATTTGTAAATAGCTGTCCCGTTTGTTGGGGGGTGTGTGTGTGGGGTGTTCCTTTTTTCAAGGTGCTGTGAAATCAGATGTATTTTGGGTTAGTTCAAAGCCATAAGAAATACTGTTAATCAACAGATTTTAATTAAAGAAACCCAGCTGTAAGTAAAGAGACCTCTTTTACCACAGTAGGCAGGTAGCTGCTATGAGGCTCCAAGTACTGGCTCCCACTTGGACATCCATGTCCTGTGTTCCAGGGCCGTCATTCGGGAGGGTCTTGGCAGGAGACAGACCTCTGCCAGCAGTCTGGGGTCCCCATCTCCGAATGCTACAGAAGAGCTCTGGGAGGGAATATCTGCATCCGCGGTACCTTTTCTGCCTGCTCACCACCATGCCCAGTGTTAACAATCCCCCTCCATACAGGTAAGAATGCTGTTTTTCTATGCATCTCCTTTGGGTGAGGGATGTATCTATGCATGAGGCTTCTGGTGAAACTAGGGCATTGGTCTTGCCCGGGCAGAGAAGCAGTGAATAATTGCTAATCTGCCTAAAAAAGCTGTACGCCTTTAAAAGCAATTCCCTGGGATAGTGAGAGAAATCTTCGACATGCTAACTACTCACACCAAACACCGTCTGCCCAGTGGCCGTGCGGTTGCAGTGCTAGCTGTCTCCCTGTGACAAGGAAGCTGAGCGCGCGATACGCTTTGTTAATCCAGGGTTCTGTGACTTCCGTACAAGAATGATGCTCTGCGGCTCTTTCCCTTGGCAAAAGCAGCAGGTAGGGCATATGAGACTTCAGCAGCACCAGGCACAGTAACTCTTGAAACCCTGCCCCAGAGGTAAAGTCCTCATGTAAAACTTGGGGTGGTTTCCAATATTTGGAGTGTGAGGCAGCGGCGAACATAGCAGTCGAGGTAACATGCTTCCCCTGCCCCCTCGAAGTTGGGGTGAGCATTGAGAACAGGGCCACTGCGGGTGAAAGTCAGTGGACTTGAAGCTGAGAAAGCAAAGGTTACCCTTGTACCTTTTCCCCATTTCTTATTGATCATTTTAATTCTCAGGTTTTATATCAAATGGTAAGGTTTGCGTAGCGGACATCATCTTGTAGTGTGTGTACATGCTACGCCTACTGCAAAATACCTCTGACCAGCGCTAGCGTTCCAAGGCAGATGCTGTAATACAAGTTATAATTCACACGGTCCTTCTATGCTGAGATAAAATTTGAAATTGATTCTAGGTGATGGCATGCATGCAAGCTATTGTATATCGCATTTCGATTCAGATATTGAAATTATTTTGGAACCGAGTCACATAAAATCAAATAAGCTTACATTATCGCTGGGAAAAAGAAAGCCCTCTAGCAACAATTATGTGTACATTTCTGAATAATGTTTTCCAAATGTGGTGGCTATGCTTCGTGGACCGTATATGTACTTCATTTGCATGAGGGTGATTGCAGATCTTAGAATTTATAGATTGATGTAAAACGAGAGGTGCACAGATATTGCTAGACTTCTGCAGCTTGGCGCTCGTTGGGCTTGGAGAAGAATCTAGGTAATTAGAGCCTAGTAATACTTTCATGTGCTCAAGAGAAAAAAATAACCACTTCAGAATAAAGTTTTCCACTGACCCTGTTTACGTTAAACAAGACAGAATTATGCAACATCTTCGTCAAGTCTTTGGCTACAAAGACTATCTTGTAATAAAACATTGTGCCTCTTTGAGAGGACTGGAATCCTTAGAAGTGTTTTGGTTTAGAAGAACAGGGAAAAGTGTTTGGAATTAAAGCAGAGAACAACTTGATCATTTCATGTGGAAAGATGGAGAGTGCAGGCTAATAGTTCTGGAAAACCATAGTAAAAGGGGTGATGTGACATTGCTGCTAACGCTTTGGCATGGGTGAAGGGCAACGGAGCTGGGGCAGGGTCTGGAGCACAGGGCTGGTGGGGAGCGGCTGAGGGAGCTGGGGGTGTTCAGCCTGGAGAAGAGGAGGCTGAGGGGAGACCTCATCGCTCTGCAGCTCCTGACAGGAGGGGGCAGGGAGGGGGTGTTGGGCTCTTCTCCCACGTAGTTAGCGATAGGACAAGAGGAAATGGGCTCAAGCTGCGCCAGGGGAAGTTTAGGTTGGATATTAGGAAAAATTTCTTCACGGAAAGGGTGGTCAAGCATTGGAACAGGCTGCCCAGAGAGGTGGTGGAGTCCCCATCCCTGGAAGTGTTCAAAAAACGGGCAGAGGTGGCACTTGGGGACATGGTCTACCCTTGATTGGCTTAGTGTGGGCTTGGCAGTGTAGGTTAATGGTTGGGCTGGATGATCTTAAAGGTCTTTTCCAACCTAAATGAGTCTATGATTCTATGAAAGGTATTAACGTGTACCGAAGAGTGTAATTTCTCGCTGTATAATTGCTCTCTAGGCCTCTCTGTGCTAGAGATTAAATGGAAAAAACCCCACCAAATACTACATTCAAACAAGATCGTGCTGTATACCCATATAACAATCTTCTTGAGATACATATACGTGAAAACAAAGCTGTGTTGTTTCCCAGGTAGACTTTGTTAGGATCGTTTTCTGATTTTTTTTTTTTAAAAGAAGTCTGCTTACAGCAGACACAGGACAAAAAAAGAAAAATCCTGGCTTCCAAAATACAAGTGAAGGGTGATGTGGCTGTGACTGGCATTTACCTTTGTTTCAGAATCTGGAAATATTACACAGGTGACTGTGACATGAGACATGCCCTTATATTATTTGGAAAGAGAAGTATTAGATTTCACTGACTCTGAAACACTTTTTGGTGCTTTTTTTTTACACACACACACACCCCCCCCCTTGGGGCCTAAACCAGCATTTCATATTGGGTGTAGGGATCTCTTTGCCAGCACGTCCCACATCAGCAAAAAATTTCAGCAGCATCATTGTGTAGACTGTATGTTAGCTTTTTGTGGATTTCATGTCTGGGCAAACTGTAGCTTTGTTAGAATTAAATGTGTGGCTGAAAGATAGCAAAATATCATATTAATATCTGTGTGTGGTATTTTTAAACAGAAGTTTCAAGCAAGGATCTGTAGTAGTCCCTCCAGCGATAGGAAAGTGGGAAATTTTTTATGTGGGAGATTGAGTTAATAATGTGTGCATTAAATAGGAATTTAGGCACATGCTGTTGCGCCTGTATCGAACAAGACGGGGAGGTAGGAAAAATGTTGCTGTGTAGACTGAAGAGTTGGGAGACCTTCACTGTGTTTCTGGTCTGCTGCTGTGTGACCTTCAGCGATCGCTTCCCTCAGCTCAACAGTCACTGAGTTTTTGGGTTTCTGCTTGCTTTCTTGTCCTTCCTCTGGCCTACTTGGGTTGTAAAGTTTCCTAACTAGCGTCTGTCTCTGCCTACACTTTACTTTCACCAGCTAATCCATGTTACAATTACAATTTATTTGTTGATGGTGGGGTTTTAATACAGCTTGATTAATAGCTGAAAATACTCTATTGTCCAGGTGTGAATATTTCTAGAGTGTAACCCTAATGCAGCTTTATACAAGCAGTAAATAAAACTGTGTTTGCTTGCTATAAGCTAGCAAATCGGGAGTTGTGCTTTCTTCCTATGCCGCTTTGCTCTACTCCTTGATAAAGTTCTAAGAAATAAAGACAGTTGGAGATTCCTAACTTCCGAGTCACAGCATGATACGATACATGTTGTGTTGGGAAGAAACATACGTGCCGTGCCACAGTAGTTGCGTGTGTACAGCCAGCATGTCCTCGGGGATATTTCTGGGTAATATTTGACATGCGGTTCATGTTGCTGCACCAGACAGAGTAAATATGCTAATGACTTCCAAGCGGGAACTGCATGCTCGGGAGCCGCGTGTGTCATGTATCCCTGTTATTGTTTTGTAATACAAGTCTTCAAATTGGCCACCCACATTCAGTCATTTCAACCTTCCAGTTATTAGAGTGTGCGTGGCATAGCCGCTTAACCCTTTCTCGCACCATTCTGATACATTACTCGCACTGTTAAGGTCACTGTCCAAATGAATGAAAACAAAACAGCAGTAAATTAGCCTTTGCTTTTATTATTAAAAAGCCTGCGTCAAAGGCCTGATACTGATGCCGTAAAAGCTTTGTGTAGGGGGAGTGTAAACAAAACTAGGGAGTTCTGAAATGCAAGTTTCACTTACGGTTTTTGTGCTCTTCACACTCTGAGGACAGCCATAAAGCAAGTTTTTCTGTTGCGTGTCGTAGGAGTCCACTGAACCCTGGAAACAGAATCTGACTCCAAAGAGCTGTTTTCTTAAGTACAGAAGGCAGTTTTGCTCTAAAGAATTGAGTCAGGGAACTTCAATAATGTTATATGTGACATGTATTCTCCTGCTGAGGCGTGCAACTATCACCCTGGATGGGTGCATCTGGATGATTGTAAAATGATTTTATAACATATTAATGTACGTAGCTTAATCTTGCCACAAGAGGTAACATAAGTGACAAGAACTGGATTTATTGCTGGTGAGACTTGTTCACCGGACCGAAGCAAACGTTTGAACTTGCATCATTCAAATCACTGTTGACATGGTGCTTCCCTTCTCTGTCGCTGTCTCACCCCAGGTTTAATCCAGGTTATGGTACTTTGTGTATCAAAAACGTGTATGTTTGGACTGAAGCAAAGTATGCATGGTAATCGGGTAGCGTTTACAATTAATTCTAGGGCTATGCCCATCCATACTTGGGTGGTGTACTTTTGTGGAAACGCTCGAGATCCAAACAGCAAGGTGGCTCTTTTTCATGACTGAATGTTAAGGTTCTTCCATAAATTGCAATGAAAAAGTGATTTATACCAAACTAGGAGATCTCGCAATAGAAATGGAAGAATACTGCTGCAATAATTTCAATTTAACCTGTCTTAGTAAGAAAATGTGGGCACAAATGAGACTTAAAGCAATTCTACATAAACTACTTAAGCCAGAAGTAAAGCACCCATAAATTATGTCCCTGGCATACAAAGTTGTCTTATATAGAAAGTATCAAGTGAAGTGTCAGTGAGACCACATGTGCCTGCAAACATGCTGTGCCTATATTTCATTATTTTTGAATTGTGGTGTCAATAGAACAGTGAGTTCATGAATACTGGCCTGGAGTGGCAGGTAGCAGAACGTGCAGTCCCTTACTCGTCACATATTTAGTTCATACGCCTCTTCCTCCAGATAAAACATGAACGTCTAGATCTAAATACGACCTGGCTTGTATGCCGTTCTGTTCCTCGGTCAAACGAAGATGTTGGAAGAAACACCTAGGGGTTTGTGGCTTATGTTTGTTTTAAAGGCAGTGTTCCCTCGGAGCAGAGGCGTGAAGAAGTGTCTTACCAAAACTCATCTTAAAACTTCCTTAGGCCCTCAAGACAATGCCTCTGACTACAGTGTCCCCCATCAGAAATGGGCCAGAGACAGCAAGCAACACTGAAGACTGTGGTTGTTACCAAGCTCTTTTCTGGTCAGAGAAGCGTCCGTGAGCAGGCTTGCGCGTTTGTTAGCGAGAAGGGTAGCCTGGCTCATTTAAGCATTTTAGTCCATGGACAAATTTATACTTTTACACAGCTGCTATTGCTTGTTGGAGTCGCTTTCTGCCTTGCTAAACCAGAGAACACCGCTGTTGCTCTCTCTCTGATGGGACACCCTCCAACAGTTCTTTAAATCAAATGTGTTTTGATACAGTTGTTCACAAAAAAAAGCAAACAAGGAGGAGCTGCTAATAAAAATAAAAGATTTGGCAATTACTTTTTTGCTGTAGTGCTTAGAAGCTGTTCCTGTCTTGAAAATCCATGTGGACTTTAATGTGAGGCGTGGCCATCGTTCAGTTTACGTATGTTTATGGCAGATCCAGGTACAGGTTGTTTTGGTGGTGCTTGGGGTTTTTTTTTAAACAAAAGTATAGTATCCACTGGAGACATTAAAATTTGCATAAAACTTCCTTAGATTCATATAGCTTTTTGCTGTTCCCAGACTTGCTCAAGATATTTTGGCAAAAGGTCAGTATGATATCATTTCCACTCTGTCTCCATTCTGGCTGACTGCAGGTTTGCTGATAAAATTGTAGCGTGGAGGTTAAATGGTGAAACTTCTGTGTCTGAGGCTGTCACGCTGGCACGCCATAAAAGAAACCTAGACGATCCTGTTCACATCAAAATCACCTTCTCGGCATAACCTGTGCTTGTTTTGCTACCGCTGTACTGTTTAAAGGAAGGGAAGAGGTGATCTTCAAATCACAATATATGTAATACCTACAAATGTTTTGATTTTTTTTCTTTAACTTATTATTTAACAGACTGTATGTTGACATGTATCTTACTCGAGACCTGAAGAGGAAATGTGACCTAAGGATATGCATGTATTTGCCAAAAACTGTTAAAAGCTCCTTGGTTTGCAGAGCTGAGTATTTAAATCACAGAACTGAAGTTGTCTGTGCATTTTTCTTCATGCCGGTGTATAGCTATGTGACGCTGCAGTGCGAGATGAGCACAGACTACTTTTGAAGGGAACCTGGTGAGGAGGTCAGGACGTTACAGAGCAGAAAGGGCGGGTTTGTGCTGAAGGTGCCTGAATGCTCCCTGGCTTTGGCATTTTTTCTGTGGGCAGTTCAGAAGACAGTGAGTACAGGAATTTCTAGGAAGAATGAGCATATCTGTGCAGCATACTGATAACACGTTGTAGGACTTGGTGCAAAGAGGTGTGGCATATCCTTATGTTCAAAAGGATATCTAAAATGCATATAAGGAACTCTGTTATGCTGATGGGTATGGTGATTGTTCTCTTTTCTATCCCTGAGCTGTTTGTGTATCTGTCTATGTTGCTTTATTATATAATATTATTGCTTTGTATGACCAGAAGAACACTAATAGCAGGCAAGCCTTAGAAACATGGAACATAGCAGCAGCATCCACACGTGCTGATATGCAGGCTGGGGTTGTAGGATGGCCTTTCTAATGCTCTCTGACTCGCTTGAGGAGCGATGGCTTGTTTGGCAGGAATCTGGACTGCATTCCTTGCTTGTCTTAAACTGCTCCCCCAGATACCGTCAGCTTTAGCTACATCTTACATAGGACTTGTCCTTGAAATTTGGACTCACACTTGAGGAGTTCATAGCGTTTACGAGTGTGTTTGGGGTCCTAAAGGTGATAAATGAATTCGTCGTATTTGGCCAAATGTAATGCTTCCTTTTCTCACGCGTGTCTGTCGTCCGTGGTACCTGTTGTTGATGCTCCTGTTGCATGGGTGAGGCCTGGCTGGAGACAGCGCAGCCTGCTCTTGTTTTGGCCAAAGTTTTAGAGCTGCTTTTTCTTGCCTTTTCAAACTCTGTTCAGAATCCATTAGGCTACAATGTGTGGTGAGATCTTTGTCAAGAGGAAGAAGGACCTATGGAACCTTATTGCTAGGCGAAGTAGCAGAACATTTTGTTGGGCAGCTGTGGAAGAAGTCAGGAGCAGTCGGTATGGTATGTTCCAGTTCTGCTATCGAGACACTGGCAACTGCTCACCACAAGTTTATTGCACTCATTTAGACCCAAACAGGAAATGCTAACTTGCCATTTTTGGGCTTGGAGTTTTCTTTGTGCTGCGGAGAGAAAAATCTGATGCACTCGGCTAAATGTTGTATTTGCTGTGGGAATTTGCTTTGGCTAATGCAGTTTTTAAGACCTGTTGGTTCATTCAGAGGTCAAGGAACATTTATATAAGAGAGTCTTCAGTAACATTCCTTTGCCTTGGCAAGTTGAAAAAGCACAGCATCAATTTTTCTCCTCTTTTGAGTATTAAATTTTTGCATGGATCCTTTTGACTTGCAACCAAACAGTGAAATTGCTTTTAAAATCTGAAGACAGCATCATGTAAAGGCAAAGAGACATGCACTATGAATTAGTTTCCATTGATTCCCCCCCCCCCCCACCTCCCTACTAATGAGGGTTACCCCAAACCCCAGCACGCTATCTAAGAATTTTCAGCTGAAATGGTATACAAGGGTAAGATGTGTCTAAGCTTGCTTGAGTCCCCCTATCTGCTGTTATGTTTTTCACACATCCAAACTTTCTGGAGATACCAGATGCGAGGCAAGGCCCCGTATTCTAGTGTCTAGCTACTTCTCTTCACCGAAGAATCTGTACTATTTGGAGTTTTCTCTATTTCTCTCACAGTTGCCATCAGTACCAGTGTTCAAAGCATTTTCCTTCTCTTAAGTCCATTAAAAAAAAAAAAAAAACAACCCACTCTTTGGTAAATTCCAGATGAAAAGTATCAGGTTAGGAAATATTTGAACTGATTTCTTTCCTTAGAGAGACAGACAGACTCTTCTGTCACACGCAGTGAAGTGGCTTGAAGGGCGATTTACCTGAGCTGCCTCATGTGACTGCAAGCGATAGAAAAAGCAAATGTCTCTGCATGGAGTTTTCTTATACATTAAATGCTCTTCCTCCCGCTTCCATAGGCAGTTATTTCATATTGTGTGCACGGAATCTATATTTTGTTTATGTAAAGCTGCCGGAGGAGGAAAACTGGGGACATGTGGCTGAGAAGCAGGGTGAGATCCTCAGCCTCCTGATGAGCTGCTTGTTACCAGGAGGATTTCAGATTTTGTAGAAGCGCTTGAAGGAAAACTACTCTTAATTTTCTTTCCCTCCTTTTTGCCATTTCCCTTGGGATAGCATCGTATTGGTTGTTTTATTATCCCATTGTCTTGACGGATCCTGTGCTCTGTGAATGTGAACCATGGTTTTAAAAAAAAACCATGATGATGCTATTGGCCACCATGATGTGTGTTTCATTATAGAATGCTATGTTTAATGTATGTTCGCTTTTTTTTTTTTTTGACCCTGGGACTTAAACAATAGTAACCCAGCCCCTGTATGCAAATGCATACTTACAACATCTAGCTTGTGTTGCAAATATCGCCGGAAAACTTACCAGCTTATCTTACTGCCAGAATTACCCTGTGTTACCTGGACTGAAACTCGGAAAACGAGCCTTGCCCTGAAGTGTGCTTTCAGGTGGGAAGGTAACACCCTTGGTCTGAGTCTGTGCAGTTAAATAAAGTGAGCCAGACAGTGCGCTTTGGCTGGGGGTCATCCATGCACTTTGTACCTAAACTCTTCTTCCCCAGAAGAGAATGGTTGTGTCCAAACTGCCTCGTTAGGAGAGGTTTCCTGAATTGTGCTGGGACGTTATACCATAGAGCGATGGCTGACAGGGGCACAAATTGTGCTGGGGAGTGAGAAAGGACCAGGATGAATGATCGGCTGCCGTTGCTTGTGTCGGAGCCTTGTCACTGTTTTATTGCTAAGTGGAGACAGAAGCCTGTCAGTTCACTGGAAACAATACAGAGCTGCATGTCTTGTATGTGCTTATATAGTCTCCTTCTTCGATTGGCATCGCCTAACAGAGAGCTCTCGGGCACGTGAGCGAAGCCTGCAGCACCTTGCTTTGGACAGTGATGTGGGGCTAAATGGTCCACCCTCAGCCGCCGGGGCCGCTCGAAGGAGACTGGAAACAGAGGTGGGCACACTGCCTTTTCTTGCCAGGGTGCACGCATGTTGCGCGGCTCATGCTCTGAGAGATCACTTGGGCAGCGGGGCACTGCATGCTCTTATATTCTTGTTTAGGGTGAGAGGAAATGGGCTCAAGCTGCGCCACGGGAGGTTTAGGTTGGAAATTAGGAAAAATTTCTTCACGGAAAGGGTGGTCAAGCATTGGAACAGGCTGCCCAGAGAGGTGGTGGAGCCCCCATCCCTGGAAGTGTTCAAAAAACGGGCAGATGTGGCACTTGGGGCCATGGTTCAGTCTGGTCTACCCTTGATTGGTTTAGTGTGGGATTGGCAGTGTAGGTTAATGGTTGGGCTGGATGATCTTAAACGGTTTTTCCAAACTAAACAATTCTATGATTCTATTCTATGATTCTTGAGTTGGAAGCCAAAATGACAGGAGGAGTAGGAAGTCTGAATTAAAAAAAAAAATATTTAGAAGATGCCTGGATTTAAGATTTTTTTTTTTTTTTTAAGAGTTCTGGAGCAATATTCTAAATGTCTATTTAGTCAGCTCTGTTGTTCCGCTGCTTCTTTCTCAGGACTAGTTGTTTTTACCCATGCCTGATTTTCATGTTCAAGAGTAGTGAGAATGGACTCCTTGGGTACCTCAGTAGTGTTAGAAGCTTAGCCGTTTCCACTGCTCAAAATTGAGCCAGCAGTGATGCATGTTCGACATAGCTGCTACTCAGTAAACAGCCAGGTCTGTCCTTTATCCCAGTAGAATTAACTGCTGAAACTGGGGAAAAAAATCAGTGCTTAATTGAAGATGCAGCTTGTGACCTGGAGTGGTTATACTGATCAGAAACTCATAGGCAACCTGGAAAAGAAGTTGCCTTTCCTTCCTTAGGGCAGCAGCGTAGTGTTTTGGTTTTTGCTATGGCTGGTCAAAGTCAGATCAGGATTTTCCATCATCAGGCAGAGCTTTAGCTGATTTGTCGTGTCCCTTGCTGTTGCTTTTCCAAACCAATGATGATGTGCACAAGTGGCAAATACAGCGGAAGAGATCAAGAGTTATGACTGTACGTTCATACCTGAGGCAGAAGATGCCTTTAAGGAAAAAAAAAAAAAAATCCTGAAATCAGACTTGAGCAACGCAGCCATCTGTGCTCCGGAACACAAAGTTGCAGAGACAGTATTGCCGCAGAGACCTCCAACTTGCACTTCTCATCAAGCCCGTGTTAGGATTTCACTCCTCTGGGTCAGCGCTAACAATTCACAAGCTTGCAGTGATTCTTCTGTAAAATCTCTCCTGACAAGCTCGCCAGGACTCCTTGCTTCGTTATCCCTGGTGGTTAGTGTGTAGGTGTTTGGCAGGCCTTTGTCCTAGCTACCTTCCCTCCTCTTACTTGCTTGGTTGTCATTCTGCTGTGTTTGTTGTACCTTTCACCTGTAAGAGCTTTAACTGCGGCATTTTGCGGTTGTTTGGAGGGAAAAAAAGAAGAAAGGAAAAGGGGAAAAAAAAAACCAAACCAAAACAGACAGTAGATGTTGTCTTTTTGTGCGAGAAAAGCCCTGGTTGGTGGAAAAATTTGTTTGCAAAGCTCTGAAAAAATCTGCATTGACCTTGAAACATGGTTGGCCTTTTTTATCTTACTACAGCTCTTGCAGTTACACCTGGGGTGAACTAATCTCTTCATTAGCTACATCTGACTGCTCAGGCAAATGCATCGTTCAGTCCGGTGAACATTCTGACATTCTTTTTATGCAAAGAGACGTCACCTTTTTTAATAGAACATCCCAGGGGGTGGCTAAATCTTTGCACTGCTGAGAAAAGACACGTTTTGGCTTTAAATGAAGTTTAAAAGCACCAGTGTACTAAGTATATTCTACTGCCTAAATACATAATACACCCCTATACCTATGGTCTCCTTTGCTCTCTCCCTGCTTTTGCAATTTTGAGGAGCGTTTGTGGTTATTTGTTTCTAGACCTGCTGCTGGCTGCTTGTGATTGATGTTTATGCCCTTGCAGACAGAAATGGCAATGAACCTGTTGTCAGCCTGTGCTGTTAAACCCTGAGCATTTCCATTCTGAAGAAACGTGCTGCTTTGTGCTGCAGCTCCGCGTTACTGTAGGAGTAGGCAAACTTGGTGGAAACCGATGGCTTGCAAATATTTGCAAGTGCTTTGCAGTTACACATATATAACTAAAATACGCGAACGTGACTGTCACGGTAATCCCAACCGGCAGGCACGGGCCTCGGGCCGGTATGAACCAGGAGAGCTGTCTTGAACGTGTGTGCTTCCTGCACCTTCTCCCTGCGCGTCGGACACGTGCCAGAGGGAAGCAGGGGTGCTGGGGGCGGTGCGCCTGAGCTACAGGGAACTAGTCTGAGAAGAGCGAGTGCATTGGTTGTGCTTACAGCCCGGTCGTTCTGCCTCCGCCTGCTCTCTGCTGCCCGTTTCTTCCTGCGTTTGCGCTGGTCTCTCTGCTGCAAAAGGCTGTGTAGCAGATGAATTGGAGTGTGTCGAGCCAACGCCAGGTGAAATGGAGATCATCTGCTGTAAGACTTTGATGCAGATCAGGAAAGATTTCATAGGGACCTACAACTGGAAGGGGCATAGTGTTTGTCCTAAGGCATCCGTGCATGACGATCCTCTCTATCTAGGATGAAAATCCTAATCCAGTCTAGTGAGCGCTACCTTAAGGCAACATTAATGTTTGTCCTTTCCGCTCGTGCTGGGGCATGAGTCCCAGCCTCAGTCCTCTCATGTACAGAAGCTTTATTCTGATGTTCAGCATGAATTTTATTCCTGGCTAGTTTATATCGCTTTATTCTTTTGCCATCAGCATCCTCTAACTGAGACTTGTTCTCTCTCCTTTGACACACTCTTCATGATATTTTCAAAGAAATGGATATTCCAAAAGGATATGGAAATCCATATCTGGATTATGCAAACGGCATCTCAGTCATCTGTTAAAACGAGTCCTGCAATCTATCCCTTCGTTGTATTTGTGTGTATCGGTGATTCTGCCACCAAAATGAAATCCCGTTAGAAGTGATTGGAAATACTATTAGAGCATTAAGTGCCTTTGGCTGGAGAGGAGGGAGAATAAAAGGTATTTAACTCTGAGGAAAGAGCCCACAAAGGAATATTTTATGCATAGGATGTACAGAAGGCAGTAAATTGCTGGGCTCTTTTCCCCTCTGTCATCTGAAGGAATGTCATGAAATGTGTTAGTTATTATGAAGAAAGGCTCTAGCTCTGTTTGGTTGCCCTATATATGTGCTAGCTTTAAGAAAATCTGCGGTTTTGCTGCTGATCTGGTAGTGATTTCCTGTCTGTAGAAAGAAAAACTAGGACTTTTAATTGTACTGTAGTAGAAGCTCACGTTGATATGGCATGTGGCATTTGTTTGCAAATTTAGCTCTTTTTTCCTGTAGAAGTTTTAACAGTAAACATTGACTGCCAGAACACCTGCCAACTGCCTCTTCCACCAGATCTTTTCTGTGCTTGAAGCATGAGGCTCACAGTGCATCGGTTTTTACTGAGTTCACTTTGCTTTCACTGAGCTCACTGTTCAGCTAAGCCAGATTTTTACCTGGTTAGTGAGTGACGCTACCATACAATAGAAACGCACGGGGGTACCAGAGATTTATGATAAATCCCCTTTCCATAATTCCAAACCGTTTCGTTGGATGCTGTAGGCGGTTTATTTGTTTATATGATGTACTTTGAGTAAACCAGGCAAACTTCTTTCATTTATACGGACATCAATCTGGAACAAGTCAAAGAAAAGTACAGCGCAGCTCCACGGAGTTTGCGTCCAGCAGGCTTTTTCCCTGGATGTAGGCCAGTGAAACCAACAGCAGTTGGGCGCGTTGCTGTTGTTCATCTGAACTTTCCTATTCTATGGAGAGGATGCTTGCTACCCAGAATCGCAAGGTAAAAATGCTGTTGTAAAGAAAGGTAAATCGCAGCTTCAAAACACTTTGTACGTTTGTGCATTTTTTTCCTTCTAAAATTCAATTTGTGATAATATTTACTTTCAACCTTAGTGCTTTTTTTCTCATGGCTTTGAAGTGCCTTCTCAGATTTATTTTCAAGACACTTACCTGGTAAACAATACATGAACCAAGTATTTCACTGTCTAGGACAAATGATTCTAGATTTTCAATAATCGGAAAGCATTACTGAATTTTTTTCAGATTTTCTATACTACTAGTGTGTTGAAAAAATAGCAGTTTTCATAGTCCTTTTGGATTTTAGGGCCTAATATAATGCTCTAATAAAATCCTTAAACTTTGTTTCTACATAAGTCTTCACGTGCTTGACCTATAAATTTCAGACAGTCCTTTGCTGAAATTGAAACCTACCTGGGAAGAGTACTTTGTGAGTGGTGGGACTTGAGATGATGGCAGGGAGGAAGGTACTCATTGTGCTTAAAGGTTCTTCCCAGGTGGTGATCAGTTGGCTTACTGATATTATTACTGAGGTGGATAATTATTCCTGAAGGAATCGGGGTGGCTTATGTGGTCCAGGAGGTTTGGAAGGAGTTTGAAGAAGTGTCCTCAATAACAGTATTTCTCTATAAAATTCACGTCTAGTATCTTTTTCTGTTAAACCTTCTAAGTGAAAACTGAGTACAAACTAGGAAAGTTTTCCGTTTAAATTAAAAAAAATGGAGAGAACATCATAGCCCAACCTGTACCCTCACTGGACCTCTTTTGTGGTTTGGATTAGGTTTCATATTTGTAACCAGTTCCCGAAACAGATTTGCTCTCAGTTCATTCTGGTGGCTTGTACAACTCTCCTTCTGAAGTTCGGGCGGGGGGGAAAAAGGATGGAGGGGAAAAGCGGGGCTCGCCTGCGTGGGCTGGCTGTGGACAGTCTACGGGCAATCCACTTCTGCGTCTTTCAAGAGCTCCTTGAAAAAGGGTTGTTCCCATTTTTGTGGGTGGGTCAGTTCTGTTTTTCTCACAGTGGTGGCGACGGAATCTGGGTGCTTGAAGAAAAAAAAAAATACCCACAGCTTTTTAGACTAAATAAAGTACATAAACTTGCTAAAGATGCTGGCTGTCTGAGCACATTAAAATTGGTGCTGCTCAGTTTCCAGTGCTGCTTTTGTCCGCTCTAACGGGACTAAGCTAGCACAGGTACGTTAGCGGATAGAGCTGCACGCTGCGCCTGCCACGTGTGTGCATCTGGAGGGTTCTGTCAGACTTCCAGTACTTCTCAAACCAAAACAAGCAGCTTTCCAAATATTTTGCGGCACCCTGGTGCGCCTTGTCTCAAAAACACGGATAGAGTGAAGTGCCTTTTACTGTTTAATACACTTTTCTGAGCCAGCTGCAAAGGGTTTGCTGTCTTTTTCCTGAAGGACGGTTTGGGGAGCTTTTGCGGTAGATGAGAGCTTCGTTTGACGTGCAGAGGCAATGCCCAGAAGAGGGCAGCCCTGCCCGAAGGAGCGTGGAAAGGTGGGTTTCCCAAGCCATAGATGGGAAGTGTGGTTCCTTTGTCATGCCACAAGTGAGCCAGGAATGATGTGGCTGATAACACGAGAGTGGGATAAAAAACAATGAATTTTCAAGAGGCATTTAAAAGGTGAGATTTCTTTCCTTTCAGTGAGATACGGTTTTTGTTTGGGGGCGGGGGGGCGGGTTATGTTTGAGAAATCAATTTGGAATTAAAGATAAAATTAACTACTTCTGTCAAGACCTTACCTACCCTTGGTGTATTCCAACAGTGTAATCCCAACAGTAATAATATTTGAGTAGTCCGTGCTTGCTGCCAAGTTGTCAAGAGAGTCAAACTGCTGAATTGGTGCAGGTCTCTGGCTGATCACCCAACCTTGATGCGTGCTAGTGATGTGCTCCTTTGCAGCTTACGTGAGTCTGTTCTGCAGGAGCAGAGAGCGCGTTTCCTTCACTTGCTTGATTCTGTTCGTTCAGTCGAGTCCAAAAAAACTGGTTCACTCACAGTTGAGGAAACCAAATGCGGGAGAGGGTGCTTTCAAAGTAGGGGTGCTGCTTTTCCTCTTTGACTGTAGGAATAAAAACAGGCTGTGATGTACCAATGCTAAAACTCTGAAAAATAGAACAATAGAAAGTGTTTAGTTCAGTGATTACAGACAGTGCTTTATTTAATAAATCAGTTGTTTTCCATTGCGAAACATAGTTAAGAGGCCTTTTTTGTGCATTCAGCTTTTTTTAATAGTTTTAAGGTTTGGCAGTTAACAGTTTCAATATATTTCTTTAAAAGAGTAATTAATCACTCTTAATTTAAAACTTATTTAGAACATTATTAATTATGTGATACTAGAATGGATGTATTATGTGTTCTGATCATTCAAAAGTTCAGTTCGGAGGTTTTATTTGCGTGTCTTAATGGTTACAAATGACGAGTGAATCTTTCCTTATGATAATAAATATCTCCTTTTCACATTTAGGTCCCCTCCTTGGTGCTGCAGGGATTCTTTTTGCAATCAAACTGTAATAGCTTACTGTGATTTTAATTGATACATCAGCTATCTCTTTTTAACTTCCTGTCTGAGTTGGGAAAATGAACTCACGCTAATCGTTCCAGACTATGCTGGAGTTTATTCCTTAGGTTTAAGTTTTAGCTTGAATGGACATCCTGGGAAACTGGAGACCTTTTCCTACTGGTTAGGCTTGCCAAAGGTGGCCAAATTTCCATTGAAATCCCCACACCTCTGTGCCCGAGTCCTGAACTGAAGAACCTGAGAACAGGAGGACTTTCTTACCCTCATTTTCCTCCCTGTTCATAACTGTTCTGCAAGTATCATTAACAAGGGTGGTACTAATTCGAGTGCCTTATGAAAGTCAGAGACTGAGCCAAAGTACCAGAATTATTTAATTTAAGTAGGCTTAGATCTATTTGTAATTGTTGGCCAATAGCAAGCTAAGTTTGATCTGAGGTGTTGCTTTATTGATTAAATATTTCATCTTTTAAAGTTCAGCACTCTCAGTAAATTTTGGTGTGTATAATATTTATGAAAGAAAAGATCCACATTAAGTTAATGGTACACAAAAATCAAGTGAGTGACTGGGTATTTTGATGATTTGAAAGACAAAAAAAGTACTTGTTAGAAATATCTTCCGGTTTTCCTAAAGCAATTATAAATGTAAGAGCTTGCTTCTTGCTTAATATCCGTTTTTACTGGTTCTTTTTGAACGTGCTATGCTAGAACTTTGAACGGGAACGCTAACATGAACGGTGCTATTGTAATGGTTGTATAGACTATAGAAAGCAGTAGCAGTGCCATTAATAACATGCTGTCGACACATGGGAAGCACTGTTGTAACTCGCTTTCTCCAAGACCTTTCAGATGTGCTGCATTGAAATGGGGTCTCCGTTATGTGCTTATGGGAATAAATACTCCCTTATTTGGAAGAGTTGTAAGAAATTACATTTGATTTTTTTCAAAAGTCAGCTGAAAGTTAAGTTTATTCTTAGACGGGAAGGCTTAGCTTGTTAGTAATAATCTTCTCGTGTCTCCTAAATATGTTAAATGCTAACTCATGGAAATTATCTGATTTTAAAATTATTGTGAGGGTTCTTGGGGTGCTCTCCATTGCATTTATTGTTAGAAGAACAAAGTAGGTGGGTAAAATGGTGTTGAAAAACTAACCTACTAAGTAAATATCTATCTATTTAAGCAGAAGACATATGTCACCCATGAATTAGCGATGGGCAAATCTCAAAAGATTTTTGCGGTCACCACCTCAGTGAGAAGTGGAATTCTCAGGTACTTACCCAATTATCCAAATTATAACCTAGATCTCTTAAACCGTCGTGCCGAGTTGAGAAGCATGAGCACAAGCTCGTTCCGGAAGGGTTTGGTGCTGTCTGCTCCTTAGCTGTGAAAGCAGTGCTGTGGTTTGTAGTCTTTCTTTTGAGATATTTTGATGCATCCAAGATGAACTTCCTGTCCGAGCCACTCCAGACAAGTAGATAAATCAGTAGATAGTCTTGACAGTTTCCAAAATGAAAATAAATTGTGCCGGCAGAAGTTTGTTCAGGTGGAAAAGGGGTAGACCAGAAGATGCAGCAGGAGTGGAAGGCAACGGAGAGCCTGGTTGTCCGAGGTGGGAGGGAGTTAGGAGATGGGCAGGAAGCCAGGCAAGGAATGAGCAGTGTGGCAGAAACCATGCGGAGGCGAAGCGCTTGCGCCTACCTGCTCTTCTCTTCTGCATGACGAGCGGTGGAGAAGGGAACTGATGGAGAGAAGGGGAGTTCTCTTCTGATTGATTTGCTCCACAGAACTTAACAGTGCCAAGTACTGTCTTGGCTGGTGTTCTGACCAACAGAACCGCTGCGAGTCCCTGTAAAGAGCGGTTTTGTTTCCATGCGCTGGTGTCTGGCTGTGACCAGGGAGTTAGCCATCAGAGCGTACCCAGGTCTGAAGAAGGGGAACTGTGTGTAAATCTTAGTAGACCTACAGACCCAATGTGGCGCTGAATTTACGCTGCGCAGTACACCCTTCAGTGGCGTACGGGAGAGTTCCTGGCAGGTTGGTTTGTAGTGGGGGGGTGGCTCTGGAGCAGCGCTTGCTGCATTTAGCTTTGGCAAAGGGAGTTCAAGTGGCAGCCTACACTAGGGCTGACGGGGAGCGTGCTTTTGGGGAGGCGGGGTTCCTCCCGGGGTGAACGATTTGTCTTTGGCTACAAAGCTAGTGCAAGCAGATCCTATTTAGTGCAGCTCATGTAAATGCAAGGTTTGCGAGCATAAGGAGGAATGAGGTTCAGTTCTGTGGCTGTCATCATCTCCGTATCCTGTCTGAGCACTGACCACGAAGACAGAGAACAGGATAATATGCTACCAGAGACATTGGATCACAGTGTCAATAAAGCAGGGGTAAAATAACGTTAGTGTTTGCTTTAATTCCTCCCTATTGCCTTGCTTTTCAGCTGTTCTCCCATTTTCTGGAGTATGGAAATATCTGTGTGACCTAAGTGTTGCTTTAATGATTTCTCTCTGCCACTGAATATGCATCGGTTCATTGCTTGATAAGCCATAGCTGCCTATGAATGATGCAATAAAAACGTGCTGTCTCTTACAGTCATGTGAGTAAATTTCACTGTCAGTCAATTTTAAATTGCAGTTTTTATTTCTCAACAAGTAATGTTTCACATATTAAGGATGTAAACATTTTCCTGACTATCATGAAATTATTTTCTTTACCTTGTGTCTCTAATTTAGAGCAAAGCTTCCAAGCCATTCCAAGCAATTTTCTAACCTCTGCTAGAAGATTTAGCAAATGTAGTCTACAGAAGCAGTTAGCTCAGCCAGAAAAGGTATTTTCATCCTTCCACAGCACAGTCTTTTACCGCTCTCCACAAAGAACACAGCAAGTAAGTCTTGTTGCGGGGAGGCAAAACTATCCTGGTCGAACAGACGGCCCAAGTTTTACCTTTCTGTCTAGCTAGTGTTTCTCCAGTAACAATTATTTAAAGCACCGATACTTTACTGTGAAGGGGACTCTTTGAAGTGCTCTAATTCACGGGTCTTTGTAAAACAAATTAATACCTTGGGAAGAAAGCTGTCAGCTAATAAGGAAAAAGAAACTTGGAAAGTAATTTTTAGTCAGTATATTGCCCTGACTTCAGTTCAGCAGGGCAAAGAATCTGCCTGAGTATTAGACTCACAGATTGTATTTTAAAAAATCTGTGGCCAGAGGAGGAAAAAAAAGGAGGAGGGGAGGTGATAAAAATTGGAAACAAAGAACAGCAGTTTCATATGTATTGAAAAGGGAGTGAATAGATCACGTGTAGATACAAGGTGCTCTGTATTTCTTCTTATATATGATAATGTCAAGCGTAAACCGTTCACATGTCTCAAAACTATGTAGAATACAGTTTGAAACTTAAAATGATCACCAAAAATTCTGTACCTGTTCCAGATTTTTATTAATAAGCTTCAATTAGAATTAATTTAGCAAGTTTTGTCTGATAGGCCAATACCTAGTGTAAGCCCACATTCGAGTGAAGATTTCAGGGAGAGATTTTGTGTATATGTTTTTCAATAGCAGTAATTTTCTGTAGTATTAAATCATCTCATTCTTAAGATCTCCCGTTATGCGTGCCTGTAGATTACAAGTGAATGCTGGATGTCAGTGAATGGTCAAGAATTTCCCCTTGCTACAGAGGGATAAGATGTAGCAAAGAGAGAAGATCTGGCTTCAGAAGTGCAGGTGTCATCAAGTGCAGTTATATACTAGATCTGCCTACGTTTAATCTGAGCATCGAGACTTTCTCGTGAGGGCAAAGCCACTGATTTCCAGGCTGGAACTGTCTTAAGCCCTGCCAGCTTGAAGCTTGAAATATAAATGCACGCTTAGAACACGCTTTCAGTGTCTGTCCATGAGCACATCATAATTTTGTTTCCAGGGGCCAGAAGACTGAATACTGCTCGTTGTCAGGCTTGAGCTGGTGTGTAGTTGAGGGGGGCTTTTGATGTCTTGTTGATCGCTTCTCTGCAAGATACTTCTCTGAAGGTGGGCGATCAACAGGTGGGTAGTTCTTAAGTGCCTTAAGTGCAACAGGGAAGGATTTCTCAGATGACTTTTCCTCATATCTGTACTGCATGACTTTGTCTGGGACTTCTGTTAGAGAAAACCTCGTGTACCCTTTCAATCATATCAGCCAGCTACCGGGTCCTAGGTTAAGGGGTTTAACCCCAGGACTTGTCTGTTCTTGAATTTTTTTCCTGATCTGGGTGGTTCTTTTGTAAATCTTGCAGTTCGGGTAGGTGTTCTGCCTCTGAGAAGTTTGAGCATTTGTCCACTTTGATGCGCACACACGCAACATTAGTTAAAGGTGGTTACTTAACCTTGTTCTTGAGGCCACTCATAAGGATATGAATTTGACTGCAGCTTGAGGAAGGGAGTTTCAAAGCCTAATGCAGTTTACCCACTGAGTTTCAGAAGGATTTTGAGCACCTAAATTTTGAAATATTCAGCTTAAGCCTTGAAGTTGACTTTTTATAGCCCCTACCTGCCCTCCCCGCCCCCCCCCCAAAAAAAAAAAAGTATTACAGTTTTTGAGAAATAAGGTCATTTGTAGCGCAACTGTTCCCTATAAAAAGCTGTGTTTCCATACCACAGTAGTAACTGATTTGGGTTTAGCTAAATTCATTGACCAACGGATATAAAAGTGGGAAACTAAGTGAAGTAAATTTGAATGAAGTTCACAAAGACATGTGTAAAAGAATAGTCTACATGAGTCAACTTACTGTATATAAAGTGGCCAGCCCAGCCCGCTCCTGATGGCCACAGAGGTTGTGCTGTCCTGAATCAAAAGGACTGAAATAAATTCTCTCTCTGAGAGCGAGGTGATGAAATTAAAAGACGTATTTAAAAGGGTTAGTGTTAAGTGTCCAAAGGGACATAGTGATTAGAAGGAGAACTTGCTCATTTCACAGAGTATTGCAGCCCAGAGATATTGGTCTTGTGTTCTGGCAGATCAGGGAAAGACCATGTACAGAATGGTGTTGATTCTGGAAGTACCCATGAAACAAGATAAACCAAGAAATGAGACCTGGAGTTGCAAGTTTTGTCTCTGTGCTTGTGAAATTGCGGTATTGAGTAGCGTACTGAAAGTTTGGAAGCTTTTTGGAAAGTTTTTGTTTGTCAAAAGCTGCTAGGCAGTGTTATTTGGAGAGGCAGTGTAAAGTAGCATTCTGAAATAATTCCTGTCCTCGCCCGCTACAGCCAGTCATTGAAGCTGGTGGTTAAGGTGAGAGAGAACCAAAGCGACGTACAGCTGGGTGGCTGTATCCTGAATGGAACGACACAAATTAACATCAGCCTAAAACTTAACTCAGGATGTGAAATAACCTGGGAAGTGGATGAGAGAGAGAATTCTTCTTTCCACACTGGGGACCTGGCTTGATTGCTGGAGCTGGCTCTCCATGCTCTTGCCAAAGATAGCAGATGATTTTTAATGGCCACACCTATTAAGGATTGTTATTTTATGTCTCATCCAAAAAGGACAGAATAAATATTGTTCTGTTTCAGAAAAATACAACAGGCATGGTAAATGCTTCCAAAACTAACAATTCTTGAGAAAAATAACCATGTTCTGGGGAGTAGCAGACTCGAGATCTTTATTAGTCTAATGCTTGCATAATGTGACCACTATTAATTTCATGAGTATTAGAGTATTAATTTCATTAGTATTAGAGTTGTGCTAACTCTATTTATAAAACATATACCATCTTCTTCTGTTTGTGTTTGGTTTTAAATGGTTTTTGTATGGCCTTACGGTCCATGAAAAATTCCGTGCTTCCGTAAGGTGACTCTCGAGGTGGTGCTGGTTGTTGCTGAGAGCCAGGCGTGCGCCAGCCCAAGCTCCCCGTGCACGTGCTCTCGGGCAGCGCGCTTATCTTGCCCGTAACGGTGCTGTGGTACCGTGCTCGGCCGTGCCACGGACGGTTCCTGTCCGTCTGTTCATAGCCTGCACCTAGAGCTGCCCCTGCTGACTCTTACTGTGCCTTGTGGCGGCGCAGTTTAGGCAGGGCTATCCCCGTTCCTATCCTAGCGGGTGCTGCTGGGGGTGTCAGTACTCTGCCAGCACTCTAGCAGCAGATCCAGAGCCAGTGGACTTGATCTTACTAGGTATTATTTTTGGTATCCATTCATGATGCGTGCGCTGAAATAGCAGCTTACAAGGAAACGCACGTAGTAGAATTGAAGTGGCTGGTTTGCTTCCCTCAAACCAGAAAATTTCCTTTTTGGACAACTGTAATAAAAGCCAAAGCAGCAAAGAACACGAGACCTGAAAAAGGGCGCCTGTGCTACTTCCACTTTACATCCAAGGAGATAACAGCTAGGCTGTTGCTGAGGAGCTCTTCTCTGCTTCCTAGGCTTACTGGCCTTTTCTGTGTTTTATAAGCTGTGCGGAACTAGCAAGTGGACTGTCTGAAGCACAAGTGTATTTTTAAAAAAACCAAGGCTGTTCAAAAAGCATCTGTTTGCTTAGGGACTTAGGCGATTTTGCCTGAAGAAGCCCTGTTAATCAATAGAATTATCATATGTAAACAGCAAGTTTTATGCAATGTTTCTGCAATTGATATTATTGCACAATTAAGAGTTTGGGTTTCGATTTGTTGAATTTAAAGAATTACTGTATTAACTTGCAACAGGGAGGCTTTGGGAGTGGTTTCCAGCATTCACTACAGAATTGCGCTAGCATTTCTAATCCTAGAGAGAGCCTGAATTCAAACTGGCACGCACAGCGTTAATGAAAGCGTTCTTGACTTCTGAGATTTTTTTTGTGTGTGTGAAAGAATTTCTGCTTTGCAATAGCCATTTTTATTTGCAAGGCATGCACGGTTAGAGGCTTCTCGGTGTCCTCGCAAGAGCAGGCTCAGAACAGGCCAGCGTGCTGATCTGGAGCCTAGGGTGTTATTACTGTCCCCAGACTCCAGCCAGCTTCATGAAACCACAAGAATCAAACAAACAATAGGATTTGTTTGGTAAAAAAGATTTTTCCTAACCCTGAAAGATGTCATTTGTTATACTTGAGAGATTAATGAGGAGGGAGGAGAATTCCACTGCTTCGAGTCCCGTCTCGAGGGGCCGTGTGAGCGTTTGTCTCTTGTCCTGTGAAGCAGGACAGCTAACTGCGTCAGACGAGGCAGGCTCACTGCTTTGGGACAGCCTTACACACTGCTCAGTACAGCTCCCCACAGGAGCTTTCGCAGGTGCCTCAAGGTTGGTAGCCAAGACATTCCTGACGACCTGAGGATTGCTTTGTCCGTACCATTCACAAAATGAGCTGCGAGACTAGCAGGCAGCCCCCATCCTAAAGATGCGCGTAGGAACTCGGTGTTCAGCTAAAACCTAGTGGCACTGATGCCTGTTGACGGAGTTGAGCGCATATGAAGTGTGGTGTGACTTCATCTCTTCATCTTCCAGCATGAATTTCTGCTTGCCCTATACTCATCTAGCACACCGGTTACAAGTTAATGTGATGACTTTCCCAGTACCGTATACATTTCATAGTCTACTGTAGACTGTGTAACCCAGAACTGCTCGGAGGCTTCCAAAACTACTCGGATATCCTAGTAAAGTTTTGGGTTACTTGACATTATTTGAATATTTCCCATGCATTTTTTTGAAAATGTTTTTTCAAATAAAACAGAAGTAAGCAGGTATTTATTTTGCGTTAAGCAAAAGAAAATAGTTTTCCCAGGAGCAAATGTAGTTTGAAAACTCTTGTCCCATTTGTATAAAATTGAAGGCAAACATTATTCGGACAAAATCGAACCAGAGCCTTAATGAACCGTAGTTTTAGTATAGTTCAAAAAAATGTATCGTGTAATTCTCATTGCAACTGAACATCCAAGAAGAAATCAAGCAGCTTGAAAGCAAGCTGAGAGCAAACTAAAAGTTTTAGTGTTAGGCTTCAGTTTTGTCTTTTAAAAACTTCTAATTGCTCCTTTCAGTTGTCTAAACTTCATGGAACATGGAGGAAATAGGTGACAACTAGCAATAACTTCAGGGAGATGATGCTTAAAAGAATCAACCTTACCAGAGCTTTTCCTATCTTAAAAATGTGGAATTTAAATTTTTAAAACATGTTGTTATATGTTAGGAAACCAGGGCTGCAGTTGATGTCCTTATTATCAAGTGCAGATGAGCAGTCCCGAGTCTGTCGGATAGATGTTTTTCATTTCTACAGGGTGACTTTTCCCTTGCAGTCTCCGTGCAGACGATTAAGCTGCTAACAGTTTCCCTGCCGTATCAGGCATTTAGTAGAGTCCTGCAACTGTTAACTCAGGCAAAGTCTGAAGATCTTACAACCTAAAAATACTTTAAAATAATGGTCGAACATTGAAAACAAACCTTTCAGAGTTGTAGAGGAAAAGTCATTGGCAAGGCATGCTCTCTGTCTTATAAAAAACTTGAAAATTTAAAGGTACCAATAAAATCTTTAAAAAAGAAAAGAAAGAAAGAAAAGACTGGCATAGGAGTCTGGTGTGGAACCAGCATTTCTTGGCTGTGTACAAATTCTTTCAAAGAAACATTTGGAAAAGTTCTTTGCAGCATTTTTATTGTGTTTTTCTTCATCAGTTTCATTGCCAAAATAATTTAATGTGGGCTGAATACTTGCTCTTTCACATTCTCCTAAAGTTTTTTGACATGACCATCTTGTTTCAAAAAAAGACAACTTTTATCTGTTAGACAATTCAGGCTCTTTATTTGGAGCATAAAGGCAGCGACTGTAATGTGCTGTAATCCAGGCAGATTTCTGAAGGCTCCGGGCCAAGGCTATATATACATCCTGTGGCTCAGGAATCTTGTTCCTGCTTCGCCGTGGCGAACAGAGACGGCTCTTGCCTAGTCAGGCGGTGGTGGTTAGTGAGGGTGGCAGAAGAGATCCTGAGTTGGAGGTATCCCAGGAGCTACGGAATATAGTTAAACCACTTAAATATCAGTGGTTAAAATGGTTAGTGATTCGTATGGGACCAAACCCAGTAATAATTTGGAATTTCTGTTGAGCAATGGTATATTATTTTAAGAGTAGAAGAGTTGCGTTAGTAGAACAGATAATTGTCCATCTGGCCTGATATCCCGGTTCTGGATGCGTTAAAGCAAGGTGTTAATCTTCCTTTCCTCAATATACTGTTAATTATTTAACACAATAGCCGTAGTCGGGTTGGAGCAGAGGGGATTTCTTTCTGATCCCGGCTGGTGATCAGCTTATGCCTTGATGGTAAGGATTGATAGCCCAAATAATTCTTCTGTAAGCTAACGGCAGTTGGTTTTTTTTTTTTATTCCTTTTCATAATGGAAATTATGTTTTGCAGATGTCAACCAGATGAAGTGGAATCTTACAAATATTCCAGCAGCTTTTTGAAATTTGCTAACTAGTTCACCTCAGTAGTCTAATTCACTCTTCTGCAAGTCCTGTACATTTGCTTAAACCACAGCTGAACTGATCCTCTCGTATAATGGTAAGATCTGAATCTTTTCATCCGTAATGAATAAAGTCCTATTATGTCTAACAAGATTGACCCCAGTCCCTCCACACATGACATGCAACACTCCATCTGTACAAATTTCAGTAAGTAAAATTCCTCATCACTCTAAAAAGTTTCTCCTTTTCTGAGTAACCCAGCTCTTAAATTTTCGTGGTTCATGTGAGCAGCCACCATGAGCCCGAGCACTTCTTTTACTTGCTGGCTCAATTCAAGAAGGACACAGAAAAGTTGTGCTGGCTCTTTGCCGGTCTACAAAGGCTCCAGGTGTTTCTTTATAGGTGCCTTCTGTTGGTCTAGAAGAGTCATTGGTAGTTGGGATTAAATGTTTTGGATTTCAAGGCTGGGATTTCTTTCCAGAAGCAAGCTCTTGGTCTCCCCTTCTAATTTACTAATGCTCTCACTTCCTCCTGTTTTTTGGATTCTTTCCAATCTAGTCTTAGCAGCAGCTGTAACCAAATGTGTATCTTCATCAAGCTCATTTTTAAATAATTTCTGCTGTATCCCCTTTTGAGTACTGAAATGACATTCTGATCATAGTTGTCTGTTCCAGATTAATAGGCAGTATGTCTGGATATGTTTTTTTCTTGTGCTAGGATGTGAATGAACTAACAAAATTGAGTTCTGTCTCATTTGTGCTTTCTTCCTCACAGTGCCTTTGGCCGAAGCATCTGGGCAGCTCCATCTGTGTATTTTGAAAGCCAAAGTCAATGCCTTCCTTATCTCCGAGGGAATGTAGGGTTGGACAAGGCCACATGTCATTGGAATCTAGCATTTTCCTGACTATGCAAGAGAAAAACAAGATCACAGTGTTGTTTTGTAGCATTGGCGGCACCCACTTCAATCTTGCCTTAGGTCTTCAAGATCAAAAGAAAGAACTGTCAGTGACAACTGTATCTTAAGCGTCATGGCACTTCACAGGCAGGCTTCCAGCTGTCTAAAGGAGATCAAAGATGCAAGAGAGCAACCTGGTTGTCCACATCCTGGAAACTCCACACAACTGAGACGGTGTGGCTGCAATGTCTGCGAGCCGGCCGTGTGGCACTCCTGTGCCTGGCCTCATGAGTAAGTATTCAGTTTAATGTAGCGATGCTACAAACGTACTTGGAAAGGACCTGCATGCTGTGGCATGTTTTACCGTGACATTTCAAAGCAAGGTGGCTGACTGCAGGAGGCTCCTGGGGAATACTCATGTTAAACAGAGACGGAGGAATTGTTGAGAGAAATGAAATGCCAGAACTCACGGCATGCACCCTCCTAGCTCATGGTAAGTGCAAAGCAAAATGTGTTTGCTTAAACCACACTCTAGATAATGAAGAGACTTAAACTATGAGGATGGTTTTTAGTTTACTTTTAATTTAGTGGTTTGTTTTGTTTCCTTTTTTAAGTTGACATTTGTAACGAAATGAGACTGTCCGTATTGACAGTTATCATGCCTCACCTGTGGGCAGTAACCTCTTAGGATGTCCTCATAGCGTTCCTTGTAAATATGCAGTAATCCTTCCAGACCTGTGCGTGTAAATCTTACGTATCTGATTCTGAATCAGGTGTTTCTTTCTTCCGTGTAAATAGCTGAAATGGACCCGACTTTAATTGCTGTGAATGTTGCCAAACTCTTCCGACAGGCACTGGTTGGTTTTCTGATAGCAAAAACCAGTTACCATTTCTCACACCTACTCTTCATTTTCTATAGGTCACTTTCTTTTATTGCAAACTCAATCCCAGGAGCCTGATGCAAACTGTAGCAGGATTTCCATCCGGCCCCAAGTCCATATCGTATTTTTTCCTTTGCTTCTGGTGAAAGCGATGCTCAACGGGAACCGTAGTTGTGAATTTGTACCATGGTCGTGTGGAGATGTCTCTAGTGCTGCATGCAGCCGCCCGGATGGGAAGTGACGAGCACTTTTTCCTTGCAGTATTTCACCCGCTCAGCTACACGCCGGTGACAAACCGCATGGCTGCTTCAGTCATTGCCAGCATGATGCCAGCGAAATGACATAAATTTAAGCGTTAGGTAACCTACTCGTATGCTTTCCATCTCTGCAAAATACTCCATTTCTAAACCCACGAAACTCAAAATGGGGCCCAGTACTGTTTGTACCTAGTTTTTTCAGTCCTTTGCCTTCCCTTCTGTCTTTTCAAATAAGAACAACATGGGAGGCCTTGAATTTTCTGCGTCAGAACTGGAGATTGGATAAAAATATAAACTTGTTTGCCCTTTTCCAGCGTGAGTTGCATTCGCAGACCGTGAAGAAGTCTGTGTTCTACCAGGGCCGTGGTAACCATTGCCAGATTTTGACTTGATGGACCAATTTTCATTTTCACTGTGGTGCTATTATCGGACTGAAAAACAATCGGTTTATATGCCAAACCTGGCCCGCACTCGGATTGCTACTAGGATTGGCAAACATTCCAGGAATCTCATGTTCTGACTTAATTCTAGATTCCCCAGTGATTCAGTTATTTCTTAGAAAAATATGTTCCATTTGAAATTAAACACTGGCCATGGTAGCGTGCATTTGTGTAGCAGCTTTCACCCTGAAAGATCCCACCTTACGTTCCTGCCCGTATGCGCTGGATCGCATCCTCCTTGGCAGAGCAATCGTGATGTGACCGGGGGTATTTCCACCTGTGCTGCCCACGCTCAGCAAACGCTTCTTCGATGCAGTTGCTGGGGCTGGAGCACAGCAGGAAAGGGCGACTGCGCAGCGCTTTGGGAGGAGAGGAAGTCGAAATCTGCTGCGAGCAAAGACGGGGGAGTCGGAGGATGACCTCGCCCTCCCCTCGCTGTTTGAGAAGTGCGAGATGTTCTTTGGCGATTAAATGTGACGAAAACTGCTGCTTTATCTCACCCTACGTTAGCTATCTCCCACTCTCTCTAATAGGATATATGGCTGGTTTAAGCACTGTTTAGAATAAAAACGTAAGCTTCCTGAACTTAGTATCCTCCAAAAAGTCGAGTCGAGCGGAAGTTCAGGGTTTATTGGGAACGTGACCTTTAGACAGCAGTCAGCTGTAAAGCAGTAAGATATTCTTGTGTCAGAGCGAGCAGAGCCGTGCTGTCAGTGTGCCCTCTTCGAGCTCTGGGTGCTCGTTATCCCACCTGGTGGGCTGGAGAGTCTGTGCGTGAACTTCGTGCTCGGGGAAGGCTTCTCTTGGTTCCAAAACCGAGTTATGCTGCCTCTGAATAGCAGGATTTAGCAATTCGGGTCACTGTTAAGTGAATGTCGGATCAAATGACTTTAGGGTTGTTATTTATTTTATGTTAGTTGCATGCTTGGAAGTTTGCCCTCATGAAAACTCAAGGCAACCTTTTTGGACTGTGTAATGCTTTGTGAAACGTGTACAGATATGGCTACGGCGGGAGATAGGGAGAGTGTTTGGGTTTTGTTTGTCTTTTGTGATTTGAGGTTTTGTCTGTTTTTTTAAAAAGATTTAATTTTCATGTGCGGGTCTGATAGGAAGCTCTCTTCCCTTTTTTTTCTTTGAGGCCGTATTTCCATTCTGTTTGCTGGTGTTTCTCAGCATGTTCACTTGACTTGGGCATACGGAGTAACTTCTGAAAGGCAGCTAAAGATGCAAGCTGACAAAAATTATATATATGTATCTTTGTTTTGGGCTGTGCCCATGTAGGATGAGCACATAATGATAATAGGTACTATGGGGCTGGTCTTTATTTCTTCATATTGATTTCTCTCAGGTATACAGGAAAAATGCCTCTTGTCATTTTATAAAGGGCAATTTCCTTGTCAGCCTTCAGCTATAAAAAAATGCAAGCATCTTTCACGCAAACTACTTGTATATTTAGACAGATCGATACATCTATTTATCCTGAGACTGACACCAACGTGAGGTAAAACATTAAAAGGTTTACAGCAAATCATGCCTTTCTCCTTCTCAGATCTAGATGAATGACTCTCTATCACTTCAACACTTAGGCTTGCAGTCGTACAATTTGCAAGGGCTGGCAGTATACAAAGAAAAAGTGCCATTTGTTTTATGTGGAAACTTAGCTGCTCTTAGAATCAGCTACAGTAAAGCTGGAAAATATGATAATGATATTTTCATAACACAGTTAAAACCGGGCCAGCCCAGGTGGCACCGTGCTTTCATGCACAGTGCCCAGAAGCACCTCTTGCCAAATTGCACGGAGCCTCATCTCGCTGCTGGGAGGAAAATCAGGGCAGAGCTAATGCCAGTGGTGTTAATATGTCTATAGTCTGTCCACACACACCGGCACTGGGTCAAAGAGCGCCTTTAATTTCTGATCAGTGACGAAGGTAGAACAGAGCTGGGAAATGGTGCGGATCTCCAAAAATGTTTCAAGACCAAAGGGACGTAAGATGGGTCACTTTATAACGAGAGTGTGATTGTTAAATCCTTAAGGGAGTAATGGAGTCTATTTACAAGTTAATACAAATATTTTGTTTCTCTGCTACTTTAGAAATTCAGCGTGGTTATTCACAGAGTGATTTAATAATTTCCCATAAAGCCGCAGAGTGACATCTGGAGACTTTGCGTATTCACGTCCCTTACACGAAGCAGTGTCCACGAAGGTGGTGGGCGTTCTGTTGGAGGACTGCAGAAGCGAGTCTTTGTGCAGCCAGCGGATGGGTACTGGCAAAGTTGGGCAGCAGTCGGGGTAGCAAACTCTACACCGGCAGGAACCTTTGACCCGTAATGATGTTATTACTGTCTTTGCTGGAGTATGAAGCGTACGATTAGTACAGTCTCCATCTCCTCGCCCTATATCCAAAGTCTTTGGGGTTTTCGCTACGCTTGGGAGAGATTTCTACACAGCAGTCTCTTTATTTGTGTTTTATTTGGACTGGGTAACCGGAAGGAGGCTTGCTTCTGAGTACGGAGAACCATGTTACAGAGAGACGCGTTAGCTTCCAGCATCTACAAACATGTTGCTTGTCTTTCCTAAAACCACATCCCCAGCTACTCACTAAAAGGCCCTTTTGATAAAACATGCAAACATGTGAGCTGTCAGCAATGCTGCTGTCCTCTGACACTCTTCATACTGGTCCAGGAGAGCCGGGAGCTTGAATGGCAGATCAAATATGGACAAAAGTCTTGTCTACCCCCTCTTGTGTGTGCTGCTGTTGTTCTCGGACCAGATACCTCCTCACAGCCTTACAATATTTTACAAAGGTGCTCTCTGAAACCTGGCCATCACATGTCCTATAAGGTGAACTGTACGGTGTCGAATAAACAAAGGCATGGCCAAAAGATTTGCAAGATTCCACAGGGCTGGAGATTTCGGTATTCTTTTCCGTTTTGTTGTGATTGCTGTTTTCATTCAGTGAGCTATGAAGCAGATAGTAACCATCTTTAAGGCTTTCTTCTATGGAACATTACAGTTACAGCTTTTGGTCTTTTTCTGTTTGTCTTTTGTGGGATGTTGCAAAGCATTTTCTGGTGCTCATAGTGGACTTGATGTCCCTTGAGCTGTCCTTTGGAGGTTTCTCCTTGTTGCACAAGATCATCAAATTAGGCAGTACTTGTTCGTAGAACATGATAGTGAAGAAAGAATCCCAGAGAGGAGTTTGAGCCTTTCGGTGTATTTGTGCCGGAGACCAGGGGACAGGCGATACGGTTGTAGATGAGTGTGTGGGGTAGGTAGGCTAGCCGTGTTACTTTTTCGTATCTCATTAAAACTGTTTTGTTTTTATCACATAAGCCTTGTGGTTTAATTCAAATTGACCAGAGCCCTCTGTGAAGGGAGTAGCGTTTGAAGCGGAGCCGGGGAAAGAAGCTCCTGCTAGCTGTTGCTGAAAGGAAAGGAATGGTGACGATGGAATACGGAATAAGCTTCTGGGGGCCACTTGCTCAGGTATGAAAAGGCAGCTGTTAGTGCATGCCCTTGCTCCTGTAGGTGCCTATGAAGCTACCTTGAGAGCCATCTCATTTTCCTTGGTCCTCGATAAAGGAGTTTGTAAAGTAAGTTTACAATCTCCTAAAAAATGGCATTACCTCAGTTTATAACATATTTCCTTAAGGATTCTCATTTGAGAAGGCTTTTAGCATTCAGAGAAATTGATAACCTTTCGTGCATATGGTCATTGCTGGAGCAATTTTAGTAGGAAATTAGATCCTTAGGATAAGGTTTTGTAGAATGGTGTTCAAATCTGGCACCATCTTATTCATTATTTGGTTTGTCAAGGTTTTATAATTTCTACAGAGCTTTGTTAAATCCCATTAGCAACATCTTGCTTTCATTCCTTGTAGACTACATAGGTCTGTTGAAAAGGTTTCCGGTCATATTGTGCATTTCTAATAGTGATAAAATGAGTTGACCTGTTAGGACTACTGTACTAATATGCAATTTACATAGACGTTTGCACTTAAAGGCAACAGAATCTGACAAAAACAGAATACGACAAAAACTCTAGTATTGCACAGTTTAAGCAACACGTTTTCAGATTTTTAGCCTGATTTTTTTTGCATATTTTATTTGGATCCATCTACATTTTACTATTAATGAGAAGTATGTTTCAGTAAAAAGTTGTTTAAAAATAATTGTGAGAAACAGCTGGAGCAACTTTGATTAACCAGCTGTAAGCATATTTCTGAAAAGCTGAAAAAATAGAAACCCAAGATTCTTCCATGCTTCCTTACTAGAAAAAGAAAGACCAGTTTTAATGATTCTCTAAGTTACAACGAATTACATGTCAAAAGGGGCGTCTTTACCTTATGAGCGTCGTGATTGCAGCCACTTCCGAGATGGATGCCGTGGAGCATAGTGACTAAATACAGCCAGAATATGGCAACGCCTGGGTGAAAAACAGGGTTTCGGTTTGTGGCTTGTGGGCAACGTGCTGCCTGTGAACTTTTTGCTACCACAGAAAACTTTATAAAAAGTCTTAAAGTGAGCCTGGCAGGGCAAGCAAGCAAGGACCAGCTTTAGACTTCCGAAAACAAACACGACCCCTTTAGTAATCTTTGCTAGGCATTCCTGCATCTTCTGTCAAAAGGTATAGCAGCTTCAGCGGCAGTGTGCGTGCTTGGTCGTTCGTTCAGCTCTTAGAGGAAAAAGTGCCTTCTTGCATTTTCCTGTCCTATTTGCATGCATATTTTCTTAGGGTTTACTCATCAGCTGTGCTAGATAGACCAGAAATATCTCATGTCAGGGGAGTGAGGGCAGAGTTTCCATCCTGTTATGTTTACATGTTTTGGCGATGGGCAAAGTAAAAAACGTGCGGGTTGAGGCTGGCTTCGGACTCAGTTCCCTGCCATTTGGCTGCTTGAGCAGCGTGGCATGAGTTGAAATACCTAAGAACCCGCCTTCAGTGCGTTTGTGACAAGTTACTGGACGCTCTGCTGAGTTGTTTGTGCCGTGCTGTGAATCTTGTCGTGTTCAGGAAGCACTTTTAGCCTGCTAGTCTATGTTGCTGCCCAGGGAATGGCTCAGGAAAATGAGAAGCTGAGTTTTTAGCAAGGAGAATTTTAATAATTTTATAATGGTTCATGTTAATCCATCCAATATTTGGTCTCTCTTGCTGCTGGGGAGTTTTTGCTATAAGTAGCTTAGGTAGAACAGAACTGTGTTGCCTGGAGGTTAAAACGTACCCAGAAGACATGAGTTTTTTAGGTGAGTTCATGAAAAACCACAGAGACCGAGGTTTTTTTGAGCTGTTTTTTAAATGCATTACAGCCATCTGCATCCTCCCCAGAAATGACAGCGGAACATTCCTTTAGCTATTACATGAGGTAGAATCTCCTTTCAAAAGTGTTAGAATGTACAGTTGGTCCAGACATCTGAACTGCTGGAAAAAAAAGCAGGGGCACTGTGCAATTTTTATTATTCCTTTTTTTTTTTTTTAATCAAAATGCTCTGGATTTATAGGGTCAAAAGCATTTGGACTCCCTGCAATGAACAGATAGTTCGTAATTAATGAAAGAGATTAATGCAGATACCAATAGAATGAAAACACTGACCCAAATGTTTTGATGTAGATGGCAAGAACACTTTACAGTCCATATAAAACTCTTGTGAAATACTGCAGTAAAAACCCTTTCCATTGTGCCCTTGGAGTGTGTCAGCAATCAATGGGTTGATACAATATAATACCTTCACACAGGGAAATCGAGTTACTAAAACAGGCTTAAAGATACCCTGGGTTGAAGACTGAAGCGTTCTGCTTTGGTTTTTTGATCATCAGACAGTTGCAGGATTTCAGGGTTAATTCTAAGTGTCATATTTTGCCACTATTCATTGATGGTTGCAGATAGCTATGTTTAAAAAAAAAAAAAAAAAGAAAAAGAAAAAAAAAGGAACAAAAGAGGTTTCAGATATCACAGTCTATTCCAGGAAAGCCTGCCAAGTCTCCAGAAAACTGAACTTAGTAACTGAAACTATTAAAATCATGAAGTTTTATAGAATTTTCATTTTATTATGCTTTCCTCCTAAGGTATTTAATGGAAGATGTTCCACGTAGGATGCCATACGCTTCTCAGGCTTTATCTGGAAGGTCCCTGTCTGTATGACTAAGGGCAATTTCTGCAGCTCGCTCCTGTGGCGGTGCAGCGGTGCAGCCCTCTGAAACGCTCACTGTGCCCCTCGGGACCCCGTGACGCGCGCTCCGTCTGCGCGACCGCGTCTTTTCTCACCCCCCTGCGTCAGGAGAAGACCGTGCTCTCGCAGTGATGTTCTCCGTTGTACAGAAGTTGGGGGAGGGTAACAAATAAATAAAACAGCTTCTCGTGGGACCGCAGATGGAGTGTGCCGCACGTTTTTTTAATAGTAGTTAAACAAAAGGAACAAAATAGTTTTCCAAAACATTACTCTTGGTCTTAACTGATAGGGCTTCATTTAATGCTTTCCTTTTGTGGAAGAAGAGCGCGGGACGAGAAGGGAAACGGTCTCGTTAGGTAGTGTGAATTTTGCACATTAGCAGTTATCTCTGGAAGTTAAGGGTAAAGGAATAGGCATTATTCCATAAAGCCAAAAGCAGAGGTGTAATAAAAAGAGGGGCAGGCTGGGTGATCAGAGCATTGGACAGAGATTTTGGGTTCTCTTCTCTCTCTCCTGGTAGGTTGGTTAGACCAAATCCTTTCCTTGCTGTCTGTAAGAGCTAGGAGGATGCTGAGCTGAGCTGAAGCACAAGGTCTGCGGAGCCGCGGTGTCGGTGATACACCTTGCTGTCCTGCTCGCTTGGGTGCGAGCGGCTGGCTGCTGCTCCCTGCCAGGGCAGGGACGGTGTTCCTGTGACAAACCGTGTCCTAAAAGCAGAAAGCAGGGAAACTGGGAGCGGACATCCAGTTCCCTGCAGCTCGCACAGCTATATGCCTCCGGAGCCAAAAATGGCATCGGACTCTTGGTGCTGGGTCAGCCTTGGTATCGCTAGGACCGTGTAAATATTTGGGAGCGTTGCTCGTAAGCGGGCATTGGCATCGCTGCGTCTGCTCGTTCCCGTCCCTGTCTCCATGCATCTTCTCACGGAAAACATTTCAGTTGGGATGTTATAATATATTATATATATTATATATTATTATATATTATATTATATATAATAACTATATAAATATATACACAAATATATAAATATATATAATGAATTATATATAATATATATAGAATAATATATAATATATATTATATATAATAACTCCTTGATCAGGTTTAACTTGTGGGTGCCCAGTAGCTGGCTTGATGCCGTGAAGAGGCTGCGAAAAGAGAGGAGCTGAGCAACGTTAATGGGGGTTGCTTAATCTGGCACCTCCAAAAATGAAAGCAGAGCCACGCGTTACGCCGCACTGTGCGACGCTGTATCCAGCTTCCGCACGAGCAGTTTGACAGAGATGTTCTTCGTTAGCCCTAGGGTTGTGGCATGGTATGATTTTTTTTTTTTTTTCCCGTTTGCCAAGTGCCACTGTCTAAACAGTCTGGGAGACTCTGCAGCTGTGGCACACTGCAGCTTTTCCTTGCGGCGATGAGTGCCTCAAGCGAGGGGGGACTTGCTTACGACTCTGGGCAATCCTGAAAATGTGGAACTTATTCCCTCTGGAGTTATGAAATGTGCATGGACTCCTCCTTTTTTTTTTTTTTTTTTCCTTTTTCTTTTTTTTTTTCCTTTTTCTTTTTTTTTCTTTTTCTTTTTTTTTTCCTTTTTCTTTTTTTTTTTTTTTTACAGTGGAAAAGCATGAAATCATAGCCACATTGGCTAGAGCTATTATTCACTTAACAGTTAAACTTCCATTATGTTTTACTGTTTGCTACATGCCATTTTTATGTGCTTCAGTTTTATGTATTTTGCAGTTAACTGTTTGAAAGGAGAAAGAAGTGATTTACCAGGACTGTGCCTTTCTCGCCACTAACTCTGTGCTTTTCTTGTTGCTAGGAAGATATTTGTTTCATATTGCATGTGGGCATATTGGAAAACGTAATTGTGTAAAGTTTTACTGTCTCGCTGTTGAGAAGAGACCCCTAGAAAAAAGATGACTCTACGCATGTTGTGATAAATCCTCCCTATCTGTGGGTACAACCATAGCGATAAGTCCTGGTACTTGTTGGTTTGGAGGGCAAATTTACTGAGAGTGATGTTGTGTCTCACTGTTACTGTTCAAAAATGCTCAAGGCATGGTGCTTGCTTTTTAAATTAGTAACTTTTACGTGTCAGTTTGAAAAACTAAAAAAAAAAAAAAACCAAAAAAACCCCACCACCAAAACCCAACAACAAAACTGATACCTGTCATTCTTTGAAATCAATAGCAACCTTTCTGTTAACTTAATTAACCTTGGCCTATGCCCATTATCTTCTGTTTATTCATCAGAAAAAGTTTCTTTAATCACACTTGCTTTGGCTTAACCGGGAGATTTGTTCATTTTTGCAGTAGTTCCATGCTGCGTGGTGAGGTTCTCCGAGAAACCCCTTTTCTGAAGGAAGCTCCGTAAAAGCAGGTGGGTGTGACGCCGCGCTTTGAACCTGAGCTTGAGTCTGCCGGCTGAACGCGAGCTCGCGCTCACGGCGGTGGATTCCGCTCGCAGGAACCGCGGGCCCGTCTGCTGCGGGCCCTCCTTGGAAATCCGCGGCAGTCGCCTTTTGTTAGGTAAAGTGAGACTGCCTGAGGGACAGTGCCAAGGGCGGCGAAGGCGTGGGGTGCTCCTTCCTTCCCTCCTTCCATCCCTGCAGGTGGGAAATGCGGGGTGGGCGGGGAAGGCGTGGGGTGCTCCTTCCTTCCCTCCTTCCATCCCTGCAGGTGGGAAATGCGGGGTGGGCGGGGAAGGCGTGGGGTGCTCCTTCCTTCCCTCCTTCCATCCCTGCAGGTGGGAAATGCGGGGTGGGCGGGGAAGGCGTGGGGTGCTCCTTCCTTCCCTCCTTCCATCCCTGCAGGTGGGAAATGCGGGGTAGGTGGCTTTGTTCCCAAACCCCCCAGCACCTGGAAGAGCAGACTGGTTTACGCGGTGGCTACTCTGCAAGTACCAGAGGGAAGGTACGTGGGTGGCGAGTGGTACATGCCTGCGGGCTCGTTCCTCCCTCCCTTCTCGGGCACAGATGTGAAGGTGTAAGCAGGTGGAGAGGTCTGCGGAGGCGCGGGTGCAGTAACTGCTGCAGCGTACCCCCCGGGGACCGGATAGCTACTAGGGGTGGGTTATTAGAGGCGCTTCAGACCGCTTTCCCTGGAATAACACAATTGTAGCAACCCAAAAATCGGGACTGTATGCACGCTACCATAATACATTCACAACTGGTGGAGTCCAGTGTATTGATCCGATTCCCATACAGTTCCAACACTTCAATAATATGTTTGCAACGGGGACCTAATGCTACAGAAGTTAACTCCAGAGCACTAGAATTAGCACTTGTACTTGCACAGTTTTTACCTGGTGAAAATGTAACCAGATTGACCTCTTCTTACTTCACAGATACTCCATGGTTATTATTTGAACGTATCTAAAATGATTTTGGAAAAGAGAGTGAAAACTCTGCTCAACTTCTCTTGCTTCTTCTCCATGAAGCTTGTTTTGCTCCTGTGATGAGCCTGCCTGCTTGCCTATCGCAGTGACATCGTACTGTAATCACGCAGTTTTTTAGGAGCAGCAACTTATTTTTAGACCTCTGGTTTTGAGATTCCAGTTTGGGAGTCACCCTGAAGGTTTCAGGCTTTTGGTGGTGTTTCCCCAGTTGAAACAGGGACACGGCGCCCCTAAAAATGGGGCCAGTTCAAATCCACACCGATAAATTAGGTGCGGAAATAAAGAGAAGGCATTTCATTAGAGCCTGCCTCGCAACGCTCCTTGAGCTCCATGATAATTGGCGATACGGAGGTCCGAGAGAGCAGTGAGCTGAGCGTGAGCCCGCGCTCCCAGCGAAGCAGGGCCAGCAGTATCCTGGGCTGTCTTGGGAGAAGCAGCAGGGTGAGGGAACTGATCCTTCCCATCCCCTCGGCCCCGGTGGGATGCCTCGGGTGTCCTGGGCTCTCCGGTATGAGAGGGACATGGGCATTCTGGAAAGATCCCACCCGGAAGGACGATGGACCGGAGCGTCTGTCATATGAGGAGAGACCGGAGAGCTGGGACTACTCATCCTGTCGTTGTATGTAAATTCCTGATGGGGAAGTAAAGGTGATGGAGCTGCTCTTAGCGGTGCCCGGAGACAGGACTAGGGGCAAGAGGCACAAACTGAAATACAGGGAATTATGTTTAAATGTAAGGGAAAAAAGTACTGTGGGGCGGTTGAGCACTCCCACAAGAGGTTGCTTAGCGGGGTTGCGGAGCATCCGCTGTCGGAGATAATCCAAAACCTGCCTGGACACCCTCATCTGATATTAATCAGATGTATCAGTATCCCTCATCTGATATTAATGAAGGTTTTGCGGTTGATGGGGTTTTGCTGTTCATTAACATGTTTTGCTTAATGAAAGTTTTGCAAAGTGCAATATACGTTGCAATACTATTCCAGTGGGGTTTGGTGGTGCGTGAATTTCCATTTGTGTTTGGGGTTTTTTGTGTTTGGTTGTTTTGTGTGTGTTTATTTTTTTTAATAAGTGTCCCTAACATAAGTTAAATTGAAATTAGTAGGAACTGAGCTTTCAGAAAATGTGTGACACGGCTTGTTATAAAGCCTGTCTTGGAACTCACTGTCTTTTAGTAACAATTGTACCTCAGAAATGATTTGGGGTTCAGTCTCTGGAAAGAAAAACAGTGATGGCAGAATAGCTATATAGATAGATAGATTTTTTTTTTTTTTTTTTTTATTTGGGGTTTTTTGTTTGTTTGGTTGAAATGAAATGGCTGGCAGACTGCTCCTGCTTGCCCAGACACTATTCCAAGGCAACCGGTCGTTCATGCGATGGGAATGAAGGGAGGGAGCGGGAAGTTGGGCAGGTTTGATTTAAATGTCAGATTGTTTTGAAACAAAGTCTGCGCAGTATGTAGGTCAGTGCTAAAGGGATAGACTGTATCTGCAAAGGTGCTGAGAATGATTAATTTCCCTGGACAGAGTTCTAGGGCTTTTTTTTTTTTTTTTCTTCAATGCGCGCTCAAGTGAAGCTGCGCGGTCTCATTCACGATGGGCTCAGGTTTCGGACCGTCTGCCCAAAGGGGAAATTTATCCTGGCAACTGCTGAAAGGGGAACTCTTGTGGATTGGCACCAGTTGGTGCATAAAAAAAAAAAATTAATTTTTTTTTGCTGCGTTTAGGATAGCTTTTCAAGCATGGTTTATTTACATTTCCTTCTGTGTTCTCCGACCATTTGCATCAGTGAGAGTTGATGTTTGTGTCCTCTCTAGCAGCTGCCAGGCACCACGTAAGGTGTGTGTTAGTCGCCTTTCGCTGCCACGAGCAAGCGATGCCCGTGCTCCTGTGGAAAATCCCGCCCGCAGCGTAGCCGAGTGCTCGCTCCGGTGTGGCCAGACCGACCAAGCGCTTGCTCTAAAGGGCCCTGCGGCTTAACGGAGCCGATTTTTCGCTGGTCACTCAAACTTATGCTGGTGATTTTGTCGCTTACAGCTGTGAAACCGTGTGGCCTCCCCTGGTGAGCTGCGAAGCCTGGGTCAGGTCTCTGAAGCACAAGGGATGGATCACGTCCCACCTTCTGCGGCGCTCCTGACCGGAGGAAGGCTGTGTGCTGTGTCGAGCCTGCAAGAGTTTTGTCAGTCATTAGCTCTGTAGATGATGCCCAGCCTCGCTAAAGTCTGTATTGCCAAACAGCGGATGGGAATGGTATAGTATTGGTTTAAACATAATAAAATCCAGCCTAATGGAATGTTTAGGGAAGACTTAAAAAAAATCTCATCAATAGTCCTTCGTGTGAGCATGAAACTTGTTTCCCTTCTCCCCCTTGATCCCAAGCAGTCTGAACTTTTGTCAGGGCCTTGCAGTCTCAAACAAAACGTTTAAAACTTGGCTGGTAAGAAGTTTTAAATGACAGTAGAACAAAGTCTGGAAAAAAAATTTGATATTCTAAGATATTAATTTAAAATAGTAATTTATTACTTATTTCTTGCTACTTGGTTTGGTGCTCGCACATGCAGGAATAGATTTTTAAAACAGATTCTGTAATGGTTATGCGGTGCATCATCTCACGCTTTACAGATTGATAGTGGTCCTCGGATTGTAAGAAAGGAGCATGCCTTGAGGGCCGGGGCTTTTGCTGTCATTGCCAAGACGGCTACAAGCGAGGCCTGCATTGGCTCCTCTTCTTTCTTTCCTATGTCGTCAAACATGCGGAGTCCCTGATAGCTCCTCTTCCTTCTTTCCTATATCATCAAACATGCGGAGTCCCCGATAGCCGGGAAGCGGGGGGGATTATGCGCAGAGGAGACGCTGGATGTATTCTCTGCACTACGCTGCAAAGATTGTTTCAAGGTGGCTTTGCTCAATAATTCTCAGCCGTATTTCCTAGCGCAATTTAGCAAGCTCCTCTGAACGCTTCTCCTGGTACGTGCACGCATAACTTGTACGCGCTACGTATCTCCAAAGAGTACGACTTGGTAATTTCAAAGGCGGCTTGCAAAAGGTGCTGTTGACTGAGTAGAATGTGTTTTCTGGTATCCTTATGGATTGATTTATTGCTTCTGCAGTTTTTTCTGGAAGCTGCCACATCGAGGAATTGTGCCTTCTGGGTCAGAGACGAAAGGAGTTGGCCAGTAACTCTGTAGAACTGGAACAATTTTTTCCGAAGGCACAGTAAAATTTTAGCTGTTGTGTTGAAATGCACTGTTTTGCCTGGTCACTAAAGACTACTAATTCACATTTTTGCAGCAAAGAGAATACTTGGATTCTTTGTTGCAGGACATATTTGGTCGATGGTGGATTCTTTAGGAGTCAAAAAATACTCTATTTTAATTTTGATCTCTTTTTCATGAATCGTGAAAAAACCCCACGGTCTGGGATTCTGTTTGTGTATAAGCGTGCACTAAAGAGCTTGGGTGTATATGTTCACCCAAAATTTGTTCATGGGCTGGTCAAAACTGACAAATTATTCAGCATACGAGACCGGCCGTGTGGTTGCTTTTGGATGGATGGAATTATAAAAGAAAAATAACGCAGATGTCTTAACGCTGTGTCACCGCTGAAGTTTGGGGACATAATTAGAAGTCCCGTTGGTAAGCTGAGTATTCCACAGAGGTATAAGCATTGCCGTATCGAATCAACGGCTCTCCTACTGCGGTACGACGATTTCATTACTGGAATGCTCGGTGCTGAAATGGCTTCCAAAGCGTGCTGTCTTGAATAGCCGAGGGAAATAAACAGGGGAAGGAAGTGCACCGAAAGTAATTTCCCTATGGTATCAGTTTAGGAGATGAATTAATTTCACATTCCTATGCAGTACAGTGTTACCTCTAATAATTTTTTTTTTTATCTTGCCTCAGCAAGTGGCAGGCACTGCCCTAGGGAGGGGGAAGTGTTGCAGAAAGCTTCAGCTGCATTGGGATGTAGTCTGCTGGACTTCGCTTAAGCGAAAAGCGGGCATTGTAGGTTTTTTAGGCGTGCTAGTGAGAGCATAGGCAGAGAAGAAAGAAAATTTGCCAGATAAGAAACCATTATGGACCATCACCAAATCAATAAATGAATGTTCTCTACGCCTGAATTTATTGTTGCTTATAAGGATCGGAGGCTGTTCCGCTCTCGCGGTGTAACATCAACCAGCACGGAAGTACCGGTGGAAAGGGTGTTCAGAAATGTGCAAGAGTTTAACATTCCCTTCTTTGCATTTAATAGACTGAAATATATGTATTTTTTTAGATCTCCCACCTTCCCACGGATGTTGCAATGTTTTCAATTCCAGTAAGTAAAATATTTTCTTACAGGGGAAGAGTACAAAGTTGCTCAGATAGTAACGATGTCTCTTAGTGGTACTCGTTAGGCATAAAACCTGGGCTAAACTGCGGGTTTGAGTTGTCGGTAGGTAAGTCAGTTCTGGTGCTCAGTGCTCCGTATTGCATTTGACGGTAAAATAAATCTTTTATGTCTGTTGGTTTGTCCATTGAGTTAACTTGGTAATTCTAAAAGCAAGGCCAATTGCTTCTGAGTTTCTCTCTTTCTTTCTAAGCTTTTTTGTGGACATCTTTTTCACTGACACGGTTTTGCTGAGGCAAGAGCTGTTATTTTTAGTAATTATCTTGACCTACTTTTGCATATAGGGAGTGTATAATTAAGAGTTCTAGACCTTAAACATCTTTCCTCTAGAATTCAGCTAGTTAAAAGTATTTTTTTGGTAAATATTCTAATATTGCTTTGTCCTTGCCATCTTAAAGTATTATGAAAAACTAAAGGAAAACCAAAATCAAGTTACAGATTAAAAATCCTAGGAGTCTGCCCACGTGATTCATACTACTTAAACAGATCTTGGTTTTCACAGGTTTAGAACTGTGATACTGAGACAGTGGCCTCTCTTAGAAGCGTGTGCTTTAAGTTTGGGAAATACTAGGCTTCTTTCTCTGCTGATTCCTTCTGTGCTGATGTCAATCCCAGGCCTGCTGAAAGCCTGGCACCCTTCTGGTCGCTCAGCAGGCAGAAGGAGGGAAGGAAGGAGTTAGCAGGGCCAAGGGAGCGCGGCAGACGCCCTGACCGCGGAAGGCTCCTTAGCTTCTGCCAAACGTGTCTGAGAGGGGTGAAGAGACAGCGGAAGGACGGATCAGCGTCAGGAAGCATGTTCTTCCTTTCCTAGGATTTGCAGCTGTCCTGGTTTCGGCTGGGACAGAGTTAATTTTCTTCCTAGCAGCAGGCACAGTGCTGTGGTTTGGATTTAGGATGAGAAGAACGCTGATAACACGCTGATGGTTTAGTTGCTGCTCAGCACTGCTTATGCCAGTCAAGGACTTTTCAGCTTCCCCTGCTCTGCCAGGGGCACAAGAAGCTGGGAGGGGGCACAGCCAGAAGAGTTGACCCAAACTGCCCCAAGGGCCATTCCATACCATACGGCGTCGTGGGCAGTATAGAAACTGGGGGGGTTGGCCGGGGAGCAGCGATCGCTGCTCGGGAACTGGCTGGGCATCGGTCAGCAGGTGGGGAGCAACTGCATTGGGCAGCACTTGCTTTGTGTATTGTTATTACTATTATTATTATATTACATTGTTATTATTATTATTTTACTTTATTTCAATGATTAAACTGTTCTTATCTCAGCCCAGGAGTGTTCCTCACTCTCACTCCTCCGATTCTCTCCACCATCCCATCGGGGCAGGGGCAGCGAGCGATGGCTGCGTGGTGCTGAGCTGCTGCCTGGGGCTAAACCACAGCAGCAGCTTTGCAGTGTTTTAGTTTATACACCAAAAAAAATTACGTTATTAATTACTAGAAAGTGAAGCAATGAAATGCAGTATGTGATGTCAGTCTTATCTCAGGCTTAGTTGTGGGCAGGAAATTTTTATTTCCTGAAGAGATTATTTCTGTGTCCACTGAAATTGAGGTTTTAACAGGGACAACTCCAGAAATGCCACACTGGACATGGAGAACATAAAAAATGTTGCAGTTCTGGCACCCAATTGAAATATTATAGATGTTAGTTTTAATAAAATGTAAGTAGGCTGGAAATCTGAATAAAATCAGGTTGAGATACTGATGGCATCGTTTAAATGGCAACATTGGTAAGAAGCAAATGAAAAAAAGAGGGGGGGAAAAACACTAATTCTCCTGTCTCCCTTCCCTATGCCAGTTCCTGGGCATCTTGCTGGGTGTCATTTGGCCAAGGAGTCAAGCTCGGCCCTTCAGACAAGTTGTGAGAGCAGAAAACGTGGTCAGCTTCCAGCAGATTTTAGGGTATATACTGCAAGGTCACTAGTCCCGAGCTGCATCCAGGCCGCAGGCACAACGCGATGGCAGCGCTGGAGGCACGGCAGCGAAGCCCGTGCTGCCGTGTCTTTATCGCCAGGGTTGTCTGTGCTAGCTACGGGTGTGAGAGCAAACAATGGAGCTTGTTCTTGCAGCTATCCTGTTTTCAGGTGTGCAATTCTAAATTTCTGTAGGACAGCTGAAAAAAAAAAAAAAATTTCCACATTCCAGTGTCCCACATTTCTTATAACGCTTGGGGAAAGACACGATTTCAGATAACCTGTCAGCAGTTTTGCCAAACCAGCATTATGGAGTGGCATTTTCAAGAGCTTTAAGCATCCCTGGTTGGTTTCAGGATTTTCAAATGGACTTATGTAGGACAGCTAAATAAGATTCAGGTTTTAGAAAACGAGTTGTAGCCTTTAGCTTCCAGCGCAGTGCTCGTTGCACCATCTTGAAATCAAAGCTCTTGAAAACCTTTACACTTGGCAAGGATCCTCAGTAAGGATTGAGCATTTTGGGGACAGCTGCAGGTGCTAAACTCAAAATGCAGGGCAGTGTGTCTCAAAGAGAAAGCAACAGCCGTGTCTTTGGAGGAGTATGTTTGAAATACAGTGTTAGTAGCTGGTTGTCCCAAATGTCAGTGCTACCAGGTAAATTCTGGTCTCTGGGGTGGTGCATTGCTATTTTCTGCCAAGCAGTCGTTGTTCCTTCTTTGTTACTAAAGAACCTCTCCTGGCCCAGCCAATAACATACAAATTCTTCCTTCAAAGGTCATTAGTTTCTGTAATAATTAGTATTTTAGTCTGGGCGATATATTCAGTGACATAAACAGTCTTTGCCATGAAGACTTTGTAACGTGGGCAAACTAATTTTTTTTTTTTTTTTTTTTAATCATGGTTGCTTTTGAATACTGCAGTCGCCGTGCTGTCTTACATTGTGCCTCCCTCTTGTGCCTTTCTGTACCTGCTAGACTTCCCGAGGTGGGCTGGGTGATGCCTCAGCTGCACTTTTGTAACACAGGTTTACTCACTGTTTTCCCCATCCACTTTAATCCTGCCCCAGACGCCTTTTTCTCTCCTGCTCCTCTCCGATTAGTGACAGAAAATCTTCCTTTGTTCGTAATTGTTGGCTGCTTAGGTTTCAAAATTAAAAAATAGTTAGCAGCCGTGTGCTGTACAAGAATGCTTTGTTTACGTGGGTGACCATCAAAATCCCCAAATCCTTAATGTCATTCCTACGCAGAACGCAAGGAAGCAGCCAAGCCCATTTGCCAGTGAACTTTACACTTACAGAAGGAGCCTAATACCAAAAAGAGCTTACAAGATGTATGTAAATAGCTCTCTCAGTCCATCACGTTCCTCGCAGCAGTTTATATACAACACTACTTCTGTTGACTAGAAAGCACTTCCCAAGAAACTCTGTGTCTAAGCAAAAGGTAAGGAAATGAGGGTGTCCAGTTTGAGCAGTCTGTAATCTGCAGAGGATGTGCGGTAAGAATATTATTGGAATTAAATATTTTAATATGATAGCATCTAATTTCCAAATATTTTCTTCTGAGCCATTAGAATCCTATTTTAGGGGGAAAAAAATATTCACTGTTAAGGATACTTAAAGAGGTTTTGCAGTGAGGACTGTCAATTTTTATCAGGCCTGCCTTCAAAGGACTGTCATTCTGCTGATAGGTCTTGGGGTCTGACGTATTTTCAGCTTGTTGAAAGTATTTATGGTGGGAAACGGCATGGCGGTGTTAAGATAAACGCTTCAGTCCTGAAGCATAGCTTGGAAGCTAAGTGACAGCGACAAGAAAAAGCCCCGGTAAATAGTTGAGTTTTGTATGGGTTTTGTCACCACTCAAATCACACCCAAATCCAAGCACTTTATGATTTTTAAAGCCAAATTTTAAAAAGTCTGCATATGCTTTTAAAATTCCAGGTTTCAGCTGAAACTCAAACTATTAAAACAGTATAAAAGAATCTGTGCTGGAGAGATTTCCAGCCAGGTTGAAACACAACCAGTACTGGAATTTTCATTTGAAAAATCTGATCTCGCAAAACCGCTTTGTGTGTTTCCAGGCCGTTAAAGTCTGGACAGTCCGAGATAAGCAACCAAACCCCATGTATTCCTTGCAGCTAAATCTAAGTTGCAGAGGCTCACCCGCACCACAGACACATCTCCCTTGCCGAGAGGCGTGTGCAGGCTTGGAGTTTGCAGCGGTCGATCGCGATTCCTGCGTGTTACACAACGCACAAAGACGCTCTGCCACAACCTTAGGTGACCCAAAGATGTACTCGAGTGATCATTTTCAGCTTGGTGGAGCAATTCCCGACTCCTGCGCGAGACGATGGCTTGACCTAGCCATGCACACAAATTCCTCAACACACACAAGTGTTTGTAAGGCTGGAGCCAAAAATATTAGTAGTGTATTTCTATACTCTATTTCCTGCATCTTGATTAAAATGACATTTTTAATAGCTAGGACGCATGGCTGATTTAGCTTAAACTGGTACAACTTTAAATCAGGTTAAATTGAAAAGGCTGTTGTTTTGGGGTTGTTTGTAATATGTATACATGGATCTCTAACAAAAAACCCGCAAAGTTGTTTAAAAGCACTTAATCTGTTTTTAAGTCATTAGGTTTGTTTCAATTATGAATTTACCTATTTTTTTCTGTCGTTTGGCTGGAGGAGTTACATTGTTCTTAACAGTATCTGTTCATGAATCTAACAGCAATAAATTAAGTTTTTTGTAGAAACCACAAAACAAATTCAGCTTTATGAATTTCAGAAATTTCAGAATTTCTGGAACCGAAGTCAGAAACATGAAACTGGTTTGTTTTTCCTGAATTTTGAGTATCCTCCTACCAAAATGTACGGGCAAGAATTCTACCAGAAAGCACAGACGTGTCCATTTTTCGAGGGCAATGGGGAGCTGCAGCCCTATAATCACATCAGGGCTTGAGTGTAGGTTATCAGTGAGGAAATTACTTTTTTTTTTTTTTTTTTTTTCCCTCTCAACAGGGACTAACATTCCCAAGAAGTGTCCAGGGTTTTTTTGCATTTTTCAGTAGAAGAGGCTGAAAGGCAACATTGGGGAAACTCTTTTCCTGGTCTGCTGTTCCATTGGAAGAGAGACACGCGCTTTGGTGCGTAGTGGCTGCAGATCTCGCAGTCCGGGAGGCGGAGGCCCTTCGGCAGTCGGGTGGGTTGCGCCGTGCCAGCGGCTGGCTCCTGCAGCTGTCGGGAGAAGCAGGCGGAGGACTCTTGGTTCCGTGTGGTAACGCGGGGTCAGCGGGCATAGAGACCCTCACCTCCGTACAGACCGGTGCAGCAGTGGGTTAGTGAGGCAGACGGGCGTGCGCGGTGCGTTTGCCCGCGGTTGCAACGTGTCCCAGACCCTTTTTCACGGAAGTGTCAGTAGATGGTGGCTCTGCGTTTGCCCACGTATGAGCAGCGCTGGCTTGTCACGCCCGTTCATGGCAAGTACCAGCATACAGAATATTTTCAGTGTACTTCATGATTTAAATGCAGCTTGCTTTGGGGTTTTTTGGTGGGGTTTTTTTTTTTTTGCTTTTTTTTTTTAAATTCAGGTTTTTTTCGTCATCTCCTTCCATTACAATACTTTGAAGTTTCTTGGAAGGGGGAGCAGTGTGGAGGCATGCCTAGCGAACCTGAGGCAAATTGGTTTAATTCATTAACTTTTCCAGTCTCCCTTAGTCCCTCAGTACAGAAACTTAAGCGTTTTACAGTTATGGAATGTATTTGTCCATCCGTCCCCGCCAAAGCCAGGCCAGGAAGGGGAATTACTGAAAGGGCTAAAAATGACATGTACGTATATTTATCTACACTTGAAGGAGAACTAGAATTAGGTTAACGGTTGGACTTGATGGTCTTAAAGGTCTTTTCCAACCTAAACAATTCTATGATTCTGTGATCTTTCGGGTTTTGAATGGGAATATCTTCTGAATGAACACAATGACTTGGAAATGTCCCAGTTTTAGGGAGATGAGTGCTTCTGCAGGTACGCTAGGTTTTTTTGTCTGCCAGCAGTCGTAACGGTGAATCAGGCAGACATGAACCTGATTCTTCTCTTGCTTTGAAATCAAAAGTCATTTCTCTGAAATGTATGAAGAGCTGCATGAATGCAAACAAGAAGCTTCGGCACCGAGGCTTCGGTTACTGCCGCTGCTTAGGGAATCCCTAGGAACCCTAACCTGGCAGGGCAGCGGCCCTGCTGAGCAGCTTTACGTGGTTTGCTTGAATCTTTCTGAAGTTCATAGTCATAGGAACAAGGAAAAATTGCTGCTTTCTTAGGCCCATGTAAATGAAGGAATGGAGGAATTAACAGGATCTCTGCTGTATCAGCTGCTAATTTTTACTAAATATATCAGAACTTTGAGACTTCGGTTCCAACTCTAAATTTGATTAAGACTAACCAGTGGGTTCAGAATGAGAGTGGGAACAGGAGCACAGACCAACCAGCAGCACGACCCGCCAGTGTCATTTCTTTTGGAAAGAAGACTAGAAGTAATGCGGGATTGGGAGTCTCCTGTTTGGGGAAAAAATGGAAGTTAAATGTGCAGTTGAGCTCTTTTATGAACGGGGAAGAACTGATGTTGAAAGAGCAGAGGGTAAGCACTGCCAATGGATCTGGGACCCTTTGGAACACAGGGGAATTTAGGGATTCGTTGTTGCAAGAAGAGATTGGTCCATGGGGATGATTTCTGAGCCCTAAGCGCATCCTGCAGGGATGCCTTTTTCTCTTTCTTGCAACAAAGGAATATAAAGAATCCTGATTTCATCTTCACTGGCTTGTTGTAAATTAAATCCTCCTTCTACAGGGAATCCGTGTCATAAGTTCACCCTGTGGGAAATAAATTTGAGTTCTTAGGAAATAAAGCACGGCAGTTTAATTCTTGCTCCCTTAGTGAGTAATCAGAGTCTTCAGGGCTGAAGCAAAGGCACGTGAGCAAACGGGGTTACCTCTTAGCCGGCGCATGGTAATTTCGCACGGGTTAGCATTAAGTGATAGACATGGGTTAAGAAGCGTGCTGGTGAACACGGGAAATCCTGCAAATAATGAGGTTATTTAGTCCAGCAGAGATGAAGTATTTATTTTGCATTCTTTGCTTTAACAGAAGAAAAATCAGTATGAAAAACCCCTCATTTTCAATGATGGATCTCGTAGTCCTTCAAAGAGTAACCATTTAAGTTTAGCCAGAAAAAAAATACTATTTCCTCCTAAGGATTAGCTTCTTGAGATATTCATCAATGCGTGCAAGAATATTACAGCACTGTCCTCTGGGAATAACGACTTCTATCTTTTTCTGCCCCATTCTGTAAAATGCTCTGTGAGAATGAACCAATTCCCTAAATGAAATCTCATTTTCTCTGGCCTTTTCCCTCCTGAAGAACCCTATAAATGCAGAAAAGAATTAATCAGAGTAGAGGAAACAAAGTTATACATTTTTTATTTAAAAAACATCCACGACTTGCTGTTTACATGGCACTCAGAAATCTCATTTCTCGCTACCAGCCAATTTATAATAAGCCAACTGACATTTACATTTCGCAGCGCAAAAAAGGTTAAAAAAATGCAGTCAGGGCTTTCCAGTGGCATCCACGAGATGAGCAGTTAGCCTTGAGCTGACAAACACAAGCGGTACGCACAGTTGTGAAGCGGGTTTTTAATCGCATCGCGACACTGGTCTGTATTAGTTGGAGGCTATTCTGCGTGTTCTCTTCGCTGCGTTTGTTTGTGAAGAGACCTCAGTGGGCGTCTTCGTCTGCTTGCTTCGCGTTTCTCGTAGTATCGTCTGAGGCTCCTGCATCTGGGAATGTTTATTAGATGGAGTCTGGACAGTGGCGCTCGTTTGTAGAGGCACCATATGTCAGGTTTCCATATGCGCGGCAGATGGCTCGCAGACAGGAGGGAGCTTTATGTTTCGGTACCTTGGATGAGACGGCGGGCGATAGGCTGCCTAGGCGTTTGGCACTTCCTCAGCACTGGAAGGAAACCGAAAGCCCTGCTGGCACAGAGCACAGGTTACACCCCACTCCTGTTGGGTTTATATGTGTCATCGTGAAATAGTCTGTTAGAGACGGGAGGGAGGGAGGGAGTCTTCAATCCTGCAACTCCTTATGCACGGGTGGTTCACTGCGCTCGCTGCTCTGTCTTGCTAGCTGCTGGAACAGTTGATCAAAAGAGATGGTCTGGGCTTTTTTCCCAAAAGATCCGCTACAGTTCAGACAGGTCTGCTGAGTGGGTTCCCGTCATGTACGTGATAGGCAACTCTGTTTAACTGTTAAAAACGCATGATTGGGACTTGACTCTTAACGAAGTAACCATTGTGTGTTACAGTGAGCAGTCGTCGCAATTAGCCATAACTGGTCATTTCATGCAGGCGCAAACGTTATGCATGTACATGTATGTGCCACCTTGGTCTGCATGACAAGAATCGTCACGAGGCTGCAGCCTGCTTTAAATTACCCATAAACTTCAGCCCCTCTAAATATTTTAAATATACTAAGAAAGTTAATGGCTGCCGTGTGGTATCTGAGCCTGTCATTGCTTGAATTAAAGTTGGGAGTCTTATTCAGAGGTCGCTGAAGTCGTTGGGTCATCCCAAGGCCTTGATTGGCAGTGACTCCTGTTGCTCTACCTCCAATAAGAGCTACTGATAGAGATTGTGGCCTTGTGAAATTTCTTGGAAGCCTCAAACTCTTTTCCTGGTAGTAGAGTGCGTACATTATGGAAATCACCCATCGTGTTTGGTAAGTGAAGAGGAAAAAACAGAAAAATAATTTGGCTTGTAATGTTAGTTATCCTCCCTCCGCCTATCTTTTGGTGGGATGTAGCGGCAATGACAAGGGTCAAGTTTCCACTGTCACATTGGAAGGCGCCAGGTTTCGGAGGTGTAAATCTGCCAAGTTTAATAGGCATCAGCTTGAATTTTCAAGTGCCTTCAGGCACGAGAGTCTAATATGACAGTCTTAAAAAATGCAAATGAAGAACTGCATGTTCTTTTGGAGTTGGTGAGCATCCCAAGACACAATTTTGCTTGGGATGAACTTACTGAACTAATTCCCGTGTTGATACCAGGGATGTCAGCGATGCCAAGGATGTTGTTTCTAGAGACAACGTGCATCGAGGCTTTTTGAGCGAGTGTAGCCGTGATGCTGTTAAGTCTGCGCAGAAGCATCACACTGTAGGTTGCTTTATTTTACATCACTTCTCATTAATCTGTCCTTGTAAATCAACAGGATCTAGCAGATACATAAAAGATGTTGTTTCTTTCCCTATAGGGTCTTTACTATCTCGTGCTATCAATAGATTTATCGCAATACCAAAAGCTCTCATAGAAATGAAACTTTCAACATTTTATCCAGCAGCAGGGTAAAGTTTGATCAACAACATGTTCTGGACATCCAAACATGTATTTCACGTGCTGATTATACCTGTTGGTTGGAACCTTCATTTTTAGAAAGAAAAGCCATCTAAAACCTTTTGAAAGGAAATGTAATGTGGTCTGGAACGGTAGCTCCTTCCTACATCTATCCATTGGGGGTCACTCTTCCCTTTGATTGATTTATACCTTGTAGAGGACATCATTAGAAAAGCTATGAGATTTCACCTTGTTGAGCTGGTAAGAAGGAAATGCTGCTGGCCTTTCTTGGGTGCGTGCTGTTGAGTACCATTATTTAGAGTTATTAGTGCTGGGAATAGTAAAAGAAATGAGAAAGCATAGCAAAAGTAGAAGAAATCATAACCAGCTATTGCTTTCTACGATTCAGTCCCATTAACTCCACAGCCAGCACCCTCATGTCAGTTGTTAATGAGTTTTGCATCAGAACTAGACTACGGTACGAGAGGGGATGGGATGTTTTGGGAAGAAGCAGTCGTAGCAGTTAGATCTGAAAATTCAGAGAACAGCTTTCAGTAGCTCACTTCGAGAAGATGAAAATATGGATCCTTTAAAGCATACACCTCAAAGTCGCAATTCTTTGTTTAAAAGCCAGGCTGCTTGAAGTAAAAAACAAGGAGCTTAAAGCATTAGTTTCATTGGAGAATTTAGGACTTCATGAGGCTCTCCATAATAAACTTGAAACTAGTAGCACTACCATAGTGTAGTACTCATTTTCTGCATTGTTGGCAAAAAAACCCACTTTATAAAGAGCAGATGCTATTGCTATTAAGATGCACATTTTCAAAATGTTTAGCATTTGGTATGTTCCTACAGTTATAGTTAGATAGCAATTCTTGGGTTTTTTTCTTTTTTCCTTTTTTAAAGTCTAAAAGAACTGGCCTTTAATCAAACCTCACGGCAAGAATGTTTCTGTTCTTGATGGAGAGGAGTAAGAGTAAGTCAGGCTCTTTGTCTAATCTTATTTGTATGTTTGCAAGTATTATTGGAATGTGACAGTAAGCTGTTATCGCTGACAATGTAGGTAGACTATGGATGTGGTAGGTCCGATTCTGAGCTGGATCACGTGGGCACAACAACTGCCCCAGGACTATAGAGAACATCTGTGCTTTCTTCTCTTCCATTTTTAAAGCTCCACAGTAGGTGTGAAAAGGTAACTGTTATTTCCATAGTTTTGCATATATTTGGTTTACTAAAAGAATGGTTGCATGACTTTTTTCTGTACGAAGAAGGAGAGAGAGGTATAAAAATAAGAGATACAAGGCAGTATCCTATGCCGGTCTTTCCACTCCACTGTTCTGGCAGCCTTGCCTTGCTGTCAAGACACTGATAATGGAAGTGGTATTCCAATGTCATTACTAGAGTATATGCTGGGCCTAGACTACGCTCAATATTATTAAGGAAGCCATGCCGAGTTACAGTACTGAAAGATGAGAAAGTTGAAGTCATGCGCACCATACGGTCATCAATAAGGCCCTTCCCAGACCTGTTGAAACGCCATAGGTGCTGTGATGGGAGCAGCTGGAGGGCAAGGAGGGTGGTTTTCCGCATTAGGAAATGATGGTCCAAAAATGCGAGAGGTTATCTAATCATGGTTTCTTCACCTACATGCCCCAGTGAAGTTGTTTATAGGTGTGTGTGAGTATGCATGTTAAAATAGAAAACTCTCCTGTAGTACTCTGGGTTTTGGTAATACGGCTGTCTTGTTATTCCTGATATTACTGCATAGATCTGGCAAATCACGAAACCCGACTAAAGAATGTATGGCCAGTTTTAGCTAATCTTTAATCAAATTTGTAGATACTCCCCAAGAAACTGCATTCATGTTGTCCTGGATGTGCAGACTACTCCAGGGAAAATTTAGTTCTCAAGCTTATGGCAGATTTTAAGCTATTTTTATTTTTGCTACAGATATTTTATAAAGCTGTAACTTAGGAGTTGGCTCTGGATTAAATTTATATGCATCTATTCAGTGACAAATCATGCTGGAAATTGCTGGTGAACAAGATTTCTAACAACTCCTGGTTTTGACAGGCTTGGAAGCATAACAGGAGTGGCCTTTCTGGTTTCCTAAATTCCTTCAGACTTCAAAAGAGCTTTTTGTCATTTCGGTTTGGCTGTTCAGGCTAACATGAACTCCAGTTCTTAATTTATTTGAACTTTGTGTACATCCTCAGAGTTGGTTCTGCTGTAGAGAGGTTGGAGGATTTATATTCAAATGAGTCCCCTTGGATGCTTTCAGTTCATGTAGGAATAACATGAAGTTCAAGAAATGAAGGAATAACATGAAGTTAAGAAAGGAGGGGTTAGTGAGGTGGGTGTTGGTCTCTTCTCCCAAGGAACAAGCGATAGGACGAGAGGAAATGGGCTCAAGCTGCATCAGGGGAGGTTTAGGTTGGATGTTAGGAAAAATTTCTCCATGGAAAGAGCGGTCAAGCATTGGACCAGGCTGCCCAGAGAGGTGGGGGAGTCCCCATCCCTGGAAGTGTTCAAAAAATGGGCAGAGGTGGCACTTGGGGACATGGTTTAGTGGGCATGGGGGTGTTGGGTTGATGGTTGGACTGATGATCTTAGAGATCCTTTCCAACCTTAATGATTCCTGGTTTTTACTTTCATTAAAGGATAATGCAGCCACGAAGGCAGGACGCATGAAATTGCTACTCTACCCTTAACTGGTTTAGTGTGGCCTTGGCAGTGTCAGGTTAATGGTTGGACTGGATGATCTTAAAGGTCTTCTCCAACCTAAACGATTCGATGATTCTGTAAGTTTGGTGTTTGTGTAGCAGTCTCACAAAGGTCCCTCGGAGCTTGGTGGCAGTCTCTGTTTATAAGATAGGTAAGTGAGGTGCGCAGATTTAACGAGCTGCCCGAGGTCACGCTGCTAGCCATTAGTGAGGATGGTCTCTCTTGGCACCCTGCCCCGATTGCTGCAGCCACAAGAGTAGGCATGGTGTTGAATGGAGTCTTTATAAAGGTAATCTGGAACTTGCATTATTTCTAGGGCCGTAACGTACAAGATATTCTGTGAATGAATGAACACCGGCTTATCGTGAGACAGGGCTCTGTTGTCATTGTAGCAACAACTATTGTACGTTTTTGCCCTGGAGGAACATGTGGATGAAAAAAACCATTTAGAAATGTGTGTCTTACGTGCAACTTCAGTATTGTACTGTGGATGCTCATATCTTTTTTGGTGTACACACTAATTTGCACACACATTTTGAGAGTGTTTATGTGTCCATTTCTGAAACGGCTGAGGAGGGAAGAACCAGGGAGCTTCCCTGGACAGAGGGACGAGATGTTATGGAGAAAGCACCCCGCAGAGGAGGCTGGGGAGCTTCAGGGAAATTCCAGCTGGTCTCCATCCTCCCCTTCCCTGCTTTTCTGTCTCTGTCTTGACAGTCCTCTCTTCCGTGGCAGCCACGTGAAGTGCGATGTTTTCTTCACAGTATGCAAGATGGGAACTCGGGCCAGGCTGGCTTGCACAGAAGGGGGTGCAGGAGCTCTTTTCTGCTTTATTTCTTTTCTTGGCAGTGTAAGTCATTATATGTTGGTAACTGATGTTTTAGAGGCTTACGGCAGGCCACGTGTATGGAGGGGTAGGCGTGAGCCAGGGCACAGTGCTAGTGCAAGAAACGAGGCAGAGTCTGTTCTAAAAACGTGAGAACAGCTGGTCTATAGAAGCTGTCAGGTCGGACCCTGGGGCAAGTGGATAAGCACGTAAGCCTAAGAAAACTAGGTATTGTTTGCTTAACTAATATACTTAATTTGCCAACGGTTATCTTTAAATTAGAGTTACAATACTTTGCCTGATTGCTTCAAGATGGTTGTTTTTTTTTTTCTCTTCTTAAATCCCAGGAGAATCCCTTTAAACATCTGTTCTGGCTTGACCAGAGATAGTGATGGGTGACTGCTGTGATCCTGTAATTAGAGATGGCTGCTTGGTTAACCGTGGTTCCTGTGTCCACCTGGTGCCATCTCTTTAATGCGAGCGGTTAAATGCATCCCATAAGCAAAATAAATGCATCCATTCAACATTCTGAAATGGGATTCAGGGCTTGTTTTGCCAGCAAATTTTATAATCCATCAAAGTCTCATTGTGAAAAGCTTAGAATGTGCGTACGAGTACTGAACTTGTTCAAAACGGTCACATTCAAGGTGCAAATGTAGCCTTTAAGACAAAGCATATTAAATACGTACTTTTTATGTTCGATACCCTCATATGTTAAGGAAGGTAAGACGTAAGCGAAGTGCGCAGTGCCCGTCTAGCCTAGTTTACAACAGTAAATCCAAAACGCTCTTTGAAATTATTACTGGTGGTTCACATGGTTGTAACTAAGAATTGGAATTTGGTGGACATTTTCACAATTCACCTCTTGGAATTTTCCAGAGGAATATCTAACAATGAAATACTAACCAGAAGATTTCACAAATTCTGTGTGATTTAGTCTCAGCAGCTAAAAATTGCAAGTAAAGTTGTCATCTGTGCGAATGCGGTGGTAGGTTTTATTATTGTGCTGTGTTTGATGTTCTTTACTACTTCCAATCAAAGCTTGTTTAGCTTGCAGATGAGCTATATGTCTAAAAAATTGAAAGAAATAGAAATAAAAATTTAAAAGCTACTCTTACAAATGTGTCTTAGGATGTTTAAGTCAAGACACTTTATTTTTCGGCCAATCTATTGCTACTAGTAATAAAGATTCTGCAGCGGGGACTTTGTTGCCCATTCCATTAGTGATCCGTCATGAGCCAGGACAACCCGACTCATTATTGTGGAGGCTGCATTATCTCCGTGTTTTCCTGGCTGAGCTGAAGCCACCTTAACATAACAATATTAAAAACATAGTTCTTTCAGAACATTTACTTGATATGTTTCAAAAGAAGTTTTTTAAGTTAGAAGCTACCATTAGTCATACCCTGTGCCACTGCTAGGATTTTTAAAAAATTTTTTAATTTTTAAAATTTAAAAAAACCCCAAACAAATTCCATCAGAAAGGTCTACATTGTCTTACACAAAAACTCTGTGGACTTATAAATAATTTCACTTGTGTGTAAATAAGAATAACCTGTATCGGGTGTAATTTAATCCATAGTGTTTCAGGAGAATTAAGTAAGCCTAAGGAAATCGGAGCAAGACCGATGTGCAGCATTATGCTGCCGTCGCTGCAGTCAGTTCATGTTTGTCAAAGCCACTCCGACCTGTTCGGTCCCCGAAGCCGCCTTGCTGGAGCCCTGCAGAGACGGAAAGATCCATTCGCCCCATCTCTGCTTAATCTGTTTGTGTTTTGTGTAGCTTAAAAAAAAAAAAATCTATCAGCTTAAAACCTTGCTATTTTGGTGCTTAGAACAATTTAGTTTATTTCTGAAAATGTGGAACTCCTATTTGTAAGAGCCTTTTCTCGTACTACTTCAGACATACAGACTGTTAAGGGCCTACTGTTAGTTTATGTTGTAACATCCAACTTCTACGTAGAACTTTGGGAAATCATCACGGATTAAGTTCATGGTTTGGTGCAAGTGCAATGAATTATATGCATCCAGTGAAAATGATTTTAACTGTCTCATGAAGGATAAAATTCCAAAATACTCAGTATTGATCTAATACTACTGTATTGAAATTGCCAGCCTGTTTGCCACATGTTGAAGTGACAGTTCTTGTTGTAAAATTGTGTGACCTTGCGTGTTACTTCTTTGTTACGTCTTTTACAAGAAGGTTCTGACCACTGCATGCTGTTAAGTGCATGATCTTGCTGAAGTGTAAAACACCAGTCCGGGATTACTTAGCAGACTGAGCTCTTCCTGGAATTTAGGGGAAAAATAATTTTCTGAGTCCTGAATAATTCCAGATGAGAGTTGGATATAGCAGCTCATGTCCGGGTGGGCAGGTTTGGGTCTCAGACCCCTCAGTCCTGCCCGAGTCATTTGTCTGGAGCTAATCCTATGCCTTAACCTATAGCTTGATCCAAATGTCGGTTCTTTTTTACCTACCTGGTTGGTCTCAGTAGAAAGGAAGCAACCAGCTCTTGTTCCTGCTGTTGCACTGGGATTGCTCACAAAGGACTTGTTAGACTTACAGCATGCCGGCGTTTCGCTGGAGACAGCTGGCTTTCCAGAAACCTCCTTGCTCCATGCCCCCCACTGGATGTCACTCCGGTATTTGCAAGGGACTGAGCGCTCCCGACGAGCTGGCTCAGAAGTCTTTTCCGTATGGCTGGCGAGACCAGCACAGGGAAACGTTCTTTCTTCCTTTGCATTTTGGATGCATTTGGAATGCAAGCTTTACCAAAAGCTGCGTTTTGAAGCGACTCTTCCTTTCTGCTTTCCAGATGGCCTTTTTCTGCCCTTTCCTCTTTCTCAGGTTATTTTGAATGCTTTTCAGGAATCGGCCAGGACGGCTCTCCGATAATAAAAATGCAGGGAATGGACTGCAAGATCATCTAAGTATTTATGTTCCTGTTCCTTTCATTCCTCAAATTTATGTGCCTGGTGGCAAGAATTAAGTAAGAGGAATAAGTAAGCGTAGACGTTTCTTATATGAAAACGTGTTGGTGATGGGCTTCTGCCATGCATTTTGGGTCTGGACCCGAATCAAACTGAACTCCTCCAGAGTTTGGCGATCAGTAAATTGGACTTGGAATCACGAGAGAATGCGCTGGAAAACTTGGAGCTGCGTCCGAATTCCCCCAAAGAAGAGGTGCGGTTCAAGCAAGACGTGTAAATAAAGGCTACCACGTCTTCACGCTCGATAGTCGCTTCTGTGCTTTGCTGGAGGAGCGGGTGCAGCTCCCCGGCTTAAATGCAAGTGCGCTGTTTACGCCAGATGAGCTCTGCTAATGCTGCTGGCCAGTGCTAGTACCAAGAAAGAAAAATAGCGCTCCAGCATTACTTCATTGTTGCTGCAGGTAGAGTGGCAAGGTCTTTTGCCGAGATAGCGAGTAAGGGAAGGTAGGGGTAGCAGTTTGCCGTGCGGTGCTGCGAGGGGTCCGACAGGCTGGCTTGGCTTCTAGTCCAGGCTTGGCTTCTAGTCCAGGCTCAGTTCTTCTAAACTGGGGGCATAAAGGAGCCTGCCTGCTCCTGCAGAGCCCCAAGTCTTTTAAGCTGCGCCAGGGGAGGTTTAGGTTGGAAATTAGGAAAAATTTCTTTACGGAAAGGGTGGTCAAGAATTGGAACAGGCTGCCCAGAGAGGTGGTGGAGTCCCCATCCCTGGAGGCGTTCAAAAAACGGGCAGAGGTGGCACTTGGGGACATGGTTCAGTCTGGTCTACCCTTGATTGGCTTAGAGTAGACTTGGTAGTGTAGGTTGATGGTTGGACTGGATGATCTTAAAGGGCTTTTCCAACCGCAACGATTCGATGATTCTATTCTATGATTCTATAAGTCAGCCCTCTCTGTGGAGTGTGCAGAGCCACAGCGGTGTCCCTGAGGAGGAGTCCTTCAGTGAGCGACCATCTTGGCTCTTGAAGAGACCCTGCTTGGGAACGGGTTTGAGAAAGGAGGAAATTCCGAACTGCTGGCCGGGTCCTGTGCGCAGGAAAGCTAGCTTTGTAGGTGAAAGGACTGAGCTTGCATTCAGACCCTCTCAACAAGACATTAAATACACAAGAGGAGCTGTGACATATGGGCCGTGTTCCACATTTTCAGAGCATATTTCAGAATTAATTGTGCTGACAAAATTTTATAAAGAGCAGCTCCAGACTCTCTTCTTTTTGGCACCAGTCAGTTCTGGCTGCTGTCTAGCAGATGAACATGTTTTTTCTGGTTTTATTATTTTGGGCTTGGCTCACATGCTTACTGTACAGATGACTGGGCGGGGGGGGTAAGAATTACCTACAGTCATTAAGCAGGCTTAAAATACTTGCAACAGTCAACAGCTTTTTAACGTGTTGCCTTGAGTGCCTGGGGAGTCAGGAGGGGGAACAGCAACAGGACGAGATAAGGAGAGGCAGGAGCGAAGCCTGGAATAGGATCCAGGCTGTGTTGTTGTTTGCAGCCAATATAGATGGCTGTCCGGGATCCAGAGGGCTGAGGTCTAGTCTGTGGAGAATTCCAACGTGGTTTAGTCTAGACTAAACATTTTTGGATGCACTGAGTCAATCACTCTTGCTCAGACTCCTCTGCCAGGGACTAATTGGAGCTGATGATCACCTACCCATGAGAATCGTGAATTCCATTTGGAAGGTGATTTTTTTTTTTTTTTCTTTTCCTTTTTTAAAAAGCATTTTACAGGTTTTGGCAGGAGGATATTTTTGGCTCTAAAATTACAAAAACACTTTCAGCATAGGTTCAGGTATAAATGTTAATATCCTCCAGATTCCTTCATTTAAAAATGATGCCAATTACAAACAAACAAAAATCCACCCCTCTTTCCAATTTGGGTAACAAAATTTACTTTCTATTCCTTTCTTTTCAGACCTAAAAAGCTCCTTCCTTCAGGCCTTGTAATATGGAATGCGTTCTTTCATTCTTGTTTTGATAGGCATTCATTATACGTTTCTCCCACAAAATTTGCGTGTGAGGGGAGAGCAGTATGGGTGGGATTTCCAAAGCGCTCACCCTCAGCCGAAGGTTTCTCTTGCTGAAGTCAGTGGAATCCGCGTCAGGCTGACTGGGTGCCTTTGAAATCTCTTTGTTGCTCGGACAGTTTGTGTTTGTTCGATCTCTTCTTATAATACACTTTACATGATAGACCTTGAATGCTTTTACTTCATACTGAGTTTTCAGCATATATTACTTGACAGCATGAACAAAAGGAAGGTGATATATACTGCAATATAAGGAATTTTAGGATTTATTATAATGCAGATTGTCTTTCAGATTTTATGAGGAGATTCGAAGCGTCGTCTTCTCATCCCATCTTCAACCTTGTCAGGAACGGTATAGGAAGGAAACCCTTAACTATTTTAATAGTTGCTAATCAAACGGTTTTTTGGAGAAGAGATATCGGAAGGCAATCATTGTTAAAACTAAGGGGGGGTTTAATGAGTTCTTTTGTGTATGTTTACATAATGCTAATTCAGAAACAATGAGTTTTTATAAAAGCCATGAAGTTTTTAATAATGCAATTTTAATCAATGTACATTTCCAAATTCTTTTTAAATCAAAACCAGATCTAGAAGCAGCGGCGAGGGAGCTGCAGAACTGGTGAGATGTGAAAAACAGAAACTCGGCAAAGGAATATTACTTATCGCGTAAAGATCTTCGGGCTGCTGCCTCGAGAGGTGGTACTTAGAAGCATAAGGTACCCTTGCTCTGATTGGGATGAGATGAAAAGTTGCTGTGTGATCGGATGTTTGTGTAACAATAGTATGAAAGGTGACATGAAATCACGTGCTGTTAGTAAAAGGATTGGTGGGTAAGTGTGATGGCGTACTTGGGGCTTCAGTAGCCCTTGCATCTGGTGAGATCAAGTGTTGCTATTTTAACATTTTTAACTGAATAGTTTTCTTTGAGATGACCAATCAGACTTCTCGATATACAGATCTCTCTGGTTGCAAAAATCCACCTAAAGCTGGTAAAAGTTTAAGGGCTTGGAGTTAACAGATGTAATAATCACCCTTGCATACGTTACTGTAAGAATCAGAAAATCATTGTCTTCTCTTTGTGCGGTGAAGTTCGTTTCAGTACTATTTCTGAAAGTCATAGCTGGCTGAATGGGAAGAAACGCAGACTCCAGGGGAAGTTCTCCTCACTTACTCATGGTTTCATAATTTCTGTGGTAAAGCCTGGTTTGTGTTCTGGCTCCCGTTGTGTCCCAGCTGTCGTACCCCTTTGCGCTGAGCAGTCTGCCCTGCTGGCAGGGTGAAGGCTCCCCGAGGGGCCCTGCAGCCGCTCTCCTCCTCGCAGGCACCGGCACTTTCCCCTGCAGCACTGGGAAGTAGCAAGGAGGACGTGAGGTGGCACTGGCAAGGATTTTGTCGTCAGTCTGATCAGCTTTGCCAGCAAGAACTCTGTTTCATCGTGGTTTTTGGAGGGGGGTTGTCAGATTCCTGCTCCTCCGCTGTAGGATCTGCAGACCAACCCTCTAAAGCTCAGTTTCAGAGGAAGATGCTTCCTGCTTTTGAGGAAATTTGAATATGCTTTGTATTAATTGTGAACGAACTTTCGGGAGCAAGACTTAAAATCACAAGGAGATGAAACTCCCCATGTCCTGTATTCCTCTTGACGCAGTTGGAGCCTCTAGAAATCTTGATATCTTCCACAGTTATTTCAGATCTCCTGTAGAGATTTCTACAGGAGTCTTTGGAGTGGTCCGGCTCTTGCAGAGAAATCTTCTCCTGGAGGATAATATTCCTGTTTACTCCTGCCTTGTCTGTGCCCTCTCATTTCTTGGAAAGACTTCTGAGGCAGTGGCAGCTGACCAACTCTAAGCGGATCAGCTGTCCTCCACTTCTCTAACCATCACCTAGCTGCTGGTTTGGAAATTATTTGAGGAGGGGTGGAAGAGGACTTGCGAGCAGTGCGGTGCTCTTTGAGAGAACTACTAGATTTTTTTTGAGTAGTCTTCAGCAACGCTGACTATATGATCCTGTCGAAAAGGCTGTGGGATCTGGCAGGAATCAAAGAACTTGATTTTCAACGAGCTGAGCTAATTGCTTTCAGTGAGTCCTTGGACGGTTCGTTGCTCTGTCTCCCATAAGGTCTTCTAAGTGCTGAGTTTCATGAAACTTAAACTTGTCCACCCGTGTCCTGGTTTTGGCTGGGATAGAGTTAATTTTCTTCCTAGCAGCAGGCACAGTGCTGTGGTTTGGATTTAGGATGAGAAGAATGCTGATAACACGCTGATGGTTTAGTTGTTGCTCAGCACTGCTGATGCCAGGCAAGGACTTTTCAGCTTCCCCTGCTCTGCCAGGGGCACAAGAAGCTGGGAGGGGGCACAGCCAGGAGAGTTGATCCAAACTGCCCCAAGGGCCATTCCATACCATACGGCGCCATGGGCAGTATGGAAACTGGGGGGGTTGGCCGGGGAGCAGCGATCGCTGCTGGGAACTGGCTGGGCATCGGTCGGCGGGTGGGGAGCAATTGCATTGGGCATCACTTGCTTTGTATGTCATTATTATTATTATCATTTTTATACTGTTACTATTATCATTAGTATTTTACTTTATTTCAATGATTAAACTGTTCTTATCTCAGCCCAGGAGTGTTTCTCACTCTCACTCCTCCGATTCTCTCCCCATCGCACCGGGGCAGGGGCAGTGAGCGATGGCTGCGTGGTGCTGAGCTGCTGCCTGGGGCCAAACCACGCCAACCCGCTTTGTTCAGTTTCTTTGCTAGGCCTCCAATAGTCAACTTGAAATGGTAATGCTAACTGTACTTAGAGTGCTTAACAACTTGTCGTCTTTCCCCTGGGTCTCCATGTAGGAGTTTGACTCCTTGGTGTTCCTTCTATCCATGAGGGGAATTGTTGAATGTAAGTACACACAAATAAGAATTGAGATACAGTGAGGATTTCTTGAAAACAAACGCTAATTCCAGTTTCTAGACTGTCACCTGCCTGTCCAGACAGCAGTTCCTCTTGAGTCAACGTGTCTCAGTCTTGTGGTCTTCCGACTCACTTTTTGTGGATAGATTTCAAATGCCTGCGCTGAACATGAAAGTCCGAGTAAACAGTTGAGGCTTGCTTGCAAGGCTGCCCCAGTCACTTCATCTGCCTTCCTCTGCCTTGAGAATTTCTGCTGTCCTTTCTGTGTCTGACCAATGTCAGCTCCGTAAGCCAGCAAGTCAGTAGAAGAAAGGATGACGTTCAGCGTCGTTCGATGGAGGCCTTCAGCGCAAGGCTGTGGCAAGCGCCGCTCTATCGTCAGGCCTTTATTGCTGCCTAGGACAGGGGTTACGCGGCAGCCCCACCGATGATTGCAACTCTCTCTGGGATTGGGGCAACACAAAAGTTTTGCGTAGCGTAAAATTTGGCCATTTACTTTTGTGAAGGACAGTACCTGGCTTTTTATCAAACGCCAGATGAAAGTCAAGGTCAAAGGCTATTGTTGTAGTTGAATTTTTTTTTTTTTTTTTTGAAGACTCCAAGGCTGATCTTTAACTAAAGCATTTGCACTCACTTTCAAGAGCTTATGCCAGTTGTGTGCCCTCTAATTACATTAGCGCAGGAGCTGAGGTGTTAGGAACAGCACCCGATGTTACAGGAGCTGCCAAGAGTGATTTCTTCCAAGCATTGATGCATAATCTCAGCCTGTGCTGAAGTCAAGATGTATTTTAGCACTAATTCTTTCGCTTTCTGCTATGGTGTTATTTCAGTCCTGTCCTTTTAACAAGCAAACTGGAAAATGCTGGAGAAATGCCACGTTAAAATACATAATGCCAGGCTGAAAAATATTGGGTTCTTACATTATTGTAAAAATGAGGATATAAAAGACCTAAAACAATAACCCGACGATAATTTCTTCCCAAATAGTAGAAACAATGACCCAAATAATACATATTAGCAGCACTCCATTAAAGTCAGTGAATTTGTCTTGATTTAGACCAGCTGAGTGTCTTAACAGATGTACCAATTACTGTTGTATTTACTGTTGTACTCTTTTATGGAGAGAGGGCTGTCAAAAGTGCAATAACGTTGAACCTTTTACGCAGCTTAACTCGCATGCATAATTCCAGTTCACCAATTAATCATAATCATACCATTAGTTCATCAAATTAAATATAATAGTTTTAATGTAATAAAAATAAAAAAAACAATTCTTCATTTAAAGGTGACCTTTTCTGGTGAACTATGCTGGTGAAAAAACACATTTCTTACACTAAGGCAAGCTGTACTTGGGAGATGTGCAAAGTATTTTTTTTTAAAATAAACCTGGGGTAAAAAAACCCGAAGCAATAAAATGTGGAAGAGGCCTTGTCACATGGTTTGAATTTACCTGGCCCGTAGCCAGCAACCATAGATTTGATTTGTATAGCAGCAGGTCACTGGAGACCATAGCATTTGTATTAAAATGCACTTAACTTTGTTAAAAGGCAGCGTATACAGATAGTGTGTGATCAGTTACCAGTTTTAATAGAATTACCCTACAAAAATTGGCAAGAAAACTGCTGCATGCATTGATGTGTCCTGTTTTGCTGTTTCTTCTAACATTTTTTCTTGATTTTTACTATACTTAAATGCATCGCCTGTTCTTAATTCTTCCAAAATGGAAAAAAGAAGACTTTTTACATCATTGTAATAAAAACTGAAATGCATTGGAGCAGAATTAGTCCGTTTATTAGAAAAAGGTTTTAAGGAATCAATAAATATAATTATTGTAACTAATTCCATAAAGGAAAAAGACCAACACGCTGGAGACTATTCATTGGCTCATACTTTTGACTGATTTCATTCCATTTTGCATTGGAGGAATATACAACTAATTTTAATAGAAAACACACAAGCTGATGTTTTTGTTGGAGAAAATTTTGTAATTGGTTAAAACGGACAAAAACACATTTCCCAAACCAAACATGACATTTAATGCATTTTCCTTGCCTATAATAGACAGACGCTTTAAACTTAGAGCAGACGGTTTATGAGCAAGTGGTGGGGCAGGCAGCGGGAGGACAGAAGGAATGGAGTCCAAAGGAGAATTGCCAGGTGTGGGAATGAGATGGAGAAGCTGTCAAGAGTTGGGTTTGGTTTGGTTTTCCTTTTACAAAACAACTGCCAAGTGGTGTCTTGACTTAAATATTTCTGAAGGGCCCGAGTGAGACGTTTTGGGTATGTCCTCACCCCAGTCCATGCACTAGGATTTGCCTACAGAGCTGTGCTCAGCAACCTGAGCGTACACGGCGACGCCCCTGAGATGCTAACGTTGAAAAATTGTGTGAGTTCTAATACATGGACCGGCTTTTATTTCTTTGTAGATAGAGATAGAAGGAATCAGACTAGATGGAATCAGGGTGCAGAACCTTCCACCACGGGATTTCAGGCCGTCATTCCCACTGGCGGGAAGGGAAGACTGTGCGGAGAGGGAAGGCGATAGTCCTCTGCGGCGTGTGAGTGCACCGTCCCTGTCCCGGTGGATATTTTGGGAAGCAGGCAGGAGAGAGCAGTCACGCATATGTGGTTTCCACAGTTCTGCCCCGCGTTCCCTGGGTCAAGCAGGGAGCCCTGCGCTCTTGGCGGAGCGTGCTGGGGCTGGGATCAAGTTGGATGCTGCCCTTGGCAACTCCTGCTTTGGGTCAGCTCTCGCTTTGCATTTTCTGCTCGCTGCCGTGGATTTCCTTTATCTTCTCTGTTCCGGCATTTGTGTGCGTTACAATAGTTTTATTGGCACAAGCGCTGAATTAATCTTTTATTTTACTTGGCTGATTTCCCCTTTTACCCCTGTTCCCTTCTACCTTGCTATCCCAGGAATTGATTTCTCTTGCTGAAGCGGCGGTGTGAGAATGTTGGCTCTCGTCCCACTTAAGTCAGAGGCTTTCTGTATCCAGAAGCCGACGTTCCCTTCTTTTCTCTTTTGTAATCTCCTTTAACCTATTGCCAACGTGTGCATCATTTCCATCTGCTGACACTTCCCTGCTGCCTGTTTCCATTTAGATAATGTGAGGGAAAGGCAAGCAAGCAGGCACCACTGAAAGCGCCGCTTTATCTGCGCAGCGATCGCGCTCGCTCTGAGCTGTCGAAACGCGAAGGTGTTTCTGCCTGCCTTCAAAGTCACCGGGTGCCACGTGTCGGGAGGGTTGATTTCCACTTCGCGCAGGGTATTGCATGTCACTGAAGAGGACGGCTAGAGGGACAGAGGTTGGGAGGGGAATAATGTACTGGGAGAAGGTGGCAAAAGAGGTTAGAAGCGGAGAAGAGAGGAGAATGAACAAGCCTAGGAAAAAATGGATGGAGTGCAAAGGGAAGAAGAGTGTAGGAGCCGGCAGAGGAAGCACAAGGATCATGAGAGGCTGCAAGAAAGGAACGCGAAGGGAGAGCGTGGTTGGGGAAACAGGAACGTTACAATAGTAAAAATTCTAGAAATGGTGCTTATATATGATCCCTTATATTACGGTACTTGTCTCTGCTATTACCACAGGCTTCTCCAGAGTTAAACCCTCCCTCCTTTCTATGCTTTTTTTTTTTTTTAAAATGTGCTCTGGTGAAGAATCTTCCAAACCTAACGAGCTTAATCTCTTACCTCAGAATAAGGCAGAGAGAGAGTTTTAAACAAATCTCTTGTTTAAAAAAAATGCTTAGCGCATTAGCTGTTTATTGGTATTTCTTGTGTTGTCTATATTTTTAGCGTTACAAATCCTTCAGAGTTTTGCCTTGCCTTTCCATAGGAGAAGCAGGATTAAGCCTGCTCAAAGAAAGCAGTGCTATAAAAAAAGAGTAACAGGCAGGCGTTAGCATCTTGGGAAAAGGAATTCCAGTAAGGAGCGCTAAATTTCAGAATACCATAAAGCCTTCCTTTAAATAGGAATGTTCTAATTTTCAGCTGCTGAAACTGATGAAGATCTTGGCCCTGTCTCAGCTGATCAGCTCCCCAAGGGCTCTTTTTCATCCTTCCTGCCTGTGACTTCATTAAATGGTTTGATTCTGAAGGGAAACCTTACAAAAGCACCTTTTTAGATATATTTATAGATAGATAGCATAATATTCTTCCAGAAACCAGTTGATGATTATTAACAGATAGCAGCAGTATACCTCATTTTTACAGAGCAATAACTCATTTCAGGAGCAGTCAAAATTTAAGGCTGATGATAGGATTATTACGGCGGAAAAACGGGGGTGTCGGTTCTGTTATGGCTATCAGACTGGGAGTGAAATTCTTTGGTACCCATAGCAATTGGGACAGAGTCATTAATGTATTAACAGAGAAATAATATTTTCCTGTCTCCTTGCCCAGCTCTGTCCCTGGCTGTGTTTTGATGCTTAGACCACCCAGGCTCTGAGATGATTGCAGCGGCTGAAGTCTGAATTCAGTTCCAGAGCATGGCCAAGAGGAGTTAAGAGTGACAGAATGAGTTACAAAATCAAAAAAACAATGAAACCTGAAGAGGCTACTACTGTTTTGCGTTCCTGGGATGCAGCCAGGAGGACAGGATTCAAATACCGAGGGAGAGCTGGTGAAGGAGAGTATAAACCTAGAGCGTACCTGCCTCGTCTGGAAAGGATAAATACGAGATGGGGTGCAAATGATTATGTGTAAGGTGATCAATGCTTACTTTTTCGTCCTTTCGTAGGTGATGAGAACAAAGACGTACCTGATCCAGTGAAAGGGCAGTGGGCTTTGAACAGATGCTGACTAAACATCTGTGGGATGTTCAGGAGCTGACTTCAGCATCGTATAATAAAAGGAAACGCTGAGGTTAGGTTTGCTAATGGGCCACATGTTTTGATGATTACTAACCACGTCTGTAACGTTGTGATGCGGAGGACAGTTCAGTCTCAGCTCCGCGGAATGCCTAAGCGACTTCTGCGGTGTGTGGGTTGAAGGGTGGCTGTCCCCTTTGTCTGGAGTACGTAGCGCTCAATTTTACCAGCAGCCAGCATGCGGAGGGGACTAGGAAAATAAGTTACGTGATTCAGCTTGGCAAATTCTGAGTTTGCGTTAATCAAGGATACAAATTGTTTAATAGAAGTGATTTTGTGGTGTTAGTGGGACGGGAGTTATGGGTGGGATATGTGACATTTGCCTACAGCTGCTGTAGGAGAGGCACAGAGATGTGTTCCCTTGGGACAGAAAGCCGGGTGCATGTTATGTTGCAGAAGATTTAGCTCATGTATGGGACAGTAAGAGCACATTCATCTTCATCCTCTTTCCATCCTCAGGCTTCAGCCTGTTCTTGCAAGGGGAGTCTGCTACGGGCATCATCCTGGGCTCTGTGTAGGAGTCGTCTTGTGTCCTTCCCCAACAGAAGACAATCGGTTTTCTGGTGCGTGCCTTTCTTGGGGGAAGAACAAATTCTGTGGGACTGTCACTGCTTCCCTTTGTTCTTACTTGATGGGGGAGTTGGGACTTGTCTTTCAAATGAGTAACCTAAGAGAAGAAACCGTTGCTGGCTGCAGAAATGAGAGAAAATCAATGGCTGTGTCTTGAGTAAAGGAAGGAGGCCAGAGTAGCGAAGCTGCCTCAGCTCTGCCCGCTGTTAGTCTATAGAGCAGCATCGCATTGATTGTGCTGTCAAAAAATATCCAGAACTTAGTGAAGCTCACTGGATTGAGGCCATCAGATTCAACTATCAGTGCGTGTCAGAGAACGGGAGTGCCTTGGTGCGAAAAAAGGGGGCGGGAATTGCTCAAAGCGGGGTTCTCTTGAATTTTTACAAACAGTATCTGATCTAGTTTTGCAGAGCTAATGCAAGGATTTCTGAAGTAACCATCCCAGCGGGGATGGGGGGAAACCCCAAAACGTAGTGTACGGTGGGAGCAGTCTGGAATCCATTCTTTGATGTAAAATCAAAATTGTCAGAAATGTCTGTCTGTTACCTGCGTCGCCAAGTACATTAACGTACAGCTCTGAGTGCGTGTATGTGATTGCAGCTGAGCTTGTAGGAGGGTTGCTTTCAGCTAGTTAGGAGAGTGAATCATCAAAAACATGAACACCGAAGTCCTTTACAGAAATAGCAACACCGTTGCCAACCTCCTTTTGCTGCTGTGTCAGAGCCTCACGTTGTCTTGTGATTTCACGCAACCTTGCATATACAACCCTTTTATTCCTAAAAGTTCAGAGCTGCTTAGTTAGTGGAAATTGTGACAGTACTGTGAATTTTTTGGAGTGCTGTCCAATTTGAATGACATGAATTTTTCATTAAATGGTCGATTCGCTCTGGATTAAGTTGCAGCTAAGCACAATGTAGTATATCCCTAAGAGCAAGCGAGCCTTTTCCAGTTTAATGAGAATGAAGGAAGTCCGCTATTGCCATTTACAGTCCGATCTTTCAGTAGTCTAGTACTGCCGTAAGCAGACCCTGACAAAGGTATCCCATATCTCAGAGTCTTCAGCTATCACAGTACCAGCAGCACCTAAGTTGGCTCTGCCTGCTCTAATTTCTTTTGGTTTGGAGTTGCTGAGACGATGTCTGTGTTTTAGTGGAATCTGAATGAAGTCAAATGTTGAAGACTTAAGAAAATCCTGCCCAAGAATCCTAGATAGCGCTGTAAGGGCTGTTCAGACATGTTGAATATATTAACTTTTAATACTTTCAGTAGGAGTACTTTAGGAAATACTGGCTGTCTCTGTCTTAATTTCTATTTTTCTATGGACTTTTTCTTTGCATCTTCCCATTTAGATTTTTACCATCTAAGTATCTCTGCCTTTTTCATATTTCACTCTCTGTTTTGATATTTCTGTTCCCCTTACTATTCTCTACTCTTATGCTCACTTCCTAGGGAAGTACAGAAATTCAGGTGTTAATACTGGAACGATTTTTAGTGCTATAGTTCCAGCTCTTAAACTCGCAGCTTTCCCTTGCTTTCCTCAAGCTGATGAAATCTCCTGTGTGAGAGCAGTTGCATTCATTTTCTGTGTTGATCGCAGGGGAAGCGATTATTTAACATAAGAACAGTGGAACTGGGTCTTAATTATTTTTTTCATTAATCCTAACCATAGCCAAACTGGACAAGGCGCTGAGCGGCCGACTCGAGTTGACCCTGCTCTGACTCAGACTAGAGATCTCCAGGGGTTCCTGCCAGCCTCTGCTATGCTGTGATTTTGTGGTGATCTACTTTTGCACCCAGCAGATGGTGAGAAGGTGGAATAGGTGGAGCTTTTCGACCTAGTAAGATACTTCCCTCTTCTGAAAACTGATACTAAAAACCAGACTTCTCTGCCATGGACCTCCGCAGAAGTCAGTATCTGATGCGAGCTTTTTCGTCCAAATACATCCCTCCTTAGCCAAACCTTTCAAGATTTATTGTCAGTCAAACGTTTGGTCAAGTTCTTCCCTGAATGCTTATGGTCGACACACATTCTTAATATATCCAGAGTAAAATCCATGGTTGTGTCATTTCAGCACAGCTCCCCGTCACTCTAGTAGAAACATCCAGCGGAAACAGATGACACTTTGACAGGATGTAAAAGAAATGTTAATTAGGACAATACTTACCCTTCTTCGTTTGAAGTTTTTCTCTTTTTCATTGTATTAGTACAGGTTTTTTGGCTTGTTGTTTTAACAAATGCTCATTTTTTTCTGAAGATTAATAGGATTTCTGTATGGTGTGTTTATTTAAAATACTTTAAGATGTAAGACCTATACAGATCCAACTTGAGCCTCATTAAAAGAACTTAGCCAAAAACGGAAAGCCTTCAGAGGCCTATTATGGTGAATTAAAGTAATTAGAAGCATGAATTCTGTCTAACAGCTCAAACTGCTTCAGTTGATCTGGAATTTTTCCCAAAACCTGCAGAAATTTAAGGACCGATGTCTGTCCAGATAAAACACACTCTCTTGGCTAAACAATCAACATTGTGAGCAAGTACTCTGGTTTCAGGTTCTCTAGAGTGCACAGCACCTCTGTCAACAGCAGAAGCAGCAGTACCAGGTTGGTCCAATGCTGCTTAGGTTTCTGAAGGCGCATCGACTTACAGTTGTTGTGAATATGCCAGTGTCTTTCGCTGTTGGAATTGCTGTTAGAGCAGCGTCGATGGAGCCAGCAGCTATCGAGACCCCACTGTTGTCCATCCTCTACGCGTGCAGGACAAGAATCCCCTGCCTGGCTTCCACCTGCCTTCTAACCAGGATAGAGCACAGCGAAGGGACTGCAGCACCGTCTCCGCTAGCTGTATATGCAGAAAAATGTTTAAACAAAATGCTTCGCTAACAGCAGAAACTGTTTTGGCTTTGCTGAGCGTATGTATGGTGTTTTAGTTATGTACGTCTGAAGCGGTGACTTGAATTCTCATTATCATTGCTTACAGAAAAGACCTGCCGAGCTTGCCAAGCATAAACCAGAGCTCACGGGGTCCCTTCCTATAAAGACAAAATTTTTGTGATATGTTCTTTCGGGTGACTCCTTTTTAAGGACAAGTAGGCTGGGGAATTCTCCAGGAGAACGTAACGTTGCTTTTAGAAAAAGGTTATTTAGTTGTTCAAAGGCATAAAGAGCCTAATAAATGCATTAAGTGCTTATCTTGTCACGATTGCATGTGAGTTTTCACAGTAATCCCAATCTATTTTCTACAGGAGAAACCATTCTGTGAGAGTAAGGCAACAGTCTGTAAACCTACAAACAAATGCCTAGTTAGCCTAGCGATGATCAGAAAATGTTTCTGTTTAATCGGGTTCATTCAAGAGGATAAAGAGAATAATTTCATTTTATGCTTGGGTGGTAAGAGATTAATTTCATCTTTGTGCTTGGATGGAAGCAAACTCAACTTTGTGTCACTGGCCTACGTAGTGGCACGTGGCGTTCTGGCACATGCAGTTACATTTTCTGAAGAATCTGTGGCTATAATTTCGAGGACTCGGCAACTACCGTTGAGGCCAGAGTTTTGAAGGCGCTGTGCACAAAGCAGCTTCCGCTGGCACAGTTCAGCTTGGCTTTTCTGTCTTCTTCGGAGGTTTGGCCCTCACCGTGTTGCTAACTTCCTCTGAACCTCCAGCTGTAAGGTGCAGTTATCAAATACATGAAAACATTTCATATTCCTTCAGTAAATCAGCCTCCACGGACACGTACTCTTAGAAACCTTTGGTCTCGTTGCTCCTTCCGAAAAAACCCCTTTTCTTCCTGTAATAATTTCACACAGGTGAGCAGTGGGAATTTAAAAACATATCTTAGTCTCTGCTGTTGAACCATTCAGGATAATGAAAAGCGTAGAAATGAAGGTCCAGAGCAATCTGTATTGTCATTTCGAATGTAGTCTCCCCACTGTTTCTGGCACAAGGTTTCAGGTGAACGTTCCCAAAGAAAATAGTCGCTTTGTGTAAACTATCTATGTATTGTCTATTATATATTTAATTATAAAAGCATCAAGTGGCATTTCCTTCCACATAAAATTCGCTAGCCTTAGATTGCCAGATGTGGCAATAAGTCATAGAGCTGTAAATCAAACCAGTCCCTTTCTTCCTAATACTAAAAGCTACGGTTCTCAAATGCTCTTTGCTGTTGCTTCCCCCTCAAAATGAGAAGGTATTGCTACAAGATGATATCTAAACTTATTCTCCTGTTCTTTCTCAATTTTTCAGACACCGATAAGCAATTGGAGACGGTGATGTATTGCTGGTATTGCGCAGCGCTCGTTTGGAGTTGGAACAGCCTGGAATGGTGCCCTGGAACCGATTTCTGATGTACCGGAACCGTGTCCCTGGCCGTATGTATTAAGTCTTCTGGCACCTCCTTGCTTGCAAAATTAGCTAGGTTTTCGCTTCTCTGTTTTATGACGTTTTACATGCTGCATACGTTGATGACATCCATCTGTTGATTTACTGTGATTCTGAGACCAATAAAGAGTTGAATATAAAAGCTGGAAAGGTAACTAATCCTTTGGAAACCAGGCACCCACTTGCAAATTCAAGTGACTTTCCATGTACGATTGTTGGATAGAGCAATTTTTCAATTCAAAATTTAACATGGAAGCCGCATTTCTTATCTTCTCAATAAGGAAGCTATCTTTTTCTTCTTGATAAATCTGATTTGCTCATTCTGTGCAGAGTATCATTGTTTCTTGCTGCTGCTTTGTGTTTTCTCCTGGTAGCAATTTGCAAACTTCTGGGTAGCAGTTTACAAAGTGCTCATCCTAAAACTCAACTGATTTTCACCTCGGAGTTGCTGGAGTCTTCAGGGGACATCTAAGTGTCCATAAGCGATAAGTCAATGCAGATTTTCTCTTGAATTCCACACGTTCACATCTGTTTATGCCAGCTGGGGATATTGGATTCTCTGTCCTTCCTGAAGAAAACAGTATCTGTAGAGTTGGAAGTACTCAATTCGGAATACCCTCCCAGTTTGTTTCCCAGAAAGAGCTGCTGTTCAAATGTCCTCCGGGAGAGGCTGCAAGATTTAGCTTGTGCTCTGGTAGCAGACAAGCACACAAAACCCAAAGGGTTGCTCCTTTTGATCATGTGCTCAGCCTGAAACGGTGTCTTTTGACCAACAGGAAAACAAACCCGAACTTTTGAAACGTCCAGATAATTAGTTTCTTGCAGTGGGAAACTACAGCAAATATTAGGCCCTTATCAGCCGGTGCTCTCTTGCCAAAGCTGATTGCACAGTGGCTGCTAATTAGCAAGTGGTACTCAAATATTTGTTTCCCTCTCTGTCTTCAGATCCATTGGCGTCAGCAGGCAAGGGGGGAAAGTAAAAGGGGAAAACTGTCGGTGCGGAGTTCCGAGGGAGCCGTTCTGAGTGCCAGCTTGAAGAGTCTGTCCTGGCTGAGAACAAAGCCTGTGTTCGGTGTCAATAGATAGGTATATGCACAAAATCAGACAACCGAGTACTTAAATCCATTGCAAAGCGGACTCAGCCGACCGGGCAAGGAGGTTGGAGTCCTCAGGGTATGTATTTTTGGGTGGAACCAGAAGAGTTCTTCTTCCAGTATGGACTGATGAATTCTTTTTCCCGTGGAAGGTTTAATCTGTCCCGTTGCATCCCGCTACGGTTTCTTTCTTTCTGATATTCTGCATGTTTTACTCTTCTGCTCTGCAAATGTTACGGATTGAGGTTTCACTTTGACTTGGCGTAGTAATAAAATGGTAACTGTGTAAAGCGTTGTGTGTGTTAGCCAGACGTTATTTTGTCTGAATCTCGGCTCAGGTAGAAGGCCTTTTTTGAAGGATGCTCCATTAGTTATGTTTATTTCATTGTACAGCTTTTACTAACTAACAATATTATTTCTGCACAGTAGCTGTGTTATAGTAAATATGTAATTGCTTTTCCTTCTGGGACTAACATGTCCGTACATTTGTCTGTATCTCTGGTAGCAGAGTGGCAGACTCGAACAGATTTTTAAATACTTGGGTGCGCTGTTTTTAAAGGATATGGTATATCGATTGTGTCTGAAAGAGCACATCGTGGAACTGTGAAGTGGCTGCCAGGGCTTACCTGCAGGAGCAGACACCCGAGTTGGGTGCTCCACAACATCACCAGTACAGCGGGAAGTAGGAGGCTGTAAGAGGGGGAACCGCTGCAGGTGCTCCGGACTCTTGGTCAGACAGGCGTCGGGAATCACTTCGGCGTGTATCATGTGGGTGGTTTAGACGCTGCCTTGGGAAAAGGGGTACACCTACAGATGAGCGCTGTAGCTTTTTCTAACCCTCTCTTCTCTCTGTTCTAGGCTAATTGAGACAGTTGCGCGTGTGTTTCTGTGGACTGAACATCCGCCTTTTTCATTGCCTTTGCTCATACTGGATTCTGCCTCTCTCCGACATGACTTGGTTCCAAGAATGAAGCAGTCAGAGCCTGGAACGTGAAACTCGAGCTGAATAAAAAGGTGGGCACAGTCTCTTCATGCCAGTGGAATAACTGCCCTGAATTTAATGGGGTTCAAGTGATGTGAAATTGTGTTTATGAGACCAGAACACAGTTTTAAATGTCTCCAGTTGAGCGTATTTTAAGTGGCTGTCTTAAAGTCTTTAAGCAAGCCCTTTTTTACTATGCAATTGCTTGACACAATTTTGACGGGTTAAGGCTAGCTAGAAAAATGTGTTTGCATTTTCTGGAAATACTGTTTCATACAGAACCGATGTATTTGTTAAACCATAACGAGTTAATGGAGGAATTTCTTCAACTATATTTTGTACTAGAAATGCTGTGCTAAAAAAGAGTGTCTCTTGAAGGGATTGAATCAAGTGATGTACAGGAATACGGGAAGGAACAAAGGTACGGATAAATGTAATATTTTCTTTAGATTACTAAGTTTCAATGTAGCATGCTGCCAAGTAGGTTAAATACAGTCATCTTTGAATTAAAAAGCTGCTTGAAGCTGATAACTGTAGTGCTTTTGAGAAAGCAAAGTCCATTCATTATAAATACTTTATGAACTATGAATCTCTCTATCTCATGCAGAACTATTTTAGCTTCAATCTCTTTCCAATTTGTATTGTTCAAATAATTATATTTAGCTGGGGTCAGAGTTTGGATAATGCATTCCCAGCCCTTGGGTTTATTAACTGGCTCCAGGATCAGACCACAATGTCAAACAGCCCAAAGAGGTTTCACATTTACTCTGTGTTTTGGCTATTTTCAGCTGCGCTGCTCCTTCCTGCTGCAGTCTAATCAATGTAGCCATTGGATAAGTGTTTCTCCATTATGAGACTTGCCTTATTTGCTGAAGCTTTGCTTTCCGAACAGAAACATCCACTTAAAATGCAGCGTCTTCATTTAAGGCTGCATTCTTCAGAATGAACCGCTTCCTGGTTCCAAGTAGTAAACCACAGTTAAAACAGTAACAGAAAGATGGTGTACACAGCAAGGATCAAATCGAGACTAACATCTGGATTTGTTAGTACGAGCAGTCGAAGTATGCTGAAGTGTTGCTTTTAGAGTAGAATTTACTCTGTGTTTGGCATTTTGGTCACCCTGTGTACGTGCTTCATCCCATTCCCTGTAATGGGACGTCCAGGCAGAGCAGGGTAGTACGGTAGCAGAGCCAAAATCTGTTGCGGGATTAAAGACGACCTTTGCAAATGCAGCTGTCTCCGTACCGTAGCCAGCGTCCTGAAGGAGCCCCATGCAGTTGCCTTGTTGTTAAGTCAGGCATGCTGCATGAAATGCCGGAGAGTTTCGGTGTCGTCTGTGTGAGTCCGGGTTTCATTTGAAGACCGCTTGAACAAAATATCTTTCTGTGTCTTCTGAAATATGTGGGAGTTTTAAAAGAATTTCCTCAACGCCTTTCAGTCGGGGAGAGCGGCTGCTTTCCTCTCCAGAGCTTTACAGTGACGGGCCCCCACGTCACTGTTCCTCGTGTCGTTGCTGGCAGTTCGGAGCTCTGCTGTCAGGAGGAACACGAATGCGCCAGCGGTTCCTTCACTGCGAGTTTCTGCAGGCATTAAATCGCTTACGCAATTGGTGTGACCTCTTCAGGGTCACTTGCCTTTAAACGGCGTGATGCCGTGTAGATTTGAAGTGTCAGGCAGTGCTGCTTTTGCTGTTGATACCCTCGGTTTTTCCGGACACCTACCTTGTCAGTCCGTTGTCAGTAGTCACAGAAAATGAGCTGCCCACGTGTTTCTGGAAGTGTAACTTGGGCTGGATGTAATTTGCTTTTATTCAGTGGCCTACATGAACTTCCAATGGCCGTTCTCTTCTGAAAAAAAAAAAAAAAAAAATTTAAAAAACCCATCAAGTGATCGTTTTCCCTACTGACGAGACACCTTTCTGGAGGAACAGGAGTTGGAAAAACAGACAGACAGAGAGTGAGATTTGGGCTGCTATGCAAACTACGTGGCACTGGATGACATAAATTCTGTGCACCTCTAATTCCATCTTCTCTCTTTTTGTGTATTTTACCTGTAAATTTTGCGGGATTGTCTCTTGTCATGTGTTTACGTACAGTACCTTGCACAATAGAGGTGTGCTCTCGGCTGGCAGCTCTAGCCACAGTGCTGGTCAGGATGAAGAATCATGTTTTACTTTCCTCAGAAGTGGTTAAACGTCAGTTCATATATCTTTGAGGTGTTAAAGTAGCTTTCTGATGAACATGAGTTAATTGCCTCTCTTGTGCTATATGTGTTGCAGCTTTTATGTGTGTGGGAGTCATAGAGACAATCTTATTAATTTATGAAAAGATGATAAAAGATAGTAATTGTTTGAGCATTTTCATTTGGATCTGGTTCGTCATAGCATTCCCCCAGCCCCCACGAAGATGCTACCATCAGTTGCAATACAGTCATGGAAAACTGCTATATAGTACCGAATACAGCCTGTATGTCTGGAAACATTCTCGTTTCCTCTTCCTAGAAAACAGAATTCACAGCTTACATAGCTGAGTGACGTTTTTTACAGATGGTTTCGCTGGTGAACAATTTGTTTCTTTTCTCTGAAGCTTGAGGAAAGGATGTAAAAGGAGTCAGAGGCACCGCGTAAGTCACGACATGCAGAAGTGCTGGCAGGCAGTGACTCCCACGGCGCTAGGAATGGCTTCTGTTGGGGTGAATCGCAGAGAAACGGCTCTGCCGGCGCACGGCTGGGACGGGCTGCAGCAGGAAGGTCGCGCACAGAAAGGAATAAGCCAGCAGGTAAGCACCTCCGCGTCCCGTCAATCCGGCCAGACGCCTTCTGGTTTTGCAGCGCGTGGTGCATGGGAGCACTTCAGCAGGTGATCGTTGGGGTGAGGACCAGAGAGAGAGTTATTGATTTGGGGCTGGAGCAGTGAAAAAGGGAGCCAGGCAAGTTTTTTGCCTTGTTCACAGAAATAAGTAACCTGAGGTACAAGATTTTTAACACATTTGGCAATTTTTCATGTAGAATTACGAGATATTTCTTTGTCCTCTCTTGGCTTCTTCCAGTTTTAAACAGCTATCCTCACCTTGACCAAATTAATTCCAGCCACCACTGCTGCTGTATTTGGCGCTGCCCGCTTGTTACATCCTGTCTATGGCTCTGAAAATTGAGGGCCTTTATGGCCACGATTTGCAGAAGCAGCTGCGTCACCTCCCCATTTCAAATTAGGTACTTAAAATAATCTTTAGTTTGGTGAGAAGTAAAGAATACTTAGCTCCTTTGCATAATTTAGCTAAGCTCTGTATTTTAGATTTTTCTTTTAAAGACAGTACTAACCCAATATCTTTCTGTGTTATTTTCAACGGGAAATTGTAAGGTACATAGCACTAGCAAACCACCCTTGTTATTGACGTCTGCTCTACGCGTGGACTTTTGGTTTGCATGAGTCAGCGGTTGTCCCCGTAAGTCCGTGCACATCCCTTCATAAGCTTGCCGTAAGCCAGAAAACCCTAGTCTTGTGTCAGACGTTCCTGAAGGACGCCTGCCCGGAGTCGGCGGAAGGGTCGTGCTGTGACAGCAGCGTAAGCCAGGAACATTGCTCTTCAAAAAGAAGGCCCTACCAAGACTGCCTCGTTCAGCTGCCGCAACCGTTACTACTTTTCAAAAAACAGTGTTTTCAGCACAGGATTTCCATAAGTCGTAGTCTTGGCACCAAATATGTTGTGGTAAATTTCATTTCATAGATTGGACTGCACCCAACATGGTGATTATACCTAGAGTATCGAACGCATCCTATTTTAAAGTGCAGAGCATATTGCAGTGCATGTATGTGAAGAAACAGCGAGCCAGCTTTGCTCTTAAGTGATGAAAACTAATTTCCTGGAAAGGTAGCTGTAAATTTTCTCAAAACTTCAGGCAGTAGAGTATTTTTGCATTAGCAATTCCATTTAGAATATTGCATTTTTGTTTCAACTCCTCCTTGCTAGATTGTAACCCTAAATGAGGATTTAATTCTAAGGAAGAATTTTAACCAGTATTGAAACTGAAAAATCCAACTCCTTTTTAAAAATTATTTGATCAGTTTGGAGCCCCAGTTTAATTAGGAAATCCTTAGGACAGGATTTCAAATCAGTAAGGCTTCGTCGGGTATTTTTTCCATATTTTTGCTCCTAGGATTATTCCTAGAAAGAAATGCAGAGTTGTTAATAGTACTCATCTTGCTTTCCTTCATCTAGAAAGCTGAAGGAGGAATGCCTTTTTCCTTTCAGTGCAGGCAGATCAGTCCCGAAACACCTACACAAGACCATAGCGAAGCCCTTCAGCATTTCCCCAGATCCAGTCCCCTCCCGCGTTCTTCCTGCTGCGCATTCCCTACACCCACCTCGGGAGCGCGGGGCAGTTGAAGGTTCTGTCTTTTACTCTCCACTCTGGTAGCAATCATAAAACTGGGTCAGGAGCTGAATTTGGTAATGAACAGCTTAATGACAGGATAGTAAAAAATGGAGGAAAAATATTTAAAAGCCTGTGATCTGAGAAACATGGAGAGCCAACAGAGATTTACTAAGTCACGGATGAATGTCAGGTCCTTGAAGTTACAGGTAGCGCGCTAGACTTGAAGAAGCAAACGTCTTTAACCTGCCGTTAAAGGGAGGATAGACATAAAAGCTACTGCTTTTACACACGGTGATCTTGATCCTGTGCTGAAATTTTGAGCTTCCCGTCTACACCCATCACTCACCCAAATTCTGTGTGCAACAGCGTATGTTTCGTTTTATAACCTTGTGGATGCTGGGTTTGGCAGTCCTGTTTGCAGATCTAGCTCTGTTCTTCCAGATCTTGCAAGGGTCAGCTGCTAGGCACAAATCCGGAATTCTGTTCATTTTGTTTGATCCCAAAACCGACGCTGTATCTTTAAGGGAGCGTCTTTTTAAATGGTTACCAGTTAAAACATTCCTTTTTCTCGCTTCCTGCTTTTATGCGTTGAATTCAAATGATTTGTGCACAAAGTAGGTTAGGCCTGCCCCCACAAAGCACTCAAGAAGCTAAAAAAATAAGAGCACTTATATGGGATTATATCTATTTCAGGTTCTTCCTGTGCTTCAGTCTTTTACTGTAACACAGGACTTAATAGATTCCCAAGGAAAACTTCTGACCGGTATTTTAGGGGTAATCTGGTTTATGTACATCACAATGCGTACTTCTAGCATTTAATCCAGAATTATTATTCGGCGTGTACCTGTGTAGTCAAAACCAAATCTTTGCACTTTTCACTTAGGAGCTGTTCTTGTGCATGTGATGACGTTGCTTCAGTAAAATATAAGTACTTTGCTTAAATTGCGTGGTAGAAGCGTTAAGCATGTCTCCCAAGATTATCAAAAGTGACTTCTGATTTTAGGTGCCTATTTTGAAATACGGTCTGTGGTAAAGAGCTGGGTTTTAAGCTTGCTTTCTAGTGTTCCAAACTGTAGTTATAAATATTCTTTTTACTTTATCGCTGCAGAAAGGCGGCCTTCCATTAATGAACTCGTTATCCTGCCGTTTGAACCTCAGATGAGGTTCTTCAAGCCAGCGTTGTGAAGAGTGGAGTCAAATTCCTGTAATTGTGGCAGGCTCCAAAGCAGCGCCAGCTCTGCACTCCAGTCGTAGTTACAGGGCGCTACGGCAAAGGCCAGACAAACCTGCCCATCTGTCCTGTGTGGACGCTGCACGCTCATGGCTTCACCACCTGCGTAGCCGGCAGGTTTTCAATTGTCCGTCAGAAACCATCACTTAAAAAATAAATCAAGTCTGTTTGGAAAGGCCATCTCCTAACAAGGAGTGGGATAAAAATGCTGCTTTCTGACTGCCAGCACTTCAAGGTTTTAGCTCAGTCTTTTTTTACAAAGCTAACCTTCACTGCTGTCTAATAAAATGAAATAAGAGTGAAAAGTTCAAATATTAGACTTTCCTGTGGAGCTGGTTTCATGGTAGCCTGACAGCCAACATCAACAGTGTGATGGTACGGAGTTCATGTTTCTGTCTAGTCTGTGGTGGCCTGCTGAGATGGCATATGCCTGGGAGCGAAGGAAATCCCTAATGGGAAAACCGAGCTTGTCCCTCATGTAGACCGCTAGTTCAGTGACTGAAGGGGATTTTTCTTTTCCTCCTCAGTATCTCAAAGTAGGTATCATTTATATGTCTGCATGGGGGAAGAATGGGAAAGCACATCATGGCTCCAAAAAAATGTATTTTAATTTGTTTAAATAGCTACAGAAACCTCAGTCTTGGATCCTAAATTGGGTTCTCGGCCAGATTCAGGCTGCTGCCCTGAAATCCCTAGCTGCTTGGGAGAGGTGAGAACAGAAGCTCACGCCGGCAGTGCATGCGAGGGAACATCTTTTGTTGTTGTTAAGGTTGTGCGTGTCTGCGTTCAGGCAATAAAAAATCAAATTCTTCTATCTTTTAAAAGAAGGCGTAGACTTCTCCCATGGAAAAGGCAGCATATTGGATGCATTGGAGCTGACAGAATCGAATGTGGTTTGGCTTTGCTATCTGGAGGAGAAGTAACTCGAATCAAGATTCCAGAATAGAGGGGGAAAAAACAGGAAGAAATCTTTGTAGCAGCATTCAGTTAGAAAGCTTCCTCTGGGCCTTTTTACCTCTCTGTTGTTGCTGGGATTTTTTTAAGTGAGACTACTTTTAACAGACAACCTGAAAATGTAGTTAGTCTGTATTCTTCCAGGGAACAAAGCATCAGGACAAACACCTTCTGAGTATCAATGCGAAAGTGCAAGTTGACCGACTCCTTTGAGCATTGGACTCCGGTGCTTGCACTGCTTCTGGCTGTTGTCTTTCCCATAAGCAAGCTTTGGCCTCGTCGCACGTGCCGTGGGAACGCAAAAAGACCCCCAAACCATGCACATGGTGCGTGAAAATCATTGTGCCCATCTTTTCTCAACAGAAACTACTGCACAGGTCTTGTGACAGTGATAGCCAAGGGGAGAACCTTGTCCTTTCTTTTTGTTAGGTGCTAAATACAGGAGAAATGTGAAGGAATGCAAATTCACGGGCATCCTTCTGTGGAGTCACTTGTGGAGTATGAGAAGCAGATTTGTGGAGTCGCTCCTAGTCATCAGCCTTCTCCCCTGGTAGCGATGAGCTAAATTAAGTGGACAGTGATTTCTCTTATCTATTTTTCAGCTACATAGATGAAACACAACTGTGCAAGAGAAAAGCAGACCAATACCTCGCTAGGCAGCCGATGCTACCTAGTGTTCAAAAAACGGGCAGAGGTGGCACTTGGGGACATGGCTCTGTCTGGTCTACCCTTGATTGGTTTAGTGTGGACTTGGCAGTGTAGGTTAATGGTTGGGCTGGATGATCTTAAAGGGCTTTTCCAACCTAAACGATTCCATGATTCTGATTCTATGATTCTACTCTTTTTCGGCTCCTTCCTGAGCTTTTCCCCATAGCAACTAAAAGAAAAAATCCAAATGTTAGATTTCTTCAGAGGTGATCGGTAATTCAGCTGAAAAAGCAGACTGCTGATTCTATTCTTGCAAGGAAGATAAATCAATTTTATTTAGAAAACAAAGATCATGGTTTTCTAAACTCCCATTATAAACTACACCGTACAGTCAGGGTGTACAGTGGGGGAGGGAGGTAATCAGTAAGTACGGAAGTATGTTTAAAATTAGCAGTGTGCTCCTGAACCCAGTCAGAGGGTTTCCAAAAGCTGCGTCTACGTCTACATGAAGCAACCACACCATTTGCAGTTCGGCGATTTGTTTTCTTTAAAGGAGGTTGTTCTTTTGCTCAGAGAATAGGTCATAACTAAAGCTGTAAGTTAAAGTGGCACAGGGAGATTCATGTATATGTAAAAAATAGGGCTGCGGTGAGATTGAGCGTAGTGTTTACCTTGGAGTGTGCTCCTTATCAGTGAGATGCAGCCATGTGCTGGAAGTCAAGCACATGAATCCCAACCACAGGAACATTTGGCTGCGCGGTTGTGCTGTCTGAATTTATCATTAAATGTGTAGTTCTGCGAGCACCGCGAGCCTAGTTTTCTCACAGATCTGTGTCTCACTGGTGACTGATTTTGGAGGCTAAGAAGGTAATGCTTGAACCAAAGCTTTTTCAGTGTATACGGCATTTTTAGGACTTCTTTCCCTGTGAGGATGATGTTGCAGCTTTTCTTTTAGGACACTTGGACAGTCTTCTCCTTTACCTTACTGCCTGTATTGCAAAATTTGCAGGAACCTGGTTATCTTGGACATCTCCACCCGTTTGCCAAATTTTGTTCAAATTGGACAGCAAGACCAAAATTTATTAAGGAAGCACGTATGTATACAGAGTGACAAACGAAGTCTTGTTTCTGTAGTAAATTAGCAAAAAAAAAAAAAAAGTTTGCACTTTTCAATGTGTTCGCTTCCATTTAATCAATTTGCAAGAGGTCTTAGTAGCCTGTATGTTGATTTCTAATAACCATTGGCAGTTGTGAAGGTGAAGAACTTCAAAATTCAGCCCATAGTGACAGATCTTCGCTACCTTCATTCTTAGACCAACACGTATGCTGTCAAATGTGGTAAGTGAGAGGGTAAGACCAAAGATCTTTTTCTGCTATCTTTAGACAGAAGGAAACAAATCGCTCGTCTCACGGGTGAGTTCTTAGGCTGCAGCAGTCTTGGCCCCACTCTTGTTGAACGCTTTGCTCCCCACCTCAGCCCACCCCTCAAAAAGGACGGTCGGGCAGAGCAAGCCCTCGCTTCTAATCCCTCTCGTAATGAACGCCTCAGCTCTGGCCCCACTTTGTCCTTCTCCTTGCCTCCCCGTACATTCCTCTGTAGCCTTAAAACGGGAGCAGGCCTGCTGCTTCCCTTCTGGAGTCACCTTCCCTCCTTACGGCGCAGGCTGTTCTAGTTTTTTGTGGGGCACTGAAGCCCCTGCCCACTGCTGTGCTGTATTTGCTAGGAGTTACGCAGGAGTTTTAGGAGCCCGAGTGACCTCTGCTAGCTAGCTTGAAGCTGCTTCTGCATGATGTGAGTCTGCCCGAATAGCTCCGACAAAAAGGAAAGAAAAAAAAAAATCTAGAAAACCGTTTCGTGTGTCTGTGTTTTGTCCAAGTTTATGCCCATACAAGAGCCCACATGAATGTGAAATACGCTGGAAAAGAGGACTGGGAAAAGGAATGAAGAATTAATGTTGGCAATGGTGTATGGAAAGAGATTAATAGGAATGCAATAGCAGCCACCCTTAATGTGAGACAGAGACCTCTCCAATTCAAAATACTGAACAGAAGTGAGTTTCCCCCTTAAAAGATGTTGGAGGCAAAAATCGTTAACTTAGACAAATACTGGAGCTCTGGGGTTTCGGTACATATGCTTTGAAGTTTTCCAGTCACCGGGAGATATTGGAAAAATATTTTCCTAGATATTAATATTGTCCTTGTTGTAAAATATATTCCTAGACCAAGCATTCATTTTAGAGGACTCTAGCAAGTCTGTATTTTTATTAAAAAGCCAAACAAACAGAGACCTTTTTTCTATTAATGGCAGATGGTAGGCAAAACGTGAATCTGCAAGAATAGGAGAGGCCTGGGCTCTGCTATAATGGTTTCAGAAAAATATACCTTGGGTTGTGTTCTAACTGACAGGAAAGCTACTCACTTGACAAGGAGATTCTTTTAAATAAGTGAAAGGTTGCTCCTCTTATCAGTAAGACCAAGAGGGCCAATGATGAGGAGTTGCACCAGTCAGCAGAAGGTTCTCCAGATGTGTTAGCTTGGGCTCAATCTTTTTTAACTGTCGAAGGAGAAGTCTTCTCCCCTACCATACTACTTTTCACCCTGGGCCTCTTTTCCTTTTGTTTCTTCGTGCTGCAACAACATCCATCAGTGGTCTTTCTTCTAGGGTGCTGAAGACCTCCCACCCTTGGATGTCCTGACCCCGTGGTGAGGTCAGATGCTGGCCCGGTAGCAATGCATTGCTTTCGAAGGAGCGACGCTGCTTTATGCTAACTGGGGATCTGTCCTTCTCCCATACCATTGCATAAAGAATATGAATGCTTCAGTTGGTATATGGTACAGTTAGAGTGACGTTAATGTAAATAACTACACTGATGTTTGGAAAAGTAATCTGAAAGAGCAGTATGTAAGTGGCGAGTTGCTGACTCACGCGGGGCGGGCAGTTACCGTTGTCGCGGCCAGCTGGATGCAAACAAAAGTGCAGATGGATAACATCAGTGAAAGCTTAGATGAAAAGAAAAAAAAAAAAAAAATGCGAGGTTGCTGGGCTGGGACAAGCGAAGGACTGTGAATGATATTATAGCCCAAATAAAAACGAGAATAAAACATCACTGTGCTGTCAGCACTTAAAAGCAATCAAGATTGCTCAGTCAAAGTCCAGGGAAGTTGACGGCCTCCTGTCGCCTGCTACGCTCTTTGGACTGGGCCTACCAAGGGGACTCAATTTTGCTTCCAATGGCTAGGTATAAAGGCAGCTCTTATTCTTCAGCTATTTTTGAGACTATTTTGGGCAAAAAGACAAATATTTTATTAGACAAATGTGATTGTCAGTCCAGAATATTTCAGGATATTTTCAATGCTGGTTTCTTTTTTTTTTTATACTGTAGCTGGTTGAAAGAATAGTGTTTCTGCACACTGTCACAGTTTTGGTTTGGGTTGTTTTTTTGGGTTATTTTTTTTTTTTAACGTTCACCACTTATCTTGATGCCAAACCATAACTTTGTTCCTTGGGGTTTGGACTGGCAGCCGAGTAATTCGCTGCAGCTGAACAGAGTAAATCTGTGAAATGCAGGTGGGGGCCGAACATGTCGGAGCAGGCAGTGCAGTCAGATGCTCAGTGCAAGGGAAGGACCCACGGGGCTCTCTGCTGACCCGGTCGGATATATTTGCCCAGTGGAAGATTTGAGCAGAGAGAGGAGAATCAGTACTCTTGCAAAGTGGGGAGTAGGTGCTTTTCCAGGAGGATTTAAGGTAGAATTTAATTTTACACGGAGCCTCCCATACGTGAGGTATACCAAAGTGGTTTATAGAGTAATGTGTTAAATATAGAAAGGCGACTTGGTAGGCAAAACGGAGCAACCGCTAAATCAGTTCACGCGTATACCATCGGACGGTAAATGAAGGGCTTCACTAGTAGAGGGCTGTGATTCCTGACCTCTCGCAGCTCCTGCTGGGGTGATGTTAAGGAGTTAGTGTTTATTGCCTTCCACTCTGCCCCTTGTCGTTGGACTGGATGATCTTAAAGGTCTTTTCCAACCTAAACGATTCTATGATTGTCGGGGGGACAGCTCACTTCTGGCACAGGCGACTGAGGAAGGTAACTTTTAAATCACCCCCCCATTTCTTGCCAGAGCTCGTGAGTTAGAGCCAGAGCTTCTGACTGTCGGAGCCGCGCGGTACATAAGAACCCAAACATGAAGAAAAGACGTCAGCTCCTTTTGGAGGTAAGCAGCTGCAACGCTGGCCGAGTCAGGTTATTCAAAAGCTGTGGTTTCGTTGTTCTTATGAGGCTAGTTCCAGTCTGTGTCTCGTTAAACAGCTTGCATTGCTGCGTCCTCGGTAAAACAGCAAGAGGCAGAGTTGGTAAATAGGAGAGTCTTTAGCGTGAGGAGAGGGCTCAGAGGGATCTTGTCAATGTACATCAGTATCTGAAGCGAGGATGCAAAGAGGATGGAGCCAGGCTCTCTCAGTGGTGCCCAGTGGCAATAGGCACAAACTGGAACGCGGGAGGTTCCTCCTGAACATCAGGAAATTATTTTTTTCACTGTGAGGGTGCCTGAGCACTGGAACAGGTTGCTCGGAGAGGTGGTGGCGTCTCCCACCTTGCAGATACTCAAAAGCTGTCTGGGTATGGTCCTGGGCAACCGGCTCTAAGTGGCCCTGCTTGAGCAGGGGGGTTGGACGAGGTGACCTCCAGAGATCCTTTCCAACCCCAGCCATTCTGCCTTCCTTCTGGTGGCCACATTTTGTTAAACTTAGATAAATCTGATACCAAGGAGACTGTAACATCTTTCTCAGATTTGGCTGAAATTAGGGTCAGTAAGCAGGAACTGGGTCTACTACTTACTGTTTTTACAAAGCTGACGTCTTTCTTTTCTTACCGTCTTAAGGATTGGTGCTCTCCCCCAGTCCCAGGCAGGTGCCGTCGATGTACAAACCTACCGAAACGGATCAGCCACTTGAGAGAAAAGAAATATCTGCCTTGAGGTGCGCATGAGGATTCCCTTGCCCTCATTTCCTCACCCCTTAAACGACAGGTTTCTGCTTTCTTGGTTGTGCAGAGTGCAAAGCTGCCGTTTATGGGGGTATTTAATTACGTATGAAAAGGAAAGAGAGTTTGGGGAAGGGCGCTCGTTCAATCTATGCCGTTCTTTTTGCTCACAAGGTAAAACTAACAATCCTGTTGAAATGTACTGCTAGGATTCAACAGATGCGAGGAGAGACAATTGCTAATTCACAAAGTATGCTCTTCGTTAGTGAGAAAACAAAGATAAAATAAGCAAATGCAATGGGAGAGCGTACTCTGAACTGGGCCAGGAGTGGGCTAATGGCTTCACTTGCCCCGGTTCTTGCTATGGCAGTTGAGGACCTTGCTGATGTGTGGGAGAGGAGAAAGAAGGGAAGGAGGCAACACTTTCCTTCCAGGCTTATGCAAAACCATTTAAAACTTCAAGCGGTGCCAAGGAAATGGCCGGCATTGAGTGAGGGATACTGATCTGTGCTCGCCTGTGCCTGCAGTTGGTCGTAATGGTCATTCTGTATTCAAGTGAGCAGTTGTGCGCAAATTTGTCTGCTGATTTTGTACTCTTCGTGTATATAGAACCTACAATTTCATTATCGGTTATTCAGGCAGTTCTCAAGACTAATATTTGGGCAATCTTCTCAAGAGCCAGCATCTAAGGTAACTATGGACGTGTTTGCTTCTTGTACTTCCAGTGATCAACTGAGCAGAAAGCATCCTTTGCATGGGTGTGTGCCACATTTGCACGTGCACCATTTTTTTTTTACACTAGCAAAAGTTGTATTTGTATAGCAGGTAGACATGCACGGATTCAATTTGATATACAGAGATTGGCTGAGGAGTCTGTGTGTGCAATTGCAAGCTTGTCTGCATGTAGGAAGTTTTTTGAACGTTTGTCTTTTCGTATCTTTACAGAGTCTGGTTTATGTAAAATGAAATGTTATCCTGCACCGCTTGTTGGTAGTAACTAGAACTACGCAAAATACTCACAATTAAACCACAGACTGTATATACTTCATTCAGATTTCATTATGGTCTCAACTTAGGAAAGCTTTTCTGTAAACTTGGTATAATGCTTGAAAACCTTTTAAATGACCTGAGCTGATGAGTGGTTTTGCTGTTTAAGTCATATGAAATACATAGCTTTATATGGTTGTAAAGAAAAATAGATAAAATCCTGCACTTTTTATTATATTTGTCTTTGAGGTGTCAGATTCAGTAAAACCTGAGATTCAAATAAAACTTGGAGCATGCCAACCCATGTGGATCACCACCAAAAGTCATTTTTGCATGACTTCTGCACATTGTAGCAATCTGTAAGACATGAGGGGCTGGTTAGCAGTCTATTTCCCTGAACTGCTGTAAGAAGAAATTCCTTGTATGCCTAGAAGGGAATGCCTATACTGTGGTCGCAGAATTGACTGCAAGGTATTGCAGAGATTCCTGAGCTAGTTTTAAGCTGGATAACTGTGATGCTGTGAGCAGTCTAGGCATCGCAGGCTGAACCTCAGCTCAGACTAATTTGTCTAGTCTTCATGGTGCTACTGCTGGACTTCTAGCTAAAACCGAGTTAACATGAAGCTACCTGGGATATAATGCTGCATTGCGTTCATTCCTGTGCGTTAAAAAGAGGAGGCATCCTCCTGGATGAGGAAGGGATGCTTAGAAACAGTAATTTACCATTTGCAAAGGAGGAGTCAGTGTACTGCAACAGACGAAAGAAGAGTTACCAGAACATGCTACTGCTAGCCCAAAGGGTTCAAGAAGCAAGCTGTCAATTGCTGAGAATGACCAAGAAGTACTGAGATTTCCAGTCGTGTTTTAGTATTCTATGTGTTTGCTTTTTAGGCTTCGCTTTTTAGGTTTTCCACTTAATAAGTTTTAAAGACTCAAGTTGTAACATGTGAGCCTGAAGTTCAGAAAGTCTTTGGATTTTTATTTCATAGAATAGAATCAGAGAATCATAGAATCGTTTAGGTTGGAAAAGCCCTTTAAGATCATCCAGCCCAACGATCAACCTACACTACCAAGTCCACTCTAAACCAATCAAGGGTAGACCAGACTGAACCATGACCCCAAGTGCCACCTCTGCCTGTTTTTTGAATACTTAAGGAAACATTGAACATTTAAGGAAAGTTGAAAGTCTATGTGCCTGTGTTTCATCTAGGGCAATTCGAAACACCGTCTCCTACAAGACTTGCCAATACTGAGGATGACTGCGAGGCACTTTATTTGCTATTTGGTACACATCAAGGAAGATTTACAGCAACTGCTCCTGGCTTATTTCCAATTAAGATCTCTGCTCTGATGCAGAATGAGAAGGGTGCACCAGGTAGCAGTGCTCTGTCACTCAGAAGTGGTGACTTCTCTTGCTTTTCCTGGCTGAGCAAGTATCTAACCTTGCCTCCTACCAGGTGAAGTGAAACATTGATCCGCCTTTTGCCTCCTCCCTCACGTACCTGGCTGTCCGTAACCCCTTATCTCCTTGCTCCTTTTTTCCATTACCTATTGTCTTTCTTTGCAGTGCCCCTGCTTGGCTAATCTTGAACCTGCTCCAGCAGCTGGAGCTGGGCAATCTCGTTCAGCAGTTTGCTCTGATGCTGTTACACTGGAAGAACAAGACTGAAGGGCTCCGCTATTTGACTGATGCGTCTTAATCAGTGGTTTGGGTAGGTAATAAGTGAAAAGGATCAGTCGATGGCCTGGTGCTGGTAGAATTAAGGAGCATTTTCCACATCTGGCTAAAACAGCTGGGGGAACATTGGAACATGATTTCTAATTTTTGTTATATTTTTGTGCTGGTGACGGTGTATAGGTCTGTAATTTGTGTCTGCTTTGTCCCCCTGCCCATGTTTAAGAGTTAGGGTTATTTCTATTGGTATGAATGGAAACACGGCTAAGATAAAAACTGTTCCGCTAAATGAAGAAAACTGTTGAGTGACCTTAAGCGTTTGTTAGTTCTCTGCGGCAGCAGTTGCTCTGTTTTGAGTGCGGAATAGGCAAGTGGTAAGCTGGCACTTTTACTTTGCCCAGTGTAATCCCCTCTTTCTCCTGTGCTGAATTCAAAGTTCTAGCTGAGCGTAGAATGAAACCTGTGAAAAGACTGTGATATCAAGTGTCTCTTCCGACAAAGCAGCAAGGGAGCAATAGCAAATTAATAGAACAGAAACAGGATCATTCTGTGTGTTTCATCCTACACGGCACTCCAGCAGAATGATTAGATGAGAACCTTCCTAAGGCATTTTATATTGAATGGCGATTGGCTAAGCTCTTTTCTTCCTTTGAGGTTTTAAATATATGTTTTTCCTTGCGATGCAGTTCTTTGATAAGAATCCAAGTTTACAAATTCTAATTGTTTGGATATTTTAATTAAGGCCATTGTACTATTGCTCTTATTGCTAATGTACGAGCCTTTGGCAGCAGGTGAAAATGGTATATACTGTTTAGAAATTGCAAAAGGTGCTGTGATTACCTTTGTGAAATATTGAAGATCTGAATGGGGTTTTGTGGAGAAATGTTTGGGGGGGGGGGGGGGGGCAAGGGGTAAGGATCCAGTGAGACTTCTGTGTGTTAGTTCGTAACGGCTACGTATTTGCTTTTTATCACCTGGCATTCCCCGGAAGAGTATCCCAGACTTTGTAATAGCTTCCTGCTGTCCGAGTACCGTTTGTGGAATGAAGATGGAAAGACAAGAGATTGATATCCCTTAATTATGCTGATCTTGATAGTGTGATCTCCTATTAGAAATTACATTGGAAATAAGTAAACCTGAGAGTTTCCTTACTTTTCAGATGCTTTGCCATTTTGAATTGTTTTTAACATTAAGTGCCGTAAGTTGCTGGGACAGACAGTGCTGTAGGGCGCTTCCTGTAACCAGGGGCCAATAAAACTAAACATTCCAGTCCGGATAAAGGTGTGCAAGCCAAATAAATGGAGTAAATAAGTCTGTATTTTTCAAGTATTTTTCCATGCTGTTATCATACAAAAGTGGAAGCGCTGCGCTTTAAAAACCCAGAACGAGAGGGGAAAAACCCCAACCTGCATAGATCTGCATATAGCGCTTCTCCTACTCGGAAAGAGTGCCTCGGGATGTGTTTGTACTACTCGGCTGTAGGCACAGAGCTGCTTTTATGATAGATATCTAACTTGGATGGCAAAGCTGGGCTGGAATTCCTAGCTCCTGGTTTTTCTCAGATACTCGTTTTCCCCTTGAGCTGTGCTGGAATACCCGCTGGTAGTCTGCACTTCCAACCTGGTGACAGGATTGATCCAAGTTGAAGATAATTTTTACAGAAAAAGGGATAAGGAGGGGAGCTAAAAGAAGGGACAGCTTTCTCCCTCCAGGTGACTGTGAGCTGCATGTCTACCTGGTATGAGTATAGTTCACTGCTGTTGCAGCCAGCAATTTCGGTAGAGGCTGACTTTTCACCGCTGAAATTCAGTGCTTAGCTTTTAAAATTCATTTGAACAATTTCTCCTTGTAACAATGTTCTACGCATACATGCACGTCCGTTGTGTTTTATGTCATAAACACTCATGGGCTTGACTCACAGACAGAAAAGAAACAGTAAGCAATGAAGAGAGTCTCTGTTTGTACATATTTTCCTGTGTGTGTATATATATATGCATGCATACCTGTGTGTAACTACACTACTAACTTGAGGTGAATTTTCAGATATTATCCTGCAATTTGTTGCAAACAGACTGGAACGTAAATGAAATCAACCCAGAACAGCCCTGAAAGAACACCCTATTTAGTGTTTTAATTTTTTTTTTTTTTAAATGCAGATAAGAACCTTCAGCCATCCCATGCTGTCCTGGGGATTTCTGGGCAAGCCGGAGAGGGAGAAAATATTGGTGTCGGAGCCCTTGTGTGATAGCATAGCTCTGGAGAATGGTAAGGTGGTGACAAACTCTGTCACATGCTTGAACTGAAGGTTGCAGAGTAGCCTCCTTAAAGTTCACTGGGATTTATATACTTGAAGCTGAATGTGTGCATTCATATTGCAGTCCCATCTGCCCAAGGTCTCCCTCTTCCTCCCTCCTCTTTGGTGCACGGGATCGGAAGTTGCTGCCACTTCTGCATTTGGTAAAAGGTGCCTAGAAATTGAGCAGCAATATTGGCTTCCAAGCTAGGCGGTATGCTTTGCGCGTGAGCTACTGACGGCCCCTGCCTGCGCCCGAGCACGGCGCTCCCACCAGAGAGCTTGCGCACGGGCTTGTGCAAAGGCTGGTTCGAAATCACTGCTCTCCTTTTCCCACTGTTCAGCCTTTCCTCAGCCTGGCAGCTGGGAAAGCATTCTCAATAGACACCTCCTCTGTTTTTTATATCTTCCTTGGCTATTGGCCGCTCGCAGAGGCGAGGTATGGGGTTGACGGACATTTGGTCTGATGTGTTCAGCCATTCTCATGTTGCCATAGTCTTATTTGCCATTTGCTGTGTCTTACTGCATGTTGAATCACATCGCCATCACCGTGTCAGTGAATAGGATTCTGCGTTTCTTTTTCATGACACCTCTCAACAGGCATGGGGTTCAAACAAGTACATTTTGCAGGGAGCTCTGCTTTTCCTAGGAACCCAGAGCAGATCTCGCTTTCCTTTGAGCTTGGTATTTGCTTGGAACTCCTGGAGTGAAAAAATTTGTTGGATAGAGGTTTGAAAGTACAAGGCCAATGATGAAGGAAGAGGTTTGTTTTCTGAAAAGCTGCTTCCCCATCTCACTCGAGTGTTGCCTTGGTTTAAATGCCAGTAAGGACAGCGGAAGTCCTTTGCTTTAAATCTGTTCAGTCCTTGCCGACGACACACTTTATCTCTGCTTGGTCCTTGTTGGATTTGCTCTCTCCTCTACCCCATATAAATTCATCAGAAACAGCTCACTGTGGTAGTTCCCCCTCTTAAAGAGTATACAAGGTATTGTTTTCTCTTGCAAAATCCTTCTTTTCCTTTTCCCAGAAACAGTGAGCAACTATGTTGAATGGATTTCTCTACAAGGTTATTTTGCAGGTCAGGAGGTTAGCTTACTTTTGTCTTTTTACTTCGACTGTTTCCGAAGAAATCCTCTCTGTGTTCTCCTGAATTGTAAAGGCTGGTAAGAATGAGGAGCCTAAGTCATCCATTAATCCACAGGCACGGTACTATTCAAGCAGCTGCAGTGAAAGCTCTCACATGCTGCCCTGGAAATAACCCCAGCCTTGACGTGGTAAGACGACCCTAGGTAAGGTCAGAAGCTCAGTTCTCATTTTCATTTAAGCTTCTGGTTTTTAAAGAGTATTTGGAGTTGTCCCTTGGGGTTACGTTGATCTCTTAAAGCAGAGGGATCCTCATAGGGAGAGAGTGGAGAAGCGGAGCCGGAGAGGCAGAGGTTTATCTGCTAAACGCTGCTACTCTCTCATCTCATCATATTGTTGTTTTGGCTTAAATATTTAATGACCATGACCCCAAGTGAGAGCAGCAAGCGGTATCGGGATTTTAGCTTAAGCTGCTTTGCAGAGACAAAGCACCTGTTTTAATTCCTTCTGGAAATGGAAGTGATTTGGAAGTGTCCCCACAACTTCAAGTCAAAGGGGTAATTCTTGCCTGCTGGTATACTACCCCATGAAGTGCGTCAATTCGAATGACTGTACACGGCATAAGAGATTGAAGCTCCCGGCTGGGGTTTTCAGGAGGGCGTAGGAAAGCTGGGTGTCTCTGTCCTGATGGCCTGAACGCTAACTGAGTATGGCACTTAAATGAGCCTTAGGTCAAACTCTTCCAGCTTCTTGGGAAATCCTGCCTGCGTTAGCCTTCCCTGTGCGCTGGGGTCAGCGCGCGGTGCAGAGCACGTGCCAGAGCGAGTTCAGCGCGTTTGGGCCTAGAACCATCTATTTAGATCAAATACAACTGATAGTGCTACAGTTAGACTGTGACTTCATCATCTGGTCCAGGTAAGGACCAGTGCAATATACAAGCTGGCACAAACGCAATGACGATGCAAAAATCCCCAAGCAGCAATTTCGTTCCCTATTCTAAGCCCATCTATATTTGGGGGGAGGGGGAAGTCCCAAAACTCAACCAAGAGTATAGCCAGCACTTCTGGCTTAAGGCCTGGTAGTACCACAAATAGACGGTTAAGATTTCTGCAGATGGTAGATATGAACACTCATTCCCTACCTAAATAATGATGATTCCAAAAGAACAAGTCTCAGAAAGAGCTGTCCCCACCCCCAGTTGAAAAGTAAAGCTGTGGAATAACTTCACTGAACTTAAGCAGTCTTATCCAAGGATCTGTAGTAACCGCATCTAGGAAGTTCCAGCAGTGTTATAGCCTGCGTGTGACGCTTTCTGAATAAAAATTATCTATTTCCAATTTAGTCACATATGTTCCATACTGCAAATAGAGGATTAGTAATGTCTTCTGTCAATTAAAAGAGTTAAGGAGGAAGTGATTACATAGGTGCATATAGGCAGTACATGCATATGCTAAAATAACATTAGTGTTTCAACTTTCTGGTTGCATCTACCTGTAAAGTTACTGAAGTTTCTCGTATGCCATCAGTATTTTCATAAGTACCTATTTTTATCTGGTGTTTCTAATTTATGCCTAGTTAAGTCTGTTAGGAGTGATCACATCTCCTAGAGACCTAGAAACTTCCTGCTCGTTTTTGTTTTGATCCGGGCGGTGTTCTCTTACGTGAAACCTATTGAATGGGTGAGTATCCATAGGATGTACTGAAAGCGCTATGTACTGTGGTTCTGGTGCGTTTATTTGTGACAGATAACTTTCCTGCTTTCATCCAGAATTGGAGTTGTCCAGAAATAACAGCGCTTGGCCCGGTCCTGCCATTGCATCCGTAGCGACAGCTCCTTTGCGTTGCACCCTTTTCATCGCAGAATCTCAGTTCAGCTTTTTACTCTTGGTGTTGACTGAAGTTTGCATGAAGGCGTATATATGTACTTTATCTGTAATGTTGGACTGAAGGAAATTTTAATTCCGTATTATCATAATTATGCCTTCTGGAGAATCCCAGTTGAAAAACATGGAACAGATAAGAGTAGTTTGCATCTGACCTTGGTGAAATGGATGGCGTACGCACCTGCAGCGACACAGCTCCCACGCATTGCGCGCAAGGAAGAAGCGGGTGGTCCTTTAATGGAAAGTAACCTGAAGCATTTCAAGCGCCTGGTGAGAAAGCTGACTTTGTCCTAGGTATAGATTTACTGACTCTCGCGCTCGTCCAGGTGTCAGCTGTGCAACACGGCCACCACGCAGGGAACGGACCGACGTCCGAGTCGCGCTAACGCCGACGACGTGCTAGCCCTCCCGCGCTCCCGCAGTCCTCCCAGAACTGCCCACAGTTCTGCATTCACGCTAGGTGAGTCGCTTGTATGCCGAGTCTGCCTGGAGGTTAAAGGTGGGGTTTTTTTTCTTCCTTAAATTAGGGTTGCCCATCCTAACTGTGGGGGAACTTAATAGACAAGAGTTAAAACTGACCTGGAGCTTAAATTATTCTAGTTTTCTTTTAACTTGGGAGAGAACAACTGCAATGACAGTGCGCAGGGCTCGTCGTTAGATGGTCTAAATTCCTAATAAAGCCCCGTTTTCTCTTGGCTGGTTTTACATCTTTCAGCTCAAGAATATAAGGGAAATGAGGCGATGTGTGCTTGAGGTTGAGCGTCCGCTTAGTACTTTGCTAGATTTCGGTTGTAGTGCAAGGTGCATTTAATGCAAAGATAGGGGCATAAGCCGTTTGCCTCTTTTTCTTTATAGTCACTGACATAATATAATGCAAAGGCGATGCGTAGGGGGTGGAATATAGCCTGCAACTTAGCGTGGTGCCGGTTAACGTGCCCCTTGAGCCATTGGCAGCTTACAGAACAGTGGTGTCTCTCGGGTTCCAGCTGCGGTCATTATCAAAATGCTTACAGAAGGGACTACTGGCAGCCATCCTCAAGTTGTTGTTTTGATTCTTATAGAATCATAGAATGCTTTGGGTTGGAAGGGACCTTGAGAGATCATCGAGCCCAACCCCTGCAGTGAGCAGGGATTGAACCTGTGAACTGGGCGTTATTAGCACCACGCTCTGACCAACTGAGCTGGGACATGGAATGACCTTTTGTAAGAGAATCAAGGAAATGGAAGTAAGGAGAACGACTGACGTGATTGACTTGAAGTATTTTGTGAGGTAATCAGCTAACATCATAACCCTTCGGAGCAGGCAGCTTCAAACTGGAGCCGAATCGGACATTCTCATTGGCTTGCTTAAGGAACAGGCTTTCAACGGGATGTTACTGATTTTTACATTTCATTTTTCATTTCTGTGGTGCAGCTTTTGTCTTTTTGGGTTTTAGGGAGTCAAGCCAGGAGAGCTGATTTTCATTATGTTTGAGAGGTAAGGGAATGCTTAAGTATGCAACCTCCCTCCCTCCTCATGGAAACTTGTTTTTCATGCATGAATCGATGGCAGAAAAGGAATCGGAGTACTGAAAAAATACTCGCTTCCTCTCTCTGCAGTCATCCCCCTCCCCAAAAATTTCTGTAAGAATGTGACTAAACCCAAAGCACGTGGTAACAAAAGGAAAAGCGCCGAGCTGGTGAAGCCAACGGGAGGTGTACATGCAATAGGGTAAGATGCTGATCTGGCTCATGCTATATTCTGTCTCATCTTATAGCTTTATGGGATGACTCGTGAATCACGCTGCTTTGCGGAGGGCGCGGCCTTTATGGGAAGGCTTTACAGGATCTTCGTTGTCAATCGACAGCTTGTCTAGGCTGCCACGCGTTAAATTTACCTAGCCTGTGCTTTGGAGTAGGTTGATTCGAGGCAGCCGTTAGGCTGATGTGCACGGATGATAACTAAAAAGCTGCAGAAAATGAGAAGCTGCGGCCAGTCGGCTGGCAGCGTGGGAGGTGAATATCTGCCTCCTGCCCTGGGAACGAGTCTTGTGTTGATCAGTCGTGGCTAGGGGAGGGTCGGTCGTGCATTCAGCACAGTTGTTTCAGCTGACCACAAACTTCTTCAAAGAAATAGATATTTGAAGGGTTTGTCTGTAAACGTCCTGACCAGAAGGAGACTTTAAATTATGTGGTGTATCTCTGTTCAGCGGCAGGGTGGCCATTACGCTAAAACCCCAGCATTTCCCTGTGTAATTTTCCTCTAGAGTAAGCTAACATGGATGGCACTGCTTTTCACAGAAGAGTTCGTACGGGGCACTCCAGACCTTCTGATATCTTCCTCTCCTCTGTCCCCTTCCTCCTCCTTATGAGAAATTTAACTGTCCCTGCAAACATACTGAGAATTCATTCCCTGTTCTTTCCAGTCATTGTTTTATGTGCTGTTTTCGTAAAACATGACTGATCACCTTTGCTTATGAATTCTGGTGTTCTAGCATATTCACGGATGTCTTGTTGGGCGCTACTCAGCTACAGAATAAATATTTGTGCCTAAACGGTTATCTGAGGACATCAGCAGCGCCGCAACATTTGTCATGCTTCCATTACTTGTGTCCTACATTGGTTATGGAGTCCTGGGAATTAAACGTTACTGAAATCCAGTTCCTCAGGCCTGGTTGGCTGCCCTAACAGCAAAGCTTAGTTTGACAATTCCAGAAACTCAAACGCGCTGTCACGCTTTAGCTTACAATAAATGCTACGGAAAGAACGGCCACTCTGTGGTCATAATAGTTATAGCATCTCTCCCATTTTGCAGAACTGGGAGGGGATTTCCATTTCAAAGAGAGCGCTGGGCAGCATTTTCTGCGTTAGCTAAGTCCCTCGGATTGAGCGTTTCCCAGTGGAAGGTGCTGTTCTGCCTGGGGAATGGAATTTAAAAGGGGAAGTGGAAAATAAAAAAAAAATCCCTAGTAAATATAATCCCTGTTTAAGAACTCCGAGCGCCGATTCCTAGAAGCCAATAATTGCTCTTTCTCTTATTAGTGGAAAAATTAGTGAGAGTGTGTGGGCAGCCGTTTCTGCGCCTGCGGCAAGCGCTCCGCCTCACCTGCTGTCGAGAGGCGTCTTATCACCCATCGGTCTGTAGGCGCAAGGAGATTGCACAGCTCCGCGCTGGCCGCAAGGGCCTACAAAAAAAAGTGTAAATCGGGAATTTTTACAGCCGGAAAAACGCTAGCAAAGATCAGCGTGGATAGCGCACCACGGTTCCTGTAGCTCCGGCGTAGAGATGTAACAACTCAAGTCTATCGCACGCATCGAGGCAATTCTCCGGAATTTTAAGGCAGAGCACATGCGCACCACGCGCTGGCCGTGCAGGACGAGAGAGACGTTTTCTGTCTTCGTTTCCGTCCGAGGGCTTAAGGTAAGCACAGCAGTGTAACGGGCCTTGGGCGCTGTCAGAATCCGTGCAGCGCGTTAGGGTCGCTGCCTCAGCAGTTTCAGGAACCTCTTGCAACACATGAACCGCCGATTTCTGTATCGGTACCGCAGGCCATTAAAAGCTTGGTCTTGCTGGATCTTATTTTTAGAATGATTTACGGGTATTTGTTTATTCATTTCTTTTGAGGATTCGAGGTGGTTTTAATTGCATTTTATTTGGCACACATCATTTCAAAATTAACCACCTTAAAATAGCAACAATTTTATGGAATGTGTCTATTATACTAAATTGTCACAAGCACTGCCTCTTTCCATTACTTTTTATTTTTCATAACGTATTTTACAACTGTAATTTTCATGTCTCACATATTTCTCTCCAGTTTCCTATGTCCTGTGGTTAAATCTTGACTGTAAATCTTACGCTGCTTTGTTAAAAATAATAGGTCTACTATGTTTCTTCATTTAACAATCTGTGAGATTAATAGTGTCTTTAAAACAATTAAATATGGTCGTCTGGTTTAATATTCCCAGTTTTAATGCACCACGAAGGAGAAACTATAGCCATTTTCATTTACGGAGCGCTTGCGTTTCACGTGCCGTCTGGCAATTCTTGTCTGACTCCTCGGTACCGCAATCCCGTTCTTACGCTGCTGTGCTAAACACACAAGAAGGGGAATATCAAAAAAAAGCTTCTTGTGCCGTTTTGGAAGTGAAATGACGGAAGTCATTGGATGGCAAATAAGGCTAAAATTTGAAACGTGGCATCTCGGCCAAAAAAAAAAAAAAAAGAAAAAAAGAAAAAGAAGGCTTTTGCAACTTTGGAATGCACGACTCGAGTTGTCACGTAGTGGAGCTCGAGAGGAGGGAGCCTTCTGGATTGCCACGGCAGCGTTAATGCGGCTGCACGACGGTGGCGGCAAGGTCTGGAGCCGCCTGCGGCACCGGCGGTACCTGTGGTGCTGGCAAATTGCCGGGAGAGCAGGAGAGACGCTTCGGCTGCAGCCGAAACTGCGCTGCGTGCGGAGGGTTGTACAACTTGACCGTACAAGCACGCAGGAAGGGACGGGCTTCCATTGAAGAACATAAAATTGGGTTCTTGTAAATCCAGGCTTTGGGGGTTTGGGTGGTTTTGGGGTTGGTTTTTTTTTTTTTTTGCATTAGTGTGACTACAGCCCTTCAACTGGAAGGTCTTTGCGCGTGGCCTTTTTATTGTGTGCGCTCACAATGCCTGCTACAATGGGTCCGTCAATGGGACCGCAGGCATTACTGAAATGCAAATAGTCGCGAATTTTAAAAATGAGGCGCAGGCGCTTTTTTTCAGATGCATCCTGTGCTAAGAAACCAATTTGTATTGCCTTAGGTTTAACGACCGCACCGTAGGCCTCCTGCATCTCTAATTACTTGGGGGGGGGGAAACCCCAAATTTCTACTTTTCATTAAGCAAAGGGGTAGCAGGCGGGAAACCCGAGCAGCTGGTGAACGCATACTCTGGTTTCACAGGCACAAGATCGGGGTCTCCAGTCTCCCTGCCTCGCGGGGGACCCTGCCCTTGGGTTCTGTTTAGATCAGGGCATGCCCCGTGGAGGAGAACCGGAGGCCCAGTGTATCAGTCGTTACAGGAAGCTGGGCTTTGACACCAGAGCCAGATTTCAGCAGAGCTGCTATCTGGAAGTAAAGAACAAACTGTGGTTTTAATGGTAAAGATTAAAAGAGGGGCGGGGGGGGGGGGGGGGGGGGAAAGGCCGCAGGGGGAAGCCCAAGCGTTGTGTAAGGGATGTGTTCTTCAGCTGTGGAGGTGGCAAAGACAGTAAATTAATCTGTAACGACCTTATCTGGACCGTCTCGTACCTTTTTCTGAAGCAGCCTGCGTTATCTTTTCTTAAAGAAAGATGTCCTCCATGGCCCGCTGCTGCAGCAGGTCCTAGGAAAATAGGCAAGCATCTGCACGACGCTTAGAAAATATTTTTAGTTCCCCAAAACGGGCGTTCAGAGTGGATATCTCTGCCATCTTAAATAGGCAGCTTGTTCTACCCCTGGCTAATTTTCAGCGATGTGTCTGTTTTGGAAAGAACAGAATTAATGCTTTCCAAGCTGGCCACTGTATTAAGAAAGGTCATCAAATGCAGACTGGCAAAGAAGAGAGTAGATCAGAAACTCAGTAAATTCTCATGATTCCTAAATATCAGGAAATGTCCCTGCAAAACTGAGTATTAAACCATGTGTGCGTGCACGATCGGTGAAGACCGTGGTTTGTCGAGACTATAGGTATTATTCCTAGATGTTATAGTTCAGTTTACTAGGGGCTTGTCTCAAAACAAAATTAGTATTTGAAAGCTTGTATTAAATAGCATTGCAAAAACTCCTGTTCGGTTCATTTGTCTTGGTTCCCTGGAGGGAATATTCTTCTTCAAAGTTTCCCAGTTTGAATTCTTGTTCCAATTAAAACTTGCTTTGAAATTGTTCTGTGTTGCAGGCACTTCTGCTGCGAGCGAATGTGAGATTTTGTAGAGACCACGTTCCAGAGCCTTTATAATCAGGTAACGCCACATTTTACTCGCAGCGTTGAGTGCTAACTCCCGTAAGTGTTGTTCTTGCCGTGCAAATATTGCTGCAGCCTTCGGACCCCAGCATCTGGCCCCGTGCAAAACCTTTCAGACTTGGGTGCCTCTTTGCTTCGGGGCCTAACCTCAGGCTCATAAAATATTTGTAGCTGTCAGTCTAGTGCAGCAACAGAAACTGCACAGATGCAGAAAGACTCTCTGATGTAGTGTTAGCGAGAATAATTTTAGAATTGCAAATACTTAACACATTTTTAACAGATACATATATATATGTACATGCATATGTAAATACATATATACATATGTATATCTATCAGACTGGAAATACGCACAGGAAAAATCCATGATTTCTTTGCTGATAGTATGTCCAGCTTGGCCCTTAGAGATGAGAAATGTCTTTAATGGAACTTTGAAATACTGCCTTGATTTATGTTTGTTACGGATGTGGTACGCAGTCTCGTTAGAAATAGCTGATGAGGCATCTAATGTTAACACCTTATCTTTTCTCTCTTACAATTCTGTCAAACCTTGGTTCTTTGCTCTCAAAGACAGCAAAACAGAATATCTGCCCTAGCCTCCAGGTCTGTCTTCTGTGTATCTTTTGTTCTTTGACGTTTAGAAACTTTTTTTAGCCAATTTGGGAAAGTTCGACAGCCTAGGCTGTGACACACAGAACTTGATAGGAAGAGTGTGTTTTTTCAGATCACAGAAACAGCATTGCGGAATGCCAGAAGTTTGGTCCCCGGTGTCTGTTGCGTCACGGCTTTCTAGACTTGGACCTTCCCGTCAAAGCTGTGTTCAGCAGTGCTCCACGCAGCGCTGGGGTGGCAGGGGCTCGTCACAATGGCTTTTTCTGACGAGTTCCCGCGAGATGCGGAGCGAATTGCTTAAACCAGCTCCTCCGGTGCGGTCCCCGTTGCGGGGAGCCTGCCTTTGTACGTTTGGAAAATTGTGGAGCGAAATCAGAAAGAGCCTGGCTTGGAACTTAGCTAGATAAAGTGGCAGAAAAGGAGATCAAATCATGAATTGCACCTCTAATTAGCCTGCGTGAAGCACCAGAGATTGTGCTGGTCCATGGTGTCACTGCAGAAAACGGATGGTGTGCTAAGCACTTGGGTACATTGTGTTAGGGAAAAACCTGCAAGGAAATCATAGAATCATAGACTCGTTTAGGTTGGAAAAGCCCTTTAAGATCATCCAGCCCAACCATTAACCCACACTACCAAGCCCACACTAAGCCAATCAAGGGTAGACCAGACTGAACCATGTCCCCAAGTGCCACCTCTGCCCGTTTTTTGAACCCCTCCAGGGATGGGGACTCCCCCACCTCTCTGGGCAGCCTGTTCCAGTGCTTGACCACACTTTCTGTAAACAAATTTTTCCTAATATCCAACCTAAACCTCCCCTGGCACAGCTTGAGCCCATTTCCTCTCGTCCTATCGCTAACTACGTGGGAGAAGAGCCCAACACCCACCTCACTACACCCTCCTTCCTTGCCGGCCAGCGTCTCGATGAGTGCGCAGAGGGAAGCAAGCTTATGCTGGCACCCCGAGTTTGGCGGTTCTGGATTGACAGTTCTGGCTCCGTGCTTTTGCAGACTTACTGTCCTTAACCTGCCTTTTAATCTATAATTTCATAGCCAGTCATTTACAGGACCTCAGCCTTCCTGATTCCGGTCTTTCCAAAAAGTGGCTCTTGCGCAGCGTGCAACCGCCCGCTGTTACAGCGTGCTGAGCGTAACGGGTTGCTCTGTATATTTTATGTCCAGAAATGATCTTACGCTTGTAATAACAGGTATGTATCCAGGCATTCCCACTTTCTCAGAAAAAAAAAATCCTTTTTTCTTTTTCTTTTTTTTTTTTTTTTTTTTTGCTTTGTGAGAGAACGTAACGCAGTTCAGGACCTGGGTTCTCTGAAGCAGCAGGGCTGCTCCGCAGGCTGGGATGGTTTAAATATGCAAGATCTCTCCTGAAAAATCAAGGCTGGAGGTCTCACTCTCTTAAAGGGCCATGGGCCATGGGCACTCTCTTAAAGGTGGCTATGAGGCAACTCGGGTGTGGGAGAACCAGTGTTTCCTTTTTCACGTAGGTAAGACGGTTTCTGGCAGGCAGTCCAACTTCAAAGATTATTAAAAAGATTATTATAGTCGGGCTTTTACACATTGATTCTGAAGACCTCTGAGTAGCGACGATCCGCTTGTTTGTGCTCGGTGGAGGCCAGCAGAAGCGTATTTTGGTTGGTGAGGGCGTATCGCGCGCGGTAACGCAGGAGGTACAAGAGAGCCGTATGCGTTTAATTCGGGATCCAGACGTTCCCCTGTTAACCATCTCCCCTAAGACTAGATAATCCCGGCCCTGACAAAAATTCAGTCCTCGCTTTGAAGGAGTGCTGCTAAAGCGCAAGGCTGTGGGAGTGTTTTATCTCTGGCTCCTAGAAGTATCAGGATGTGTCAGGAATGGCGTGGCCAGCAGGAGCAGGGGGGTGATTGTGCCCCTGTGCTCGGCGCTGGTGAGGCCGCACCTGGAATGCTGTGTCCAGTTTTGGGCCCCTCGGCACAAGAAAGACATTGGGGTGCTGGAGCGTGTTCAGGGAAGGGCAACGGAGCTGGGGAAGGGTCTGGAGCACAGGGCTGGTGGGGAGCGGCTGAGGGAGCTGGGGGTGTTCAGCCTGGAGAAGAGGAGGCTGAGGGGAGACCTGATTGCTCTGCAGCTCCTGAAAGGAGGGGGCAGGGAGGGGGTGTTGGGCTCTTCCCCCAAGGAACAAGGGATAGGACGAGAGGAAATGGGCTCAAGCTGCGCCAGGGGAGGTTTAGGTTGGATATTAGGAAAAAATTTCTTCACGGAAAGGGTGGCCAAGCACTGGAACAGGCTGCCCAGAGAGGTGGGGGAGTCCCCATCCCTGGAGGGGTTCAAAAAACGGGCAGAGGTGGCACTTGGGGACATGGTTCAGTCTGGTCTACCCTTGACTGGCTTAGTGTGGGCTTGGCAGTGTAGGTTAATGGTTGGACTGGATGATCTTGAAGGTCTTTTCCAACCTCAACGATTCTATGATCCTATGATTCTAAGTATTTGTGAAGCTTTCTGTTTCCCCCTTGGGGATACCCCGGTGACGCTGTTGCCAAGCCTTACCGCGTAGCCTCAACTGCAGGACACCTTCCAGGCCAACAGAAGGGACCGAGAACGTACGGAGCGTGTTGGTGACGATTTTTCTCTGCGCATAGGCCCCGTGTGAGCGGATTTTGGTCTGTGTCCAGGCCGGGTGACGTTGCCTGTTGCGCAGCGGAGATTCGGTTGCGTGCCGAGCTCCCGGCTGGGGGAAGAGGAGTCGCTTTGCGGTGGGAGCCTCGGGGACTGCGTAGCTTCCGCTGCGCTGCCTTGGGTTGGTGGCAAACACGGAAAGTTAGGGACGTGGTCGCGGGCTGGGGAGCTCTTCTTGGAGTTACTGCCACGGCGCGAAGGTGGCCAAAGCCTGGCAGGGTGAACGGGTGGGAAAGTTGTTGTTGTGTTTGCAGGTAGCCCGTGGATTTCTGCTGTCGGGCAGACGGACGACAAGACGGGGAGGCCAGTGCATTCAGCGAGGAGCGCGGTGACAGGTCAGGAGCCGAAACGGGTTCTCCGTCCGCGTGCAGGTTGTGAAGTTTCCCACCCGGAGCGGGTTCCGTGTGTGCGTAAAGTTGGGAAGTTTCTGCGTTGAGGGACGCGCAGGGGTGCAGGAGTTGCTCTGGGCGGTGGGGCAGGCAGCCCCAGGTGTGGTGGGGCAGCTCTCTTGGGTGGTGGGGCAGCTCTCTTGGGTGGTGGGGCAGCTCTCTTGGGCGGTGGGGCAGCTCTCTGGGTGGTGGGGCAGCTCTCTTGGGTGGTGGGGCAGCTCTCTTGGGTGGTGGGGCAGCTCTCTTGGGTGGTGGGGCAGCTCTCTTGGGCGGTGGGGCAGCTCTCTGGGCGGTGGGGCAGCTCTCTGGGCGGTGGGGCAGCTCTCTTGGGTGGTGGGGCAGCTCTCTGGGCGGTGGGGCAGCCCCAGGTGTGGTGGGGCAGCTCTCTGGGCCCTGGGGCAGCTCTCCGGGCACGGTGGGGCAGCTCTCTTGGGCGGTGGGGCAGCCCTGGACCATGGGGCAGCTCTCTGGGCCGTGGGGCGGCCCCAGGTGTGGTGGGGCAGCTCTCTGGGCCCTGGGGCAGCTCTCTGGGCACGGTGGGGCAGCTCTCTGGGCACGGTGGGGCAGCTCTCTGGGCCGTGGGGCAGCCCTGGGCCGTGGGCAGCCCCGGACCGTGGGGCAGCTCTCTGGGCCATGGGGCAGGCAGCTCTCTGGGCCGTGGGCAGCCCCGGGCACGGTGGGGCAGCTCTCTGGGCCGCGGGCAGCCGTGGGGCAGGCGGCCCCGGGCGGCGGCCCCGGCCCCCGAGGGGGCCGTGCCGGGCCGGGCCGGGCCGGGCCGGGCCGCGCCGAAGGCGGAGCCGCGCCCGGGGGGCCGGTGCCGGCTTTATTAGGGCGGCAGGTTGGGATGCGCGGCGCAGGCAGCAGCAGGAGGCGGCGCGGTCTCTCGCCCCACCGCCGCCCGCCTGCTGCCGGCCCCGGGCCGCCGGCGCTAGCGGGGTTGCAGCCCCCGGCCCCAGGGACGGCCCCGGGGGGGGGACGCGCCGCCGCCGCCGCCGGCGGAGGGCACGGGAGGAGGCGAGAGGCGAAGGCGAGAGGCGGGAGGAGCGCGGCCGGGGCCGGCAGCGTGGGGTGCGCGGGCGGCCGGCTCGGGATGGTGCTCCTGGCCCTGTGGCTAGTGGCAGCCGCGCTCCTGGGGGCCCGCGCTGCGGCCGGCCGGCAGGTGAGTGCCGGGGCCCCGCTCCCGCCCCCTCCCTCCCCCCCGGGCCCGGCCCTGCCCGGGGTCCCTCTGCCAGCGGCCCCGGGAAGCTGCCGGGCTGCGCCCCCGGCCCTCGGCAGCCGCCCCGGGTGGCCCCGGGCTCCGGCCGCAGCGCAGCGTTCGGGGCCGGGGATGGGCTCGGACGGACGGACGGACGGACGGGAGGCGGCGGTGCGGGAGCGCTGTCCCCAGCCTTGCTGCTGTCCCCAGCCTCTGCCGCCGCCGCCGCTTCCTCCTCCGACGCTGCCCGTGGCAGCGGGGCCGGCGCCGGGCTCCGGGCAGCTTCCAGCCGGGCTCGGAGCAGCTTTCGGAGCAGCTTCCAGCCCGGCTCCAGGCAGCTTCCAGCCCAGCTCGGAGCAGCTTTTGGAGCAGCCTGCAGCCAGGCTGGGAGCAGCTTCCAGCCGGGCTCGGGGCAGCTTTCGGAGCAGCTTCCAGCCGGGCTCGGAGCAGCTTTCGGAGCAGCTTCCAGCCGGGCTCCGGGCAGCTTTCGGAGCAGCTTCCAGCCGGGCTCGGAGCAGCTTTCGGAGCAGCTTCCAGCCCGGCTCGGAGCAGCTTCCAGCCGGGCTCTGGGCAGCTTCCAGCCGGGCTCGGAGCAGCTTTCGGAGCAGCTTCCAGCCGGGCTCGGAGCAGCTTCCAGCCAGGCTCCAGGCAGCTTCCAGCCCGGCTCAGAGCAGCTTTTGGAGCAGCCTGCAGCCAGGCTGGGAGCAGCTTCCAGCCGGGCTCAGAGCAGCTTTCGGAGCAGCTTCCAGCCGGGCTCCAGGCAGCTTCCAGCTGGGCTCGGAGCAGCTTTCGGAGCAGCTTCTAGCCCAGCTCGGAGCAGCTTCCAGCCCAGTTTGGAGCAGCCCAGCTCAGAGCAGCCTGCAGCCAGGCTGTGAGCAGCTTCCAGCCCAGTTTGGAGCAGCTTCTAGCCCGGAGCAGCTTCTAGCCCAGCTCAGAGCAGCTTTCAGAGCAGCTTCCAGTGCAGCTCGGAGCAGCCTGCAGCCAGGCTGCGAGCAGCTTCTAGCCTGGAGCAGCTTCTAGCCCAGCTTGGAGCAGCTTTCGGAGCAGCTTCCAGCCCGGCTCGGAGCAGCTTCCAGCCAGGCTCAGAGCAGCTTCCAGCCAGTCTGGGAGCTCCCCCGGCACGGGGCTGCAGCAGCCTGGAGTTTTCCCTCTGTGTGCCATAAGCCCTGACGAGAGCTGGTACCGCACCGGCGGTGAGCTGGCACTGGGCTGCTGCCTCTCTCCCTGCTGTCGCTCGGGAGGTCCGGCTGACTTTCCCGGTGTCTGGCACGGAGGCAAAGGAGAGCTGTCGAGACGCGTGCCTCATTACCGCCCTGGCGCCCGTGCTTCTCGGAAGTTGCCGCTTTCGTGGGCGTTAAGGCCTCTCTTCGGCCACTGAACTTTTTGGCACAGCATGGCGATCTATAGAACGGGTCGTTCAGCATCAGGATGTCTTAGCGGCTCCGTTTACGTTAAGCTTGCTGCGGGCTCTGTTAGTATACTGGTGGGGACAGCTGTTTACTCCGTTGAGGAGAAATGCCGTCCCTGGAAACCAACAGCAGAAATGTAAAAAACGGTGCAATACAGACCAAGTCATTTTTCAGCCTTCTGGAAGCACTCTGCTGTCCCATGTTGCATAGTAATTACACTAACAACTTTGTGCATGTTGTCTCTTTTCTCTTTTGCAGGCTGGTAAAGAGCAACAGATCCAAATAGGTAAGTCTTTTGAACTATTATTGCTGCTATCAAAATGGGAGTAAAGGAAGTGAGCTCCACAAACTAGTTTATTTTCTGCAAAAACAATCTGTATGCAAGCAAGCATTCCCTTGCGTACCCCCACGCCATTACCACCCAGGAGCATTTGTAGTTTCACGGCGATGCGGCATGACTTGAATTTGCATGCCCTCTCATTATGCGTTTTTGCATCCTGGTACCTCTGTGCTTCCCTTCTTAAATATAAAACGCCAAAAGTTAAAAATCGCAGCGTGTTTAAACTAGCCCTCTGAATGCCCCGGCAGATCGGCGCTGGGTCAGACGCTTTGTCTTCGTTTCTGCGGTTCTGAATCAAGGTGGAGGTGCCTGCTCTGTTTGGCCGGGGCAAAGCATGTCTTCATACCGTTTCTCTTCTGTATTGCAAGTCTTCAACCTTTTCTTTTAGCCGGAAAAAATTCTGTCCGATGCCGGAGGCCTCTTCCCAGTCTGTCGATGGCACAGGGTGCTTGCAGCACGGCTGACGGTAGCCGTTCGCTGTTGCCTCGTAAGCCGATATACCGCCGTCGGAAAGTGCAGTGCAGCTAGGCTGGTGTCTGCGATGGACGAGGGCGCGGAAGCGAAAGGCACCTCGTGTGGAAGCCCAAGCCTCTCTGACCCTTTCCTAAAGGCAGGAAGCTTCCTGCCATGAGGAGCGTGCGCACGCGGTTTAGTTTCCGAAGATCTGCGTTGGTTTCGGCGAACGGGTGATTTAGCGCTCTGGGGGATGGAAGAGGTTGTGGAGAGACGGGGAAGCTGGCGTTCTCTCTCCCGGGGCGTCGGTGCCGGGGTGTGCCATCTTCGGCGCTCCCGAAGCGTGAAGCGAGCCTTTGGACGATCCGCTGTCGAGCGTCTGCGCGCCGCGGCGCGCTCGGAGCTTTTCACCGCCAGCAGCGGTAGCGGTGGGAGCGGACCCCGGGCAATTCTATTTCCCGTTGCCCTTCAGGCCTCCAGTTTTGCAGTTTGGGTCCAGGTTTTGGTCGGAGGTTTTGTTCAGCAAAGAATTTCAAGTATTTCTCTAAATTTTGGAGGTCTCGTCTCGATTTCAGTTCTGGCACTGCAGTCTTCTGGGCTTAGCTTGATTTCCACTGTGATCAGTGAATAATGGGAATCGAGACAGTTAGGTACATTTAAACCTAACTGGCAAACAGACTTTTTTTCCAGCGGTGTGCTGATCCTGTGTTTTATTTCTAGTCGTTTCCATGAGAAATGGATTGTATTGGAATTTCAGAAACCGTAAGCTATACAGGAGCCCGTCTCTGAAATTATACAGCGCCTCAGACAAAAATTCCTTAACCTGGAAAACAACTTTTCTTCCCCTTTAACTTTTTCCTCTCTTTCACGGTCCCAGCGTTGCTGGAGTCAGGGACGTAGGAGGGGCGCAGGAGAGCACTGATGTTGCACGGCGGAGAGTGAATCAGGCGCCTTGGGAGCTTTTGTGTGGTCTCGCCCACCCCTACCCGGGAAAGGGGACGTCGGCCGGTGGGTCTGTCCGCTCACAGACCCTGAGCCCGTGCTCCCAAACGTCCCGGCGTGCGGCAAGGCGGTGCAGGACCCCCGTGGGACGGGGCTCGGTGTTGGTCGGTGCCCGGCGGGGTCTCCTCAGCACGACCGCGCGGCGTCTCCGTGGGTTTTGGTTCGGGCTAGCAGGACCGAGAGCCCGATGGCTTCCCAAGACCAGCCCATCTGTGAGTAGCTCTGGCTTTCAGGGATCGACGGTGTTTTGTTGAGGGGAAATCTGTATTTTCAAAGCACAAATACCTGGTTCACACTTCAAGTCATTGGGATTTATCCTATGCTTTCTCTTTCTAAACTGTTAATACGTACAATAATGTTTGACCCTGTAAATTCTGATTCAAAAAGTATAGCCTACTCAGTTCAGAGTTTCAATGACGACAGTAAAACCCACATTAGGGTGACCTCCAAACGGGCTGCGCTACTTTTAAGTCCCTATTGAGTGTCACTTTGCATCGGTGTTGTATATTTTGATTTGGCCCAGGGCTGGCTCCTGTCAGCAGCTAATCTTTTCTCGTAGCCTGGAAAGTCACTTAGGACAAATTAAAGCATATAGGATTTTTTTTTTTCTTTTTTTGAATATCAGTACAGCATGTATTATAGAGATAGGGAGTTAGCCAAGCTTAATTAATGACATTAATATATAACGCACTGCAAATGCCTGGAAACTGTCAGGAGGAAATCGTACTGTTGTCACCCGTGAAATAGTAAGCCTGAAGGTGCTGGCACTCGGGGTCGTGCTCCATCCTCACTTGTCCTGCCTCAGCCTCCCGCACAGCAGAGCTGCATCGTGGCTCAGCGCCGCTGCTGGAAGCAAGCTCGGCTGTCTGACCTGCAGGACGGCAGTGCCAGCCTGCCCCGCGGCCTGGATAGAACGCGCTCACCCGCCGTTCAGCAGAGGCTGTGAAAATGCCGCAAAGAGTATCTTGAGCTGTCGGTATCCCTGGGGCAAGTTGACAGCGAAGGGAAGGAACGCGGACGGCAGAGAGAGGCATAGCACGTGAGGCTCTCTTCTGGCCCTCCCTTGCTTTTATTCATCCAACTTGCGGTGTCTAGCACTGACGTGTGCTGCCTAGCCGCCTCCCTGTTCAGCTGCGGAGTTGTGTGGGGACTCTCAAGAAATCCATCCCCCTTCTCTATCTTGTCTTTCTGGGCATTTCTGCCACCTAAAGGCAGCCAAGTACAGAGGAGTGGTAGTTCTGAAGTGATCCGGGTTGGTGAAAGAGAAGGGACCAAAACCTGCTGCTTTGTTTCTGGAAAGCACCAGCCAAGGACGAAGGCAGAAAGCAGCGACGACAAAAGCCCTGCTAGGGTGGTCAAAAGCCCTGCTAGGGTGGTCTCGTTGTCACCGCACCGTCTGTTCTTGTTAGGAAGCAGCGCTTTGCCAAGGGACCGGAACAGCTCTGGGCCTCATCCCGTTGCGGTTGTCTGTGGGATGGTGGAAGGGCGAGCTCTCGGAACACGGGGACAGTCTTTGTATGGAAACGCTGTCCTCTTAATGCCTACAGCAGCAGGTAATTATTTTTTTTTTCCAGTACTTCCGCTGCGAAGCTGGATGGCTGCCATCCAGCAATCTGGTTGTACTGTAGCTTGGAATTCCGTTCAGAAGATGCAGGCCCAGCGACGGTCCGGATCCAGTCTTTTTGCCGAGGCAGCTGAGCTTCCTGGCCCGACAAAGCCACGTTCAGATCCATCCTCCCGGAGAGGTGAGGGAGCCCTGGAAGCTGGCGGCAGCTCGGTGCTCATCCCATCGTGTCAGCGTGGGGCGGTCCGGGACCCGGCACGCAGCCCGGTGCCGGGGCAGCTTGGACGGGATGCTGTCAGCAGCTCCCACACGTTTCTTTCCTTGCACGGTACCCAGCTTCGTCTCTGCCAAACCGGCGGTGCTTTCGGTGTAGTTCTACTAGGTTTCCACATTGCTCTTCCAAATTGAAATACTTGCTAGCAATACCAAGAGGCAGGTGTGGTTACTGCACGTAGTAATTAATCTACATCTCATTGCCACGGCTCAGAAAACGTTTGGGGAAAAAAAGGATGCTGCCAACGCTTCTGCTCGGTGGACATACTTGCGCAGGTCACGGTGATAAGCAAAGGAGCTCCTGTGATCAAAAAATTCATTTGTTCACAAAAGTTGGTCCTCTGGCTGCCAGGCAGGAGGCTGGAAATCGGGAGAGTCCTGTTATCAACATTTATTTACATGCAGTGCCAGCAAAGAAATAATCAGAATAGTGAACACTAAATGAGGTTTAAATACTTTTTGAAAGGGGAAAAAAAAAAAGAAAAAAAGTCAAGTCTTCAAACTTGGGTAGCTTGGTTTAGACATAGAAATATTTTGTCTGAACTCTAAGAGATTCCTCCTTTTCCACTGATTTCAAGTTAGACTGTGCTTTTGAAATCTTCTTTCTTAAGTCGGTGTTTGTGCATTTGGAATTCTACTGTGGACAGCTACGTGAACAAATTTTCATCAACGTATTTCACAAAACCTTATGCCTAAAAAAATAATGCTTTTCCAAATGCAGGTGATTAAAAAAAAAAAAAAGTTTAGGACTTGTGAACCTCTGTTGTCCAGAGTTGCTGTACAGCGCACAGACGACCGCTGTGAGCCAGCGGCGTTAATTCCTGGGTTTCGTGTGTATTTGAGGGAAAGAAGCACAGCCAGCCCTCTTCAGAGGCATTCTCTGGCTAATTACGTTTTGGCACACAATGAAAGAATGTGATGTTCTTTCTTAAGTGCTTCCTTTCAACTTAAACATTGTGCAACTGGAGCAGCAGTTTAAAGCCAGATAAAAAAGTGAAGAAAATTTGAAGTTAAGTGCTTTTTCTATTGCTCTGTGTTGTTTTTTTTTTTTTCCTCTGATCCTCACTGTAAGCTTTGAATTAGCAGAACAGATCAACTCTGAAATTTTAGCATAGGAAAGGGAACACCTACAGCTGGAATAGCATTTCCTAAGACCATACGGTCTATGGAAAAAGGGTAATATAAGTCAGCGGAGGAGTTTAGATGTCTTCAGTATTCAGTCATGTCACATTTAATTTTAATTGCCTTTGAACAAAAGGCATTTCCTCTTCTAGCTCAGCATTTAGAGACTCTGGAAAAGGCTTTTGCTGACTCAAAAATTTGACAGTTCTTATTTTCCACCCTTTGTTCTTACCTTCTTGTGGCTAGTTGGCCTGGTCTTTTTATTAGTAAAATAACTTTTTTTTGCCCCCGCAAGTAGAAATCTGGGAATACGGCTGCAAGATGAGCAAAGCAATTTCTCAGTGGTGCGGCGAACACAGAATTTGATCGCCAGACTGTGGTCTCTGGCATTGAACATCCCGCTTTAAAAAAAATAAAAAAGCCAAGAAGAATGTCGGCGAGGTAAAAGGAGGAATGTCAGCCTGTGAATGAAATCTCATCGCTGGAGTGCGGGGACCGTGAGGATGGAGATTTTGAGTTTGACCCAGTTAGGAAATCCAACCCAGGAGCTCTGTCTCCTGTTCAGGGCCTGGTGTCTAATTAGTAAAAATGAGTTTGGAGTTTTCATTTGGTCCCTTCTCGAAGGAGAGAGATCAGCGATGCTGGCTCAGAATTCCCAGTGTTTTAGGTGGGAATTATCCTGAGGATAATGTCCTAATTAGGATACCCGTTTTAGAACCTGATCCTGTAGGTGTATGGCAAAAGAGGTTGAGCTGGCTGCTGCTGGAAACCACGCTGTGCCTGCTGGCTGTCGCAGCGAGACAAACGTGGAAATGCGCGGTACGTTTGCAGAACGCTGGCCTTGAAAATGATAAGGAACTTTTCGCTGGCCTGGGATATAGTACGTGTGTATCACGTAAAGATATTTATAGTGCAAGAATTTAAGTGTCCGTGTATGTCCTACTAGTACCGTGCATTGCTTTTCTGTCAAATCCCTCAGCGACTGGCACAAAAGAAAACTGGAGAAAAAGCAGTTACGTGAAGCCATTAGGAACATTTTCCTGCTAAAGCTACTCGCTGAATGCGTGAATCTCTTAAAATAAGCAGGCACTGCTACCAGAAGAGAGCAACTAGCTGCTGAGCTTCTTCTCTATTAATTCTCAGTTCAAGTGTGATTTGCGCTGGGAGTGGGTAAAATTCAGCTCATTTAACTAAGTATATTTATTTGAGGAATTCTCAGTGGCACTTAGTGGTAGCATCTGGGCTCACCGATCGTGGAGCTTTTAAATGAAAAGTGTCGGTAATATCACTCTAATAACTCTTTAGCCAGTTCTCTCGGGAAGGGAAGAGCTGGGGGATGATTATTTCTGCGCTAAGTGTCTTTTTTTTAACTCTCACGCAGCCTAATACACGGGCAAGAAGGCTCAGGCTTTGGCCCAGGTCTTAGCGGCAGTTTGGCCCACATCTTGACCTGGCCCGGGAATGCCTCTCCTTCTCCTTGCTACAGGATGCAGATTGGGCACCGAGTGTCCTGATGACTTCCAGATTACAAAGGTCTCACAGGAAAGATAAACTCATTCAAGGGACGTGCTTTACAGTGGTGTGAAATGACGTTAAGGCAACGGGAAACACATGTGTGCGCCCTGCTGCAGGGCTGCAAAGGTGGTATGGTAACAGGAGAAGACCTTTCTCTGAGCAAGAGAGAAGATTCTCTTCCTTTTCTCATCACTGCCTAAGAATAACAGAGTGGAGAAGGAAAAAAAAAAACCTCTCTTAGGCTAATAATGCTATTTTCAGGATACAGGTGAGGGACTACACAGAATGAGGTTTTTTTGGGGGGTGGAGGGAGGCTGTTGTATTCGCTTAGGCAAATCCAGAACCCAACTGGAAGGTTTCCAGCCAGCTACTGTTGCTGCTAATTAGACAGGAATCCCGAGCTGACCGGCGGGAACCACAAAAAAATGATAGGTGAGCGGGGCTTTCCTCGCTGTTGCCTTTTTCCTGCTGTGGCTTTGCTTGCTCGGCCAGTGCCTCTGCGGAAGCTGGGTAGCTGCGGGCTAACTTCTTAACTTCTGCTCGTAATCGGTTGCCCACGGCCTTGCCTGGCCGCGGGGTCCGGGTCCCCGGGGTGCTCTGACACTGACTGGAGGTATTACAGCAGGGACGTCTCCTGGGAAGCGCGCCTTGCGTGTAGGACACGTCGCCTTAGCTGAGGCTCGTGCCACCGAGCTTCTGGAATATTGCCTGAGGATTTCTGTAGCGCGATCAATGGAGCGCGGTTTTGCTGGGTTTATAGCTTCTATGTTTGGCAGTCAAGTGCAGGATTTAGGTACCAATCTGTAAAGGTCTTGTGTTGGGTTTTTTTTAAATAATGGGCTTCTCCGTTGTGATTGAACACCGTTACTCAAGTTAGGCGAAGAGGAAAGGCAGTAGCAAGATGCTGGGTGAGGGGATTTGTTAGAGGAGATCTGTAGAGGGGAAAGCTACTGCTTATACCACTGCTGACGTCGATTAATTCATCAGCGGTGTGTGATAGCCACTGGATTCTTCTCCCGATTTCCATTTTGTAAGACTGCAGAAATACGTATGCAAATTGCAGTTATAACCAAGCATGGCACTTGATTTCCAAAAATCTTAGAATCGTAGAATCGTTTAGCTTGGAAAAGCCCTTTAAGATCATCCAGTCCAACCATTAGCCTACACTACCAAGTCTACTCTAAGCCAATCAAGGGTAGACCAGACTGAACCATGTCCCCAAGTGCCACCTCTGCCCGTTTTTTGAACACAAAGCTTAATGGAGGTCTTGACACAGGAGCAAGCAATTCTGTTTAAGGTGTATGAAGGAGTTGCGTGGCATTTCTTACACGAGAATTCAGAAGGGTCGCAGCCTCTTCGGTGGCTCTTAAGCAAACCTAAACCCCGGGAACTCCCCAGATAAATGTAAATGAGTATTTCAGGGTTTTTCTCTGTAAGTTTTATGAAAATACCGTCATGAAAGACCTGCTTCATGAAAATGTTGGCATGTGGAGGGTATTTTGCATGCGCTTAATGTGTATCCCAGCATCTGTGGCGCGTGTTTATTTGAGGTGCGTAACTGGGCACAGCTTCTTGTGTTTGCCCACCCTGGCGCGCTCCATACGCTTTCCCTGCAGACGAAGTGGCCTCCTCTCACCTTATCCTTGGTTTGTTGTACCTTGCTTAACACGATGATGTGTCAAACGCTTTTCTTCTACTTCTTTCTTACGTGTCCTCTCAGTGTCTGCGTAAAAGCGGGTGCAAAGCATTTTTATAATAACAATTGGTGGCGTTCAGAGAATTAAAGGCCTTGCTGTAGGGTACCCAAGGGAAGATTTATAAGCTTGAGTGTTCTAGCTAGAGAGCAGGGCCACGTACCTTGCATTGCCCCCATTAGATTGGTGTGCTTATACCCAGACTAGCTACCTAGGAGATAATTTAACGCACCTTGGTGTGGTAAGTGGCACTGTCCCCAGTTAAAAACAGGGTTTTATCGTTCTTCAGCTGAACTTGTCGGTAGAGTGATTTAGAGTAGCTTGAGCGGGAATCCTAAATTGGGAATTTTGGAAGGGGAGGTGTGAGGCGGAGGGGTCCTACGCACGTGGCATTTGCCGGTGGCCGGAACCCGGGGTAGCTGTGGTGTGCTGTGCAGTCCATGAGCTGCAGCTGGAGCGTAGCCCGTAACAGCCAAGGCGGTGGCCTGTTGCATCCCTGCGTTGCCATTTGTTCTGCTGACATGCCCTTCTGTAGCTGTGCCATCTGGTCTTCAGCCTTCAGGCTCGTTCCATGCTCTTGTTCTAATTTTAGTTTGGTTTTGGGTATTTCTCTTGGCAGAATTACGAAAAAGCAGACCGAGACCGTATGGGTTAGTGATTCCAATTAGTACTGATGCAGACGGAAGCTACATCTCCAATATCCTCTCTGCAAGTCACCAAAGAAGATCAACGCGGGAGGTATCCCAAAGCCCCAAACAGCTGTATTTTAATGTCACCGCGTTTGGAAGGGAGTTCCATCTCCGGCTGAAACCCAACACTCGTTTAGTGGCTCCCGAGGCGGTAGTGGAGTGGTACGAAGACTCGGTGGAAACTGGAAACGATGCTGGTAACGCGAGTCAGACTAGAACTGCTACAGAGCGATTATGGAAAAGAGAGCCCCTGTGGACCAACTGCGCCTACGTGGGAGACATAACTGACATCCCCGGAGCTTCTGTTGCTATTAGCAATTGTGATGGTCTGGTAAGGCTTATTTAATGGCATTCATGTCTGGTATTTTACCACTTTGTACACAGCTTTTGTTGCTTTTAACTGCACATTGCTAATGATATCGTTTAAAGAACTTCATTTCTTAAAGATCTTCGTACAGATGTCTCAGTACATATTGACGTATACAAGTCCTACTGCTTTATTCTGGGATCGTTTCTCTGAGTTTGATGAGCAAAGTCCTGAATGTCACTGGTGTGAGAGAGAGAAACCAAACCTACATCTTGTTGGGGTTCATTTTTACTTTCATGAGGTGTTACAAATGGGAAAATTAATAATGAAGGCACTTTCAGACTTAAAAGACGACACGTTGGTGAGCGAATGCAGAATTTGGCGTCCAGATCGTCACCGTGTGTGTACTTCTCAGGTAGCAAAATCGCGGCCTGCCCTGTAGTCCAAGAATAGCAACAGATTTAAGTTTTAAAGGGTTTATTTATAAAATAAGCATGCTTTTTGTTTTCTTACATGCAGTTTTGTTTCATCAGAAGGTGTCGTATGAGAATTGAGTGGTTCACATCTATAAACGGTTCGTTCTCAAAAGTGCGCTGGCCCGATTGCTGCGTTCGTTGAAAACGCGCAGTATTTCGCTGCGGCTTCGGCAGATGCAATGACCGGCTTGGCGCACAAATCCCATATTGAAAGCCTGGGCATATATTGAGTACACATACCATTCGTTAATTCAATCATGCGGTAAAGAAAGCTAACAATACTTACCTTGTACTCTTTAAGTAGCAGGAGCAGTGGTGGAACACGACTGCAACATGCAGGAAGATTAATGTAGTGGTTACTCTACTGCTGTTCAGGAGAGGAATCATATGAACAAGTCTGCAACAAGTATCCCTTCTTGGAAATAGGTTTCCCTCTTCCCGTCACATGCCACATGTTAATGATTGGATTCTATTTTGCGATAAGTACTGGCTGCAAACCTCCCTAGCTCTGCAGCGTGCCTCAGTCGCTGTACAGGTAACGCGCAAAGTCTCAAACTCCTGATTCAGAGCTTAGGGCTATGCACAGCCAAACTCCTTGACTCTCCTTACTTAAAGAAAGGAAATACTGGTGCTGTTTTCATCTGAGGTGATCAGCTAATGTCAGTTTGGTGTGGGTTTTATGGTTTTGTTTTGGTTTTGGATATTTGGGGTTTGTTTTTTTGGTGTTTTTTGTTTTTTTTTTTAAGGAGAATCTGTTGGCAGTGTGTTGTGGTTACAAAGGCTGTGCAGACATCTGCCTGGGCAGATACGGCCTCAGATACAGTTCTTCATATGAATGAGACCCTCGGGTTGAGAGCTGTATTTTAGCAGCCACCCTGAATCCTTGTGTGAAGCGAGACAGCACTTTAAGACAATAAATTGGATTAGATGGAATTAGATTAAGGAGTACAGCAGCTTCGGCAGAGATTGCCGTGTGGCTGACAAGCTGCTCGCGTTGTGTTTTCAGTTAGCTGCAATGAAGCAGTTGCTGTCTTCACAAACCTCCACGTGTGTAAGACAGCAGATACCGGCGGGGTCCTAAGTGAAGAACAGGAGAGTTCTTGGCTGTGTGGCTTACTGCCACTCTTTTCCCATAGCACCCAGGAGAAGCTGTTCACGTGCTTGCCATGGTTTTAGGGGCCGGACTAGGACAACATGTGCTTTTTGTTTGAGGGGGAGAGTGGGAAAATGCTCCGGAGTCACTGTTGTCTTTGTTCATCTCAACCCAAGCTGTCTCATGCAGTCTTTGAGGGGCTTCTTCAAGCTCCTGAGCCACCCACCACGTGGCAGGGTTGGAGACCGACGCTGGAGCACAGACGTGGTCTGAAGCCGTCGTGACTCCGCTCCCTGCCCGTGCTGCTTTCGCACCCATCTTGCCGGGACCCGGCCTCGGCTGCCGCTCTGGCTGCTTTGCTGCCTGCTGCTTTGCTGCCTGCTGCTTTGCTGCCTGCTGCTTTGCTGCCTGCTGCTTTGCTGCCTGCTGCTTTGCTGCCTGGGGACGCCCTGGCTGGCAGAGAGCTGCTGCGGTGGCTTTAGTGCTCCGTGTTTTGGGCAACGAGCGTGAGAACAGCTCACGTGTTGAAAAGCAACTTTTTGAGCGCTTTTGCTTGCTTGCTTCACCTAGCCGTTGTGTCTTTTGGCGCTCTGAGTGTGAAATAAATAAATAATCCTGAAGATCGAGGGGATTTCAGATTTAATTTTCTTTTTTTTTTTTTTCCTCCCGCCAGCTCTAAGGTTAGCAGAAGTAACTTGAAGTTAGCATTTCTGGTTTCTCTGTTGCTGTACTATGCGTCTCTCAACCAACCTAGAATATTTGATCCTCGGTGTATCCTAAAGATGTGAAGAGTGAGATAATAACGGCTTAACAGAAACTGGAACAAGAGTGAGAAATTCTAGGGCTGTGTGTCTATTGGAAAGATTTATTTTCAACTTCAAAGGAATTTAGACGCTCTCCAGTGTAGCCAGCTAGGTTTTTACCTTCTGGGAGAAAGTCAAGGGAATCACTGTGGTAGCAATTCGCTCCATGTATAGCTTATAAAAGACATTTGATATAATAAGTAACAGAATAAAAACACTTGGCTTGCCACAAGTTAGCGAAAGACCTCGCAAACTTGATGTTGTGCATAAGGAGATTTTTAACCACAACTCGTAAGACACCTGCTGATAGTGGGGCAAAATTGTGTCTTGTGTGCATGTGTACTTGTACTTCATAGACACTGCTGAATTTTGTACTGTTTAGGCTTTGCTCTCAGCACTGGATGTATGGTTATGAGGAACAGCAGGATGCTAGATTTTGATTGCTTGGTTGTAAATATATGGAATAATTGGCGTTTGCGCTAGTAAAGCAAGATTTTGCCCATGGTCTCTTCCTGAATCTGAACTTACATTTAAAAACCAAAATATTTGAACACTTTTGTTTTGAAATAGTTTACATATCTACTTTTGCGCTAAAAGTCATCCACGTGCCATCAGTTTTGCAAATTCCAGTCTTGACATCTGCTTAGTATCCCTTGAAAACAACCCTGTTTGTTTAAAAAATCGCATGCATGTGCGTGCACTTGTCATAGCAAAAACCCACTTCATTAGTCATGTAGAAGCTGCCTGTTGTTTTTATTACTGCGTTTCAGAAAGCTGGTGCTTCCACAGCTTTCTATTGTATATTTCTGCTGTTGTTTTGGTCAAAATAGCAATATTTATTGTTGCAATAATTACAGTGTTTATCAAATACTTGCCAGAGTTGCAGCAAAACTTGCAACTGAGTTACTCATCAAGCAGAATCATCCCTCAGAGTTCAGATGGCGCGTGGAGCAGTCCTACCTTGCCTCGCTTCAGGAGGATTGCGTAGTTTGTAGCGCCTCGCAGAATTTAGCCTTCGGGTAATGGATCACTGGTACCTACTGTAGTTACTGCTGCTTTTATCTACTCCCTCTGTTCACGTTACTCAAGCTTGCTCTGCAGCGGCAGTCTTTTGAAGTTCAGATGGTGCTGTCGTAATGCAGAAATGTTGAGCCAACGTTGGGAAGGGAAGAGTGCTGATGAAAAACCTGATACTTTTCCTGGAAGTTTATCCTGGTGTCATGCGGACAGTCTTCAGCTGGAAGTAACAGCATCCTTGGGCTCTGGGGGCTTGAGAAATTGAATCATAGAATCATCGAATCGTTTAGGTTGGAAAAGACCTTTAAGATCATCCAGTCCAACCATTAACCTACACTACCAAGTCTACTCTAAGCCAATCAAGGGTAGACTAGACTGAACCATGTCCCCAAGTGCCACATCTGCCCGTTTTTGAACGCTTCCAGGGATGGGGACTCCACCACCTCTCTGGGCAGCCTGTTCCAATGCTTGACCACCCTTTCCGTAAAGAATTTTTTCCTAGTTTCCAACCTAAACCTCCCCTGGCGCAAATTGAAGCCTATGATCTCTTACCAGAGAAGGGTAAAAGGAGAAAAGCTCGTAACAACTGTGATCTGCAGATGGTAAAATTGGAGTTTCACAGACAGCAGCCTAGATTTAAGTCCACTGATTGATCCCTTGCCTTTTCTTTAGTTGGCGTTGGTGTAGTAAGCGCTCAGAGGCAGGTGTGTGGTAACAATGGGAGGACGTACAATCGTGTGGGCATGACAAGGCCAGGCAGAAGGCTCCGCTTACCCAGACAGCGCTTGTGGGGTACCTGTGCTCCCCTCGCGTATTCGTAGTCCTTGAATTCTTGTGTTCCTGTGCCTCATTCTGCCCCCTTTCTGCTTTTCCTTCCTTTTAGTGCCTGTACAGTAACGTCTCACCACGGTACTCTTCTGCTGTCCATCTCGTTAGGCTCAGACTTACTAGGGGGAGTAAGTATTACTGAAGGTTCCGGCAAGCCTTCCTGCATGAGTTGCCCAGCCCCTTCCCTATTTACATCTGAGTAGCGTCTTCCCTTTTGTCCTCCATATAAAGATCAGATCATTCAAACGTGAAGAGCTTAATTTTATATATGTGATTTAGTATGTCAGATAGTGGTAATGGTGCCTTCTTAGAGATCCTTCCCAACCTTAATGATTCCTAGTTTTTACTTTCATTAAAAAATAATCCAGGCACCAAGCCAGGAAACATGAAATTACTACTCTCCCCTTAACTGGTTTAGTGGTGGACTTGGTAGTGTTGGGTTAATGGTTGGACTGGAGGATCTTAAAGGTCTTTTCCAACCTCAACGATTCTGTGATTCTCTCCTGGCTAACTGTGGGAGTGCGTTTTGTGTGTCTCTGCACTGAATGAAACGTTTAATGTAGGTTCCTAAGCAAGGTAGTTAATCTGCTCCCAGGTGAGCATATACCGGACAGGATTTTTGTGTCCAACTGGTGCGATAGGCTTCCTGTTCTCAGATGCCAAGGTGCTACTGGAGGTTTCACGGCTCAACTATTCAAAAGTTCCTAAAGTTTATCTGACCTTGTAATTTGTTGCTAAGAAAGTAAGTATGGGTATGCATCTAGAGGAGCGTATGGCTTAGCAAAGTGGGAGAATAACTGCAAGACGTTTGAGGAGCTAAGCTCAAAGCAGATTTGGCAGGTGGCAGTTCCACAGCTTGCTTATGGCTGGTGCAATGCTGGATCCCCTGTGGAAGAAGCAGAAAATGACCAGCCTCAAAAAAAACATTACCAATGTTTCAGGCTGTAAATAAACAGAGCACAGCACACTTAGCATTTAGAAATAAAAAAGTAAAAGTTTTAAATCAGCCTCTACCTTTTGTTGGAGAGAACATTACTTCGTTTTCTCAATTAGCTTTCTTCCTTGTTGTAACAAAGCCCAAACAGTTGTTGGTATGCGATGCCTTTCGACTGTACTTACACTTTGGACTGTGTTTTTATAGAGGTGTGCCTCCTTGTTTGAGTTGTGATCTGGTTTGTGTTCCCGTGTACGCAGTGCCAAGTGTGAATGCTGTCTTCTGTTTCCTGCAGAGCATTGTCCTGCCGTGTTTTAAGTGAAAGGGCCGCACCCATCGCGAGGAATCTTCACTCGCTATCTGAAGTCAAAGATTAAAATGTGACTTGTTTTGTTTATTGGAAAACCGTGGCCTCCAAGTCCAGGGCTGCATACGCTCATTTGGAAGTACAGTTGTTTGCAAATGAAAGCTCTTCAGTAGTCTGCCTGCTTTTTCGTGTTCAGCTGTCAAACCAGGGAAATCCTTGAAGACAGGCCAGCTGTCCAGAATAACAAAACCCAGACCTGCTCAGATCCGTCATTTGCAACAGATTATTCCTCACTTGCTTATTGTCATCCCTTTTTTCTAAGGATACGGAGACACGAAGAAGCTTGTGTGTGTCTTGATGATCGGTACTTTCACATGAGTTAATTGCAGCTGTTGGTATTTGGGGAGTTTTAGCGTATCCTCAGAGTTTGGTTTTGATGGTCTGACATGACAATCCCCCGGCACAGACCTCCTGAAATTAGGGGCTTCTTAAATGTTGGCCTTTAACTTTGTGTCTTAATTTCACCCTTTGTGAAGGGAAGCTGATGAGAGTTTCCTACCCTCGGTAGTTGTGGCATTCTTTTCATTAATGATTATAGACTTATTTGAGGTGTCTGCAGGGAAGGATGTAGAGAGATGCGCACAGTTACTTTCCTTGGGCAAATATGTTTGAAATACAGGCTGGAGTATCTCAGACTAGAGGTACTTGCACAAAGACTTAAGCCTTGGCTCAGGAAAAGCCTTAAAAATATGCTGAAGTTCAGGCGTGTGGTTAAGTGCGTGCCAGGATCTAAGCAGTTTCAGGGCGTCCTGATTTGTTTCAAATGCTTTGTTATTACCACTGTTCCATCAAGACTGAAGTATTAAGGCTTATTTTCTTGTTCTTGTCTTGGTACTAATGTATTGTTTCAACATGAGTCCCCCTCAGCTGGCAAGATGATGTTACTAAATGGAGAAAGAGCTTTCTAGGAGCTGGTGATATTTTATCTCAGTGTGTTAAAATAGCATTTTGGAGACAAGCGCTTGACCTGCTGCTGAGCGTCTGGTTCTAGCACGTGGGAAGCTCTTGATGAGGTTAATTCCAGCGTCCTAGAGAAGAGTATTATTAGGGACCGACTGTGGAGCAGGGCTGCTGTGGGAAGGTAATCGGAGCACCTGGAGCTCTGGGCGTGACGGCGGGGAGCGCGCAGTGGGGCGCAGCCGTAGGTGCGGGCGCTCTCAGGAGGGCTGGGATGTGGAGGCGCGAGGTGGGACCGTCCCCTCGGCCCCGGAGGTCTCTCCCCATTCCAGGCTGGGGGCTGCGTGGGAAGCCGTGCGCTTCCACCGCCCGGGCTGCGGCCGAGCGGACGTCTGGTAATCCAGTATTTCCTGGGAGCACCAAACACAGGAAAGCAGAGTAAGAGGCTAGGGAGCGAGAACAGCGTCCGGACGGCGTGCTGCTCTGTGTGGACGGCAGCGGTGTCTTGGACTGATCTCACGTTCTTATATTCAGGCTACCCTGCCCTATTGCGCACTTCCCACAGTAATTACATCCTTGCAGTGAACTCCCTTACCCTGCCACGCCTGTCCTTACCACTGGCGTTTTGCTGTACTTGGCAGCCCTGCGGACTTATTAACTGGGCTTGATAGGTTGCAGCTGCCTCTCTGGATAGACAGACCCCATGCGGTAACCTCAGCCCGTCCTCCCCGTTTGACTGAGCAGCCTTCGGTCACTGTCAGGGCTGCGCTTGGACTTCGTCCCTGTCACCTCTCCAGTACGTAGCGCTTCCCAGAGGCTCATACAGGCTTTTCAGACGTCGTAATCCATAGTAGAGAGGATTTCCTCAAAAGTTAGGAGCAACAGAAACTTGGAAAAACGCAGTGCCGTCGTGTCGCTTATTCAGGGCTTGAGGCTTCTTGCGTAAAACACTGAGGGAAGGAGTATTGAGAAAGGGAGGTGATGGTGAGTGAAGGAAAATGTCAGTATAGTGTAAAATATTATAATATAGAAATTCTTTTATATGTCTAGTTTGCTTCGGCTTGAAGTTGTCACTCAAAACAAGCGGGTACTTGGTCCTTGCTTTGTGTAGTGTAGTCCAGGTTTATGCAGATGGTTGCTCGAGCTCCATTTGTTTCTTCTTGTTTGTTTTTATAAGTTTTTCTAATGGGGCCAGATTTTGGCTAGTGATAGATTTGCCTCACTTCTTAGCCCTTGCATCTCCTCCTGCCTTGCCTTTCTCCCAGTCTCGCTCAGAACAAAGCGCCCTTGCCCACGTAAAACCTCCCTTTGCTTCCAAAGGTCTCATTGCAGCTCATTTTCATGAAGCTTTCTCTGTCACACTAAAATGCCAAAGAATTTGTACCTCCAAGACAAATACTGTAGGTAGATGGGTGAATTGCTTGGAAAGCATTTGCAAAAGATGTTGTGAGCAGGGAGAAGATCTGAGGCCTTGCAAGTCCCAGCTCAGCTCGTGCCCCTCTCTGCCTCCTGCCCTGTTCCTCAGGGAGCCTCAGCCCGTGACCAAAGTAAGATTAAACCCAACTGAAAAGAAAAATTTCCTTTTTCAGGCTGCAGAGAGAATCTCTTTGCTTCAGCAGGTAGTTTTAGAAACCTGTTGTTCATACCAACTTCTGGCTGCCTGTTCCAGGATGGCAAGTGGGGGAAACCTCCGTGCTTTGTACTTAGCCTACAAAGTAGGAAGTAGTAAAAAGGGTTATGCTCAGAGTTTCCGCTTGGTTGTATGCTTTACGTTTTCAAGGCTGATTGAACCGCTAAGTCCTCCGAAATTGTAATTTTCCTATGGGCTGCAGCTCCCTCTCCCTTTGTTCCAAGGATTGCGTGGTCATAGGAAAAACTGAATAGATATACAGTAGTACTGCTATGGGCTTAATGCAGATCAAATTGGGCCAAACTATAAGGAGCCCCACAAATTTCTTTCATAGCACGGAAATATGCGATCAGTTTGGATAATAGGTTTTCCAAATGGAGAAAGATGGCATGTATTTTTAAAATGGAGCACAAAAGCAAAAGGTCTGACGGTCTCTGTGACCTGAAGAAATCCCTCCTGCAAGAGCTGCTCTCCTCCTGCATGGAGAGGGACAGAAGCAGCCCTGTCCACTGCTGCTTCCCTCTGCAAAAGGTGCCGAGAAGAATGCCGGGTAAGGAAAAAGTGGCGGCGTGACCTGATCCGGTGAAATAAATAAAATGGATGAAGTGTACATAGTGCATCCCCGCAGCACGGTCCCCGTCTGTCCGACTGGTGATACACCAGCTCCTGCCTGGAGGCATGCATCAGCAGCAGGATTACGGATCTTTTGGGCCTTGAGTATGAATCAGAACTAAGAAAATCCCATCTGAGAAAAGGGATCATGGACAAATTTGAGGTTGTTTTTGTTTTTGTTTTTTTTTTTTTGTAGCTCCTCCTCTCCGGTAGCCTTCCCCAAACATGATTTCTCACTGGGAGAAGGAAAGAGCAAGAACTGGGACTGTAAGCAGACTTCAGCGAGGTATTTGAAGTCTGCCTTGGAAGTAGCTCAGTTTTCGCCCTCATCACTTTGATCACAGTCATTTCTTGCTTAAAACCAGGGCTGGTGATTCCTGACAAACCATCGGGCTGCAGGAGCCTACGTGGGTCCTCCAGGCCCCAGCCAGGCTTTATGGGCAACACTGCTGTCATACGGATGTTGGAGTTAGTCGAGATGTCTGTATGCAACACTGCAGCATTTTTTTTAAAGTTTTTTTCAAGGGGCTCGACAGTCTCCTATATTGGCTGTTCAAAGATTAAATGCTCCAAGTTCCTTCTTCATCTATGCCATGGTGCAAGTGATGCTTGATCAGAAAAAAAGGGGGGGAAAAATAACCCTTTTGGGGGGGCAAAAAAAAAAGTGTTTTAATAGTGTTTGTTGTTATTTTTGATCGAGAAATTAGGTTTTTCTTACTTAACAGCATGTCCATTTGAACATTAATGTATTTATGAATTTTCCACATTATTAGCCAGGTAAAATACATCTGAACGTATCGCTTAATGCTGAGTGCATTTGGCTTCAGAGCGGTCCGTCTGGCAGCACAAATTCAAGATGACACAGGTTTAAACTGTGTGTAAACCTACTAGATAATAGTTACGTGTGTATCTGTCTGAAATCCCGAGGGCTGTCCCAACCTGGTTTTGTCAAGGTCGCGGTATCTGTGGTGAAGACCCTGGGACTGGTTACCTTCTGCACGTTTTAAGGCGAGCGTTGCGTCGGCACAAACGCGTTTCCCGGACCTCTGTCGCAGGGGAGAGCTGGGCATCCCTGGCTTTATCAGAAAAGAAGGTATTTAAAGTACAAAGCTACTGAGCAATTTTTTCTGGCACTTGAATCGCCCTTGAATCCTTCTCTGCTCGGTCCTCCCGCCCTGTTCCAGTAAGACCGTGGTGTCCGCTCCCCAGCCGCCTGGAAGGGTTCCCCCCTCGGTGTTTGGGGGTGGCTGCGTGGGCCCATGCACCTATACGTGCACGTGTGAATATTTTAGAGAGAGAGAAACCTTCTGCTCCTCAAGGGTTGTGCGGCAGTTAGACTTGAAAATAGCATTTATTAGATTTTTTTATAGTTTATTTTAAAATATTTTTCATGTGGCGTATTTTAAGGAAAGGAGGTCTGGGTAAAGTAGTGTATTTTAAGTCCACGCGTCCCCGGCTGGAGGTGTTGTGTCTTAAAAGGCAGAGTGACTGTGTTCTTATCATCTTTCTTTGCTTACTCTTCGTTTCACCGATGGAGTAGCTTAGAGACGAGAAAGTGGTTAAGCTGTGAAAGGGGTGCTTGTTTATGGCTATGAATATGTGAAAATAAACATCTCTCATGCGTGGATTTGGACAAGTTGGAGTTTATATTGCAACAGGGTGTCCCTACAGAACAGTTGTGGTTTTACAGCCCTTCTTGAGCTAATCTTAATGGAAAATAAATTTGGCGAAGCTGGTCCTTTGCCCTTGTATGTAGAGAACACCTATGCTAGCGTTTCTGTGGTATGGGTGCTCTGCAGAGGGAAGAAGAAAAAGTTGCCCTATTTCTGTATAATCCAACAAAAAACATTATCCCTTCGTTTTACACCAAGAATACCACCGAGTCCATTCTTGAGTCCGGATTTTTCCAGACTGCAGAGCCCAGGAGGAGCAGGAGTGGGTGCTGGAGGCTTCTCGGTCCTGTCGCGGGCAGCGGTGGGTGTGATGGAGTTGGCATTGCCAGTGCTGCCCTGGGTGTCACATCTGTATCTGATTCACAAACTCCCCAGTACCGAGTGTCCTCCTCCTGGCACTTGCTTTTCTTAAATAACCTGTTTCGTGAATAGCAACATAGTGAAATTCAGTACTCGCTTCATCCGTAAGTATCACTGTGTAATAAATAAACTTCTGCTGGCATTTGGGATTAGGTAGCGTGTGGCTGAAAAATGAGGTTGGTCTGAGGCTCGAGCTGCTCCCGCTCGCTGGAAGCGGCGCCGTTACGCTGCCGGGGTTTAGCGACGGCTTGCTGTGGCATCCCAAACAGGCTTTCAGCCTCCTCGGGAGCAATTTGCGGTCGCTCCAGGGCAGAAGCCGTGACGAAGGGTATTGCAGGATGCATCCTTTGATAGTCGTCCCTTGCTGATGCCAGACCACCTCCTGCTTTCCAAGACAGAGCAGGGCTTACGGGGGGACATCCCCTGCCGTGGGGCCCCGGCTGCAGCTGGAGGCTTTGGCTGCTGAAGCCTGCTGCCGTCATCTGGGGCACTGCCGTCAGCATCCATCCTCCAGGGTTCGGCTCTTCGGTGGATCGGTGTCCTGGTTTCAGCTGGGATAGAGTTAATTTTCTTCCTAGCAGCAGGCACAGTGCTGTGGTTTGGATTTAGGATGAGAAGAATGCTGATAACACGCTGATGTTTTTAGTTGTTGCTCAGTACTGCTTACGCCAGTCAAGGACTTTTCAGCTTCCCCTGCTCTGCCAGGGGCACAAGAAGCTGGGAGGGGGCACAGCCAGGAGAGTTGATCCCAACTGCCCCAAGGGCTATTCCACACCATACGGCGTCATGGGCAGTATAGAAACTGGGGGGGTTGGCCGGGGAGCAGCGATCACTGCTGGGAACTGGCTGGGCATCGGTCGGCGGGTGGCGAGCAACTGCATTGGGCATCACTTGCTTGGTATATTTTTATTATTATTATCATTATTATATTGTTGTTATTATCATTACCATTTTACTTTATTTCAATTCTTAAACTGTTCTTATCTCAGCCCAGGAGTGTTTCTCACTCTCACTCCTCCGATTCTCTCCCCATCGCACCGGGGCAGGGGCAGCAAGCGATGGCTGCATGGTGCTGAGCTGCTGCCTGGGGCCAAACCCCGACAATCAGAAGCAAAGCCGGAGCGTGATTTGACTTTCACCTCTTTTGCTGCATTTTTTTGATGTGATTGTTCTTGCCTCTCTTCGGCTTTGGGTGCCAGAGCAGGCGTTTCAGACCCGCACAGGGACTCGCCCATTCCTGTTCATGAGTAGGGTTTTGATGAGGCTTCGAATGAAGGTCCCTTAGGCTTCCAGAGAGAAGAAATGCCTTGCCAGAGCAGAAGCAGCCTTGCTAGCCCGACTCGGGTCCTGCCACGCTCCCCTTGAAACCATTGTTACGCCATGCGGTTGTGGAAACCTTCGGAGCCCATAGCCCAAGCCTGACGTTGTCCCTCGGCGGGTTCCTTTTCATCACCTGCCCTGCTTTGCTTGTGGAAACGAGATAGCTGGAAAACTAAGGTGATCTGTTCCTTCATGTGCGGTTCAGGAGCCGAGGAGCGCAGTAGGCAAGGGAACTACGCGTGCACGTTCGCAGACGCCGCTGTGCGTGCGTCTCGCAGTACCTTCCTGCAAATAGTCCTGTGTTGCAACTACCTTGCGGTCAGCACCCCTGCATGGAGAGGTTGCGCCGTCCTGACGGCGGCCTTGTGTAGGCCCTGCATTTTGGGAAGTGCGTGCCTACCTGCCATGTTTTCGTTCCACAGCAGTAAATCAATTCCTTGCCGCAGCAGACTAGTTCGGGAGCAGTCATCCTCAAATGGCAGAAATGACTGACAAGGTGCTTGTCTGGCCATTTTGATGATAAAGTCCAATAGATCTCTGAAACGGGTCAAAATGATATTTTGGCCGCTGGGTTTCACGTCGCTTTGTATTTCTGGTCCCTTGGAGCAGTTGGCCTCTGAATTACTTTCCCTGACCCAGAACTCCATTCGGAGACTTGAGAGCCAAGGTTGTCTGAGGTTGGTCCCGTTCTTCTGATGGCGCTGGCCTGGAGAAATGAGCTCCTGAAGTAAAATACAGCCTTGGAAATACCCTACGTTGTTGGCATGCTGCCTCCAAATTCTCCTGTTTTCTCTTCCCTCTCTGGAGCTTATTTCTTCAGTCCAGGACAAAACTCGGAAAGTAGATGGGATGGAAACTGTGCAAATTTCTTGCGGGACATGTATAGAAAGGACGTATACAGCCAGCCTGTTGCTTTCCTTCACCTCCGGCTCCCTCTGAAAGATCACCTGGGCAGCGGGGCTCTGGATGGAGTGATTTTAGGCAATGGTGTTGTACAAGGTGCTGGCGTTTCTGCCCTGTTTTTAATTGGCAGGCTGAAAGGATATTTCCCTCTTGGGAGTCCCTTCCGCAGATTGATCCTTGCAGAATGAAGTAAGGTTGGAATGAATAAGGGAATAGTTTCCAGCAGACTGCTCTTAAAGTTACCAACACTGTCAGGTTTTGAGGTGGTGTTGGGCTTCTGCCCAACAGAACTGTCCCTCCTGTGTCCGTGTCTTTGGCAAGAGTGTTTTATCCGTAAGCAGATGTATCAAATACAGCTTTTTCTGGGGAAGGATCTTATTATTTGAATGCCTTCCCAAAGCGGTGCCGAAGGATTCTGTTTCAGGTAGGATTATTTCCATCCTTGTATGGCGCAAGGAGTTGGGTGGTACCGCAGCAGTGCAGTAAGAAGATAAGAGGTTAGAGACCAAGACTGCTCGTGAAACAGCTGTTGCGGTCCGGGGAAAAAAATAAGGGAAACGGACAGGGGAGAAAGGTTGTGAATGCGTAAGGCTTCCTTCATTGCATTAAGTCGGTTCCCTTGCTCTACGTTCACACCCGTGCTTGCTGCCTTTCCATTTGTCTTGTAAGGTTTTTCAGAGGTCCACGTAAATGGTAATAAATGTCTGTTAAAATGTTTTGAGTGAATTGCTGAGCCCCTGCTCTGCCGTGGCGGATCTTAATAAGAACTGAAAGCCCTCAGCACCTGCTGGCACCTCAAAGCCTTATTTCGCCCAGCATTACTGTCTTGAGCGAGTGCTTAGAGCCTGGGAGAGCGCGTGCCTTTTTCATGTCTTAGGGGATCCCCCGGTCACAACTGTTGGGAAGGTTTCGGGACCAGAAATCCCTTTATGAAATGAGATTTTCTTGGTTGGTAGCAGAGAGCCCATCGTGTGGGAAAAAGCTCTTTCCAAATCTGCGCCAGATCAGATTTTTTTTCTCGCCTGACCGGTAAGCTGCCGTAGCCACGGACGAGAGCAGTCAGCCGTTCTTCTACCCGAGCCGAGAACTTTTTTTGGATAAGCACTTTGTGCTGCAAACCAGCCTCTGCCGCGGAGGCACTCGGAGGAGCAGGGGGAAACGTTCCTTCTCTGGTGTCTTTGGAAAGGGGTGGCTTTTCCCTCTGCTGTGTCCGGGGCAAGGCGTGATTTCAGTGTCTTGTTAGTTCCCTGTTAGGTGTTTCTGTAGGTTTTGGAGGAAGTCAGTTTGCAGAGGTCTTTTGCGGTCTTCTCCCTTGAACTGTATCCGTTCAGGAACAGTGGAGGTGCCTTAGGTTTTTTTGGAATGGGCTCTCAAGCATTTGTAGATGCTTTTTGGTAACGGAAAGTAAAGTTTTGATATTTGTCTTAAAACAAGGTCTCTATTTTCTGTTCAGGAGAGAGCGGCAGCAGGTTATCAAATAATTGAAAGCAAGGATGAAAGCAGAATCAATCCCATCTGTTTTGACAGTCCTGCATAATTCCTCATCCTTCACTTAAGGAGAGATAAGATGACTGGCACCAAAACCCTTTACTGCTGTGTCTTCTAGGCAACGCTTCACTAGTATTGATGTTTTTCCTAGGCTTTCTGCATGTCTTTTGCTGTGGCAGCAGCAGTGAACATGATGTCCTGCCTGCCAGTGCATGCTTGAAGAAAGTGCAAGTAACTCTGGTTTATGATACGAAAGAAAGCAGGCTGGAAACTAGAAAAACAGCCTTAATGGGAATTCACAGAAAGGCATAATTGTTTAGCTGGCTTTGAATAATATTTCGTCTGATTGTAGAACGTTGAAATTCAGAACGACCGTCAGCGTAACAAACTGGCCAACCTTTTTGCCTGAAGGAAGAGGCTATCAGAAGCAAGCAGCTGGACAAGCTGCTGCTGCAGCAGGTGATGCAGCTCTTAGCTCGGCAACTGGATTTTTGGAAGTATTAAAGCCAACTGGGTGGGCCAAGTGCTGCTCCTGTGCTGGGGAGCCAGGAGGTGCGAGGTCAAGGAGGAGGCTGCTTGCCTCGGGTGGTGTATTGGGGGGTTGGAAGGCGAAGAAGAGGTGAATTGAGTTCAGGCTGGCGTCTGAGTGACCTCAAGTGATGAAGTCCAAGTCGCCTATGAACTCTTTAGGAGAGGAGGACTTCGCTTTGGGGGCTTCCTGCGGGCACTCTAGAGCGTCTGACAGGAATAGCCCAAAACACTTGATTTGGGAACTTAAGAACTACCCCAGGTTTGCCAAAATGTGTATGTGCTACATAGCCACAAGTGGAAAATACGATCCTAAGAAGTCTGACTAATGCCATTACTAGTCTCTTTTTTTTCTGTCTTTCTAGATTGGAGAGAGTATTTGAAGGTTAATTAAGACACTTCTCAGTACGTTGTGCGTTAGGCGGAGGTGAGAAGAGCAGGCAGTTTGAATTTTACACTGCACTAGTTATGCTAATGCTGAATATGGAGGTGTTTTAATCAGGCCATCTTCCCTAGAAAGGGATTTGGGAACAGGCATCTGTAGAAAGCTCGCGTGAAACAGCTCCGACTCTTCATAAGATAAAAATGTCTCACCTTTGATTGCCACGACTTCTAGGCTTTTACTTATAGTTTATTTCTGATTTCGAATAATTGTCCTTTACGACCAGAGCATGGGTTTACGTCTAATTCATACCTTGTCAGCCATTTATTTAGGGGCTCAAACTGCTATTTACAGGTCAGCGTAAGTCTCCCCAGTTCGCTCTATCTCATGCGACTAAGAGCAGAAACAGTCACAGCCTGACGCGCGCTGGGAAGCTGAAAACCGGGGATTTACGCCTTGCCCCTGTTTGCAGCCCCTCTGCTCTAGGTACCGCTGCTTGAGCGCTGCGACCTTCTTCTGTTGAACGCGTGAAGGCCTGCTGCAAAGCCCGGGAGGAGGCTGTGGAGTGCTGCCTCCCTGTCCGGCGCGTAGGAGGAAAGCCCACGCTTGCAGAGGTGGAGAGCTGTCGGTGCGTGGGTCTGAGCCCAGTTAGGCGACCCTGTCCTTAGTGTAGGTGGTTAAAAAATGGTCCGAAGCGAATCACCGGTGACTGTAGCTGTTATTGAATCATACCTTTTAGTCTTGGCTGTGTGTTTTGACAAAACAGTGCTTTTAAGGCAGTTTGACAAATAATTTCCTTTCTGGATTTTTGCTTTTTGTTACCAAAGTAGCATACGCTTCTTAAATTTTTTTTTTATTTATTTCTGGAGGCTCACAGCTAACAGTTTATAAAATAGCCCAAGCTTATTAAAATTACCAGGTACAACCCTTTTTTTATGGTTTCAGTAATAAAAACCAGGCTGTGTAACTTGTGTGGACCCTTGATAACACCCATAGCGCACATGAATTAGGCTCTCATTCACGTTCTGCCTTCACATATCACTTGTGGTGAAGCGTGTGTCTCGGTAAAAGAAAGTAAATAGATACTGAAATAGTCAATGTTCTCAAAACTTAATCCTCGTAACCTCTCTCAAAGTTCTTATTGACTGTGGAGTTTGCACTGAATTTGAAACTGCATTTTGTAGGGTAGAGATACAGAAGCTATATTCAGTAATGCCTTTTTTGATGTTCCCTGTTTATTCAGCGCTGTACTTACTTGTATCTGGAATTTGACCTCGGAGCCGCGTGGTCTGAGGTTTGGAAAGGGGGCAAGAAACAAGACTGGGCAGAAAATACCGCACAGGGCTATTGGGAAAAAAAAGTGGGGAAGCGGAAGGCAGACAAGGTAGGTTTGTCTGTGGTAGGAGCTCATCCTCTGCATACCAGTTCTTACCTTTTTGGGAGGGTCACACTGCAGCCCTTATCACGGCTCTCCGATTCAGGCTCTGAAAGAGCTCTGGAAATTAAAGTGAGTCCGGTCGACCTCCTGAGCTCATGTTTCATCAGGAGTTTCTTGAAATGTTGGATAAAGCTGCAGCGCTATTGTTCCTGTTAAGGGGGTGAAATATTTGCTTTCACTTTGATTTTAAAGCGATAGTTAGTTTTCATCGACTACTTCTGCGACTTGGCTGATGACTTTAATAAATAACTTTGACTTTCTCTTTTTAATGCAGCAACCATGCGACAGTAAATTAACTTTCTATCCTCCTACAAAGCACGCTGTCATTTGCCTTTCTTGTTATGTACCTGACTAAATCACTAGTGTGTACAACTACTTTTCCTTAGAGAGATTTTACCACGGGAGTTTTTTTTCTGCATGAAGATGTAGAACCTAATTTGAAGTAGTGAGTTTGGTGTAAATATTGCTAGCGTTGGCTTTTCAGTGCTTTGAAGTGGTGCTTCCTAGCTTTTGAACAAGTGAATATTTCATTCAGGGTAAAATACATCAGTTTTCTGTTTCTTCTCTAACTTGAACTGAGGAGATGACTGGTTTTCACCCTTAGTTTTGACTGAATTTTCTATTGTCTTGGAAGGCCTTTTAATTAGAGACGTCTTTGTTATCTACTTTGTTAGCTTGCCCGCAGTGTGAAGTCCTGTGTAGCAAAGGGCCGGTGATGCAGCCCTTCCAGCTGTGGTGAAGGGCCAGGTGCTTTGCGAAGCTGATTTACGTGCTCTTTACAACAGAAATTAGCAAACCCCGTAAGCTGATACTTGTGGAAAAGGACTTTACTAAGGTTGAGCCGAGCTGTCCAGCGTCTCTTTGCTTGTCGGGAGCACGTGAGTTACCACGCTTGATGGTCTAGAGCTGTCTTCTATGTCATCTGTGAAGATGACCTAAAGAAGAAGCTCCATGGGGAGAGGAACTAGAGCCAACTGTGGAGGGAGCAGCCCACAGTTTAGTCCCCAGAGCCCGCTTGCCTCTAAACTCAGTGAAGATGATGCAAAAAATAATGAAGTCCTACTTCATAAATACAGCAGAGAAGAGACAGGAGAAGTCTAAAAGGTCACCTGAAGGACCTTCCTGCTGGCATTTCTGCTGGGTGCCGAGTGGGAGGTACCCGCGTCCTTGATGCACGCTGGCTGTACGACAGGACTTGAGGTCCCCGTTGCCCTATAAATTCGGTAGAGTTGCTGTCATTGCTGGAGCCCTTCAGGTGGCTCCGTCGTCCATGGCGCTGAACGCTCTGTGCTGCGAAGCGCGTTGCGTGATGGGGGAAATGGCAGCCCGGGACCGGGTCAGCTGGCTAATGAGTGCTTGCGTGGGCAGAGTGGACCACCCGGGCACCGCAGCGTTGCTGAATGCAGTAAGTGGTGTTATTCGATGTTTGGAACGTTTGTAAGTCATGATGATTCTGCGCCGTCCTTCGTGACTGCTGCATACAGGCAGCAGATAAATAAATACTGCTTTTGTGCACCGCAATAGACATGGTGCTGCTGACCTCGGGTGTTCCCTTTCCCATCCTCCAGTTCATAAGGCGTTAATACTTTGGGATTATTTTATTCGCTTTGTAGTTTTGGAGTATTCGGCGCTTGATTTGAAGTTCTTACTCTTCCTTCTTTGAAGGCTATCAAATGTCCTTGCTTTTTGTTTTCCTTTCCACTTTCTGGAGGAAACTGTGGCTCTCATGCAATCCCACGACTCCAGGAGTTGCGAAAGCACCAGGTCTACTGCAAGAACTGGCAACCCTGCGCATGTAAAATTTACCTGTGGCAGGGGGCCTGAATGCCCCTTATCACGCACCCGCTTCAGGCTCCTTTCACAGAAGCGAGTTTTGCCGTAGCCCGTACCGTCTCACCATAAAATAGTTACTAGCGCAGAGCTTCTGCAATTGCCGCAAAGACAAAGCTTGTACTCAGTAAATATTTCTACAGAGATATGCTGGGCTCAGGGAGATACTTGACTGCACTGAGCATGTTCCATGCATACTTTTCAGTTTTTCATAACTGATATTTTAAAACCACAATTCCTTCTTTATGGACAAAGCATTTTGCGTGCCAGTTTTGCACGGCAGTTTGCCGTTCAAGTGAATCTGCGTAGGTTTTCCAAGAACAAAAAATAGAGACGCACTTTTCCACATAAAATCAAAGTTTGTTTTTCCTTTTCTCTTTCATATAACTCTTGAGGGGTTCCATTGATTTTTCTTAGACTTTCTGAAAGGGGAAAAAAGAAACCCAACATTTGGATTAAAACCAAGCATGCGAAATTTCAGCATAAAGGAATTTTCTTATGTGTGTTTGTAGCGGAGGCTAAAAAGCTTAATTTCAGTCCCACGCAACGGCCCAGTAATATGTTGCCATTTTCTATTCTTCTGTGCAAATTCAACATTTTGGTTGTTTCGGCGGTTCTTCCAAATGTCGTCTTCTCCTTGAAGCGGTGCATCAATTAGTGTATCGAGAGGGCTTCGATTCCTCGGAGGAGCAAGCAGAAATTGTAGGAAGGGGTTCTGCTCTCACGTGGGATGCAGAGTTGAGCAAGGAGTAGCTTTAAGTACTGTAGATTTTAAATGCAGTTGCAGGTTTCTGCGAGAACATCACTCCATCTTTATTATCCAGCCTGGTACCCTGTTTTTTGCGGGCCACGCATTTCACAAAGAGCTTCTCACCACCAGCCGAGGTGTCCTTGGATGCGCCGGGCCGTAGGGTTTGGAGGGATGTCCATCGTGGTTCAGGCCTACTGTTTCTGCTACGTTTTAGCTCATCGTGGCACTGATCGCCAAATAAAGACCTCATTTTTGAAAACAGACATGAAAGACGCTGCGTATTTCGCATGCGAATTCATATAGTTTAATTCTCCATTCTCTTTTTTTGTTTTGCTGTGTTAATGGAACATTTAGAGACCACGATCCCTTCCTTGTGTTCTTGGTTCTTACTTTTCTACTAGATTGCAGAATGGTCAGCGGTGCGTGGCTTTTGGCTAGCCTACTTTTCACAGCATAGGGTCAAATTCGATTAGCAACCTCATAGCGGTATTTTTATTATTCAGATTACACTGAGTGTGCTAGATGTGTTTGATATGAAGAACATGTTTGTATTTAAAATGAATTTATTAGCAGCAGGAAGAACTCTCCTTGCTCAAGGAAATGAGCGTATTGTTTCTGGTCAGCTTGACATTCGGTGTTTTCGTATGAGTCTATCTTAGTTTCTTATTCCTAAATTGCGTCTGTAGTTTGGAAGAGGATATTAAACATTCCTGTGTTTTCATCCTGTTTCTGAATCTTCATCCTGGTATTCAGTTGAACAAATAATATTTTTCTTTCTAGCTGTGGAAGATTTTTTTGTTTTAAAAACCTGGTATTAGATGATTACTCACAAACTTCTGCTGTGTGAATGATTCAGCTGGCTGTGAAACCTGAGCGATGTGTACTGTCTGAATATTTCATTTGATTCAAAGTCGGTTTAAATGTTTTTGAGTAAATGCTATCTCACTCAGCACTTATTAAATCAGAAAAATCTTAAGCGCTCTGTGCCGTCTGTGTTCAGTAGCCTTCAAGAACTGAGACTAAAGTGATTCAGGAGCTCTCGGTTTAAATCTGAAATGCATTGCCAGGAGTTCTGCAGCAGATAAAACATGATATAACATGGATGTGGTATCACATTGGTCTTCCAAAGAGGAAAAATGAGCTGTTGAATTCCTGCTTGCTATACTAGAAATAACTCTGAGGGTGCCGGTGCCGAAGGAGCCGGCGGGCGCGGATGTTTTGCCTCAAAGGCACCGCGTCTGCCCAGAGCCCCGGCGGCCTCGGAGGGTCCGTGGGGCTGGAGGCCGGTCCCGTGGGGCCTGAGACTGGTCCGTGGGGCTGGTGGCCGGTCCCGTGGGGCCGGAGGCTGGTCCGTGGGGCCGGAGGCCCGTCCGTGGGGGAGAACAAGTTTCATCTGCAAACCTCCTCTCTCCCTCTGTAGGCACCCAGCAACTCTATCAATAACATCTGTTTCTCCAAATGCGCAGAGCACTGCCATATTACTTTTTTCCAGCATTCTTCTAATGTGTAGTGTTTTTTTATATGCCAAGTATGTCGAGGCCATAAATACTTTAACATGCCGAAGATGTGCAGCGAGAGAAGTATGTCCTCTTGGACGGCTTTTCCCCTTCCCTGCCAGCCCTGCGAGACGGACCTCGGCAGGGGCCCGGATCCCCTTACGTGACGGAGAAGCGGGCTGTGCCAGAGGCGCGAGTGGCCATCGTTAAGCAACGTGCCACCACCCCAGGTCCCCGGGGACACAGCCCCTGCCACCACAGGCGTTGGAAACCCTCCGTGGTTCGCAGTGCCATCCCCGTGAATTCACAAAGTCCTTCCGAGATGGCTTGAAGTGCGTACACCGTGGCCTGCTCGCAACTTCTTGTGGTGGCAGCGTATTTAGATCGGCGGCGTCAAAATCCCAGTAGGCCGTGCTTTCAGCTGCACGAGCAAACGTGCGAGGCAAGGGCCCGTTTGATCAGCGTCAAAAAGTGAGGCTGCGTATCCGTGCTGCAGGCTTTTAACTCCCGCCAGCTGTTTGTCCAGCTGCGCTTCCAGGTCTTTGCGTGCCCGTTTCATTTTCTGCCACCTTTATTAAGCCTACTCGAACCATGGAAGGCTGTTGGTGCTGGCTCCCGTTTCCCAGGGAGCCGACCAGCTCCCCGGCAGCGAGGAATGGCCGTCCTGGCAGGGCGAGGGACAGCCCGGGAGCTGCGCTCCGTCTCCACGCGTGCTCCCGCGGACGGAGCAGCTGCTGCTCCCTCATTCAGCTGCAATTCGGATAGCAGCTTGCAGCGACGCGCGCGGCGGGCAGGGCGCTGGCCTGGCCCGTTCGCTTCGGGTAGACCTTCCCTCTTTGCGTTGTTAACGAGGTTAAGAGAAAGTCTGTAATTTTACATAATAGGTTGGAATTTGAAATGACCATTTATGGTCACTTTGGTGAGTTATCTATATTGGTATCAAATCTTCTCCGTACTTTGCATAATTTTTGAACTATCCGTAGCCAGTTTTATCAGATCAGCACTGTATGTTGTGCACAACATTGTGATAAAATAATACAGATCAATGAGTCTGAATGACTTGTGTCATAAACAGATGTGTGGTAGTTGATTGCTTTCACTTTCTTTTGATTAATCATTATATATGTTGTGATAAAATAATACAGATGAATGAGTCTGAATGACTTGTGTCATAAACAGAAGACATGTGATAGTTGAGTGCTTTCACTTTCTTTTGATTAATCATTATATACATTGTGATAAAATAATAAGATCAATGAGTCTGAATGACTTGGAAGTGCCATAAACAGAAGACATGTGGTAGTTGATTGCTTTCTCTTTCTTTTGATTAATCATTATATACATTGTGATAAAATAATACAGATCAATGAGTCTGAATGACTTGGAAGTGCCATAAACAGAAGATGTGTGATACTTGATTGCTTTTGCTTGATTTTAGTTAATCATTATATACGTTGACCTATGCGAGTTAGGCAAGCAATAACTACTGGAAGTAGAATAAATGGAAAAAGAGGAAAAAAGTAGGTGAGCGTTGCAGATACCTCAGTAGCGTTACGGGCAGAAGGGGAACTCTTCCCTGGTTTGCCACACGTGTTTTGTATACAAGTGGTGGGACTCATCTGCGCGTACGAAGTTACTTGACTCCATCTATCCACAGAAGTCTCACAGACTTGAGATTTATGATGTGCGCTGGGAGGGTGTGAACACAGACAGCTCACCCAGTCGCTCTTGTTCGGTACGGAGCACCAATGTCGTGGAGACTGAGTGCAAAAGGATGCTTTGGGAAGCGAGGAAAGGAGACTCTTTATCTACCAAATCTTTTATCTAGCAGGAAGATGTATCTGTGCTGTCAGAAAGGCGTTCTGTCACAGATTTTAACCCCAGTAGATGATGGACATGCTGTATGTAGTATGAGAGCAATACGCGTGTATCCGTGCTAGCTTAATAAATGAAGCCATAGGACTATGCCAGTGTGCCTCTGTTTGCCAGTTCTGTTTAGTGGTAGGCTGTAGTCTGATACTTCTTTTTTATTACTGTTGCTGTTTTGTTTGTATGACGTATTCTTTGCTAAAATTTGACTCCTGTTTCCTATGGGCATCAGGAGTTGGCTGCGTAGGTCAGTGGTACGCAGCTATTCCAGCAAGGTGATGGATGGCTTGCCCCGCTGCATTGATTTAACAGATGCGACGCTTGCTGTGCACGCTTTACACAGTGCATATGCTCGGGTAAATCACCCCTCTGCGTCAAAAAGGGGTGTCAGGGATGGGCTGCTGGTGCTGCCACACCTCATGCGGCTTGCTCTTCGTCTCCACTGTTGTCAGGAGCTGGCTGGCCTTTCCCCGACGTTCAGCGCTGCCTGTCTGTGGTGTCATGGGACAGACAGAAAGGCCCCTTGCAAAGAGGCTACAGCTAGCCATCAGCGCTGGATTTACCAGAATTTTTTGTCCAAATCCCAGCCCAATTCATGCTTTCTTGCGTGAGTCGACAGTCATGCCCGGTAGAAAAATAAAAGAAGCCAGGGGAGCGAGTGAATTCACCAGGCAGTGAATTATCCTGCCAGGTTATATACATGGCCCTGATGTATGTGGGTAGAACAGTTGTGCCTTGCTTTGTTCGTTTATCTCAAGTTTCTCAAAAATTTGATGCTCCCCAGCCCAGTCTCCGTGCTGGGGTGCATGGGTCCCCGTCCGCGGAGCAAGGGGTGCACGCAGGGCTCGGGGTCTACTTGGCTGCCTGATCCTCGAGATCGGGCGCCTCTTTGCAGCAGAGGCTGAAAAAAGATACCGTCCGCGTCCTGCGAGGTGACAGCCTGCGCTCGCAACGCTGAGTTAGCGTGAGATAACGCCCTGCGAGGCATTTTGTTCTCTGCTCGTACCTAAATAGAGGAGACGCGTACTTGGCATATGAAGAAATTCTGGAGAATAACACTCTGGTCAACAGTCACCAACTGAAGAGGGGCATCGTGGGGCAAACTCTATGACTTCAGAAGTTTCTAGAATATTTTTGAAGAAGAAACCCGGAGAATCAGTTGATTCTTGACAAAATATGGATCCCACGTGGTATGAGAAATAATATCCGCCCAGTGAATTGAAGGTATAGCCCTGGAGCTACACATGTAGGAAACTTAGAATCAATTTCCACCCACCATAGCTCTGTTTTGGTGGAGGCGGGCAAAGGGAAATGTGCTGCAGGCAAAGCATCCTTCTTTGCTTTTATTTTTCTTCCGATAAATCAACCAGTGTTCGGTGCGGCTCCAAAAAGTTTTCGTCTCTGGATTAAAAAAGCGAGCAGCAGGTAGCTGTGACGCAGGTTTTGCACAGTCATTGAACTGAACACACCTTAAACTAACAGAGAGGGTGAAAGGTAGTAGTGTTTTTGCGCTGAATCTGTGTTTTTAGACGAGGCAGCACCTTTTTTTTATAAAAGCGTGTTTATATCGACTCCTTAAGAAGTTTAGACTGGAGGGCTGTCTCCAGAAACTGCCCCCCTCCCCTTCTGCCAAGTCCCATATGTTTGTCTTGGCAGGATGCAGTGTCTGCTTGGCTGGTGCTGGGATATTAAATTGAGAGAACACAGAGCTCTTGATGCTTTTCAATAGGCCTTCTATTTAGTTAGCGGCAGGATAGAGCTGTCAGCCACCTGCGATTGTCCAACAGGGAAAAAGGGAGAAATAAGATGGGTGAGGGGGAAAGCCCTGGAAACGTTTTCCAATTTCGTCGATAGAATGGTCAGAAGAAAGCGTTTTCTGGGAGGCGGCAGCTTTGTGTTGGTTGGACTGTTGAGTCCTTTTGCTGCGGTTCTGGCTCGGTCGGCGTTGGTGGTAGGTGAAATAAATGATGATGCTAGCTGGAACTACTCGGATCAGCGCAAGCAACTTTCTCATTTTAACTTGTCGCGCGTGGAGAATCTGTTAAGAGGTTTTGTTACGAGTCAAACAAGCCATTTGTGGCCCAAAGTGAGAATAGATTCAGGCATCCCGATTCTGATACTTACGGATGCCCATGTATGTATTTCTGCATTTCATTTGTAAGGCGTGTGTGGCGATTGAGTCGTTTAGTTACTGGGTAGGAAACTAGGGGCTTGGGAGTCCCATCTTAGGTGCTCTTAGAAAATGCTGGTGGGCGGTGAAACTAGACTGGGCGTACGCAGCATCCCTCTTTGTTATATAGTACCTCTGTTGGCCTTCATGAGAGAGAGTGATACTCAGCTTCTCTCAGTCAAATAAAGCTGCCTTCTGCCCTCACCACATGCTTTCAAGAATGGAAGAGGAAAAAAAAAAATATTTGGAGAGCTCTCTAGGAGGAGGAGAGTAATTCTTTTGCATTTTTGCAAGCTTGGACGACTGTGGCACTGCTTGTCTTGATTCTTTCTTCAACTTGCTGCTGCCAGTATCCTGCTTCTCTTCCTGTCATTCAGAAAGGGCGTGTCTGAGGACACCATTGCCTATACTGTTCCACTTGGAGAAATAGTAGTCAAGCACTGGAACAGGCTGCCCAGAGAGGTGGGGGAGTCCCCATCCCTGGAGGGGTTCAAAAAACGGGCAGAGGTGGCACTTCGGGACATGGCTTAATGGGCATGGTGGCGTTGGGTTGATGGTTGGACTGATGATCTTGGAGATCCTTTCCAACCTTAATGATTCCTAGTTTTACTTTCATTAAAAAATTATCCAGCCACCAAGCCAGGAAACACGAAATTGCTACTCTACTCTTAATTGGTTTAGTGGTGGACTTGGCAGTGTTATGTTAATGGTTGGACTGGATGATCTTAAAGGTCTTTTCCAACCTCAACAATTCAATGATTCTGTGATAAAAGTCTGGCGTTTGGAGCGGATGACAATCGCACCGGGGAGGCAGGAGGGCTGATACGCAGGGCTGGCTGATACGTAGCCTGAGAGGCTCTGACTTCGTCACATGAAAGAAGAGTGTCCTTCTCTGGTTTTAAGGACGGACGTCAAGACGGTGAAGGAACCTCTTCCTAAGCGGGCTTGTTTCCTCTTTGAACACTAGCTGGAATCCTTTACAGCTGTCGTGCACGCTCATAGAACAGTGAGGTGTGTAATTTCACAGACCTAGGTGTATTTGGGCCCTACTCTCCTGACCGTGGGGCGTACAGTCCCTTTGCTCGCACTCCGGTGACAATTGATCTGAACAGTCGCATGCTCTGGAAGCCTTGCTGTACATCTTGCAGACAAAACTTGGCGCTGTGTTTGCCCGTGTTGGTTGCAGTCATTGGATTTAGGTCGTGGTCTTCTAAGCCGGCAGATTGATCCTCCTGAGCGTAGTCTCTCCTCTAAAACAGGGGTGGCTGTCTTGTGCAGGCAGTTTTCCCTTTTCCCACTGAATTCTTAGCTGTCCTCGGACTGGAAAGTAACCATCTGTCTCTTGCACACGTGCCTGCTTCCACACGTGCTCGGGTGAGCACTTATTTCTACTTCCTTCCTAGGTAGAGTCCAACTACATAGCCTGGTTTTATTACTCTCTATTTGCACCTCGATGCTGCTGAAGGGTCCCAAGTTGGAACTTTCTTCTAGAGGGAAGGTGATAGTTGTACCCTCGGACGCCTGCGCTTCTTGCTGATTTCTTTCTTTATGTAGTTTGCTTGTTTCTTACTGAGGACTGTTATTGCAGCCTGACAGACAACCTCCTACTGCTGAGCAAACTCCAGCCTGCTTATTAATCTGCTTCTTAAGTTATTGACAACCTGCTCCAGTTAGAGATTAATGTAGAGCCACGAACGTGACGTTGAATTTCAATTTTGTAAGCTTCTAATCTCCCCTACTTCAGATCTTCACAGTAAAGCCACGGTACGTGGTATTGCCAAATTACTCTCTCTGTGACGGAAGGGTGTACGTAGCCAAAGCCAGGTAAAAGGTGCCTGTAATACAAATGAAGATTCTCTTGCAAGGGGATGCAGTGAAGCTGCATTGATCATGTATCCCTCGCGGTGCAGCGTAGTCAGTTATTGGTTGGATGACTGACTTTTTTGGGATCTTCAAGTTCTATGCCTCGGGTACAGATAAAGCAGGTCTGTCATGTATTCAGCTGGAGCAGTTGCCGTGCTGCTAAAAGCCTGTATAATGGTTCGTTGCAAGAAAGCCCCATCAAATGGGTAAACGTTTCACTTTAGGATACTGCGAAGGACTTGAACTCCTTGTTCATTGTATTCAGTGGAGCGCAAAGGCTCCGCGTCTTCATAAAAGCAACTGAAAGCAGGCGAGTAAGGCATTTAATCCAGGAGCGCGAGCGCTTACAGAGGAGTACAAAGCCAGTCAGCACGGCACGTAGCGTATCTGTGTGCTCAGTACTGTCAGAAGAGAGCGGCGTGCGCCGTTCATCCTCTGAAGAGCACGTTAAGCACCCAGCGCGCCGTGGGACGGGGGTTTGCAGGCCGTTCTCCGGAGCTGGCTCCAACCTACGGGCCCTGCTGTGTCTGATCCGGTGCAGTGCTGTTGGTCCTCAGTTTGCAAAGGATAGGGATTAAATAGGTAATCGGGATTAGCTGGCAGAAAAGTACTTACATATTGCTCCTAGTTTTTAGCTGGAAGCGGGAGAAAGGACAAAATAGAAAAATAAACAAAAAATTCAGAGTTTTTAAGTCCAGAACAAGTCTGGTGACAAAGGAGGTGGTTAGAAAAGCTTGAACAGAGATAGAGAGCAGGCGTGGTGCGAGAAACAGTTTATTCTTGCGAGGGACAGTCTAGAATGTGATCTCTTTTCTTTCTTACCCAAGTAGAAAAGGAAGATATTTTAAAAAACAAAAAAAGCATGAGAGAGAGGGAGAAACCTGATGTGAGCAGCCTACAAAACCAGCTGGGAACAGAACTGCTCTTAGTCTTCACCCTTTGCTCCCACGCATGCCACATCGGTCTGGGAGCAGCCATGTGACAATTTGCAAATATTTTAATATTGTGTTTCTGATGTGCTTAACGCAGCCTTACATGTTCAGTTCTCTCAGTGTTCAGAGCTAGCTTAGGAGAAGCAGCTGCTAATTAATGCCTCGGTTCCCCAGAGTATCATGTCAATGTTTTAAAAACTGTTTCTGTGTAGCACAAGGGTGCTAAGGGCACTTCAAAAACGTAATTGCTATTACTGCCTTTTTTGTGGTAGATTCATTATGTTTTACAAAAATGCAGGGGTTTCAAAATGTGGATACTAGCTAGGACATTACTGTCAAGAGAAGTGCATGCATAGATGAAAATAATAGCAAAGCCTCAAAAACATTGGAATGAAAGCATTTTTCACTGAAAGTAATTATTACGTTGTGCGCTCACTGCCTTTAAGTCAGTGGGGAATAGTGGAACCTGCTAGTATTTAGCTAGACTTCAATGTCATTCTACTTCAATGCACGCATTTTTAGTGCCATGAAAATGGGCAGCACGGAAGCCCTTGCGGATGAAGGGACGTAGAGCTCGTCGCCATCGTGGCGCTGGCGTCGTCCTCGCTGGTGGGGCAAAGACGGATCTCTGCGTGACTGGCTGCAGCTTCAGCTAGTCGCTCGTTCGCAAACAGTGTCGGGGAGACGCATCCTGAACCTTTACAGCCCAACCTGAAAAACATAGGGCTTCTCCCACTGTCATCCTTTAAGATTCCCTGTGTTTCCCCACCACCAACAACTTTGACCCCTTCTGATTGAAACCTAAACCTCGCTGGTTTGTGTCCTTCAGGAGCCGGCTGTCTCCCAGCATCGCTTGATGGAAACGCAGCCAACAGCCGGTCACGGAGGCGCTAGCTGGAGATTTATGGAGAAAAAGGGAGAGTTAGCGCTCTCCCGGCAGGAGCTGGTGTGACAGACGGTCACTGAAACCGCTGCTTACCCTCTTGGTAATTAGTATAACCATGTTTTCTGATGAACCTCTGGATGATCTCTCAAGGTCCCTTCCAACCCAAAGTATTCTATGATTCTATGATAAGCGGCATGGTTTCGGTCGCCCTGCTCCCGTAAGCGCTCCTCGCTGCTGAGGTTAAGTGGTGCGCGGCCTCTCGGAGGAAACGGAGCTCGGCTGAGCACGCAGCTGTGGTTGCGCTGGCCCCGCTGCTTCCCGGGAGCTGGCTGGCGCTCTGCAGCGCAAGGTATCGCCCCGCTCCCCGTGTCCTGCTGAGAAAGCTCCTAGGTTGGAGCTCAGGAAAGCGCCGGGGGAAGAGTCGCCGCGCCACGTCTTGCCTTCTCTGCTCTTTCCCTCGGAGCCTGCGTTGGCCACTGCTGTACGACAGAAACGTTTGTGGGTTGGTCCTCGATTGTCCCGGACTCCTTGTCCAGCCCTCACTTTATTCACATTCCCAGCGTGTCAAAGGCTCTGTATTTGCAATTCCTTTAGCACCAAAGCAGCACGCTCTGACGGTGTTAGAGGATCCGACGGTTGCACACATACCTGGATCTACTCTAAACATGGACTCCTTGAATCATTTTGGTCGCATCTCTAGTTGTTCAGTGCTCTTTTCTAGCGTTTCTATACAGACACAGATGTAATACCTGGTTTCAGTTGAGAACGTGCCTGTAGTGCATTTGGTTTATACCAGCATCTACTGATGGATCAGGTATCCTACCATGCCAGGTGCTGTGCAGGCACAGCTCGTGAGGACAGCTTCTGCTGCGAAGAGCGTACGGAGCTCAGCGAGAGACGGGACGGAGCAGACAGAGACAGGACGGGAGTGGGAAGAGTAAGGCATGATTGATGAGTACGGTAGATAGAGGTCTCGGCACTTGAGAAACCTAACTTTTGTCAAGCTTCTTGCACAGGCGGTTAGGCAAATGAGTGTTCTGTAGAGGGAGGTGCATGAGAAAAAGCAGCTTTCGTGTTTGGGGACGCCACGTCCAGTCTATCGGAGTACGGCGAGAAGGAGAAAAAACCAGAACTTGGGGTAGAGGTGGGTAGTGGAGACTGGCACCAAAAAATGAGAGCATTTACGGACCTCGTTGCATTGAACGTGAGATGATAGGTAGGATGGGGATATTCTGTCGTAGGTTTATTTTGTAAAATAAAGGCACTGTAGACTTTTAACAACCCAAAGCGTTTCCTACTCTCCAGTAACCCTCGGTGGCAAGTGTTAGCAGCACTTGACTTGATAACAGCCCACGCTGCGGCTCTGCTGCCTTGTTAAACGAGCTCTTTCACTTTCTGCCGTTTGAGGGTGGGCTATTCAAAACACACCTGAGAATTAAATGACTTGCCCTCATTGCAAACCACTAGAAATGGGGCATTTAACTTCCTAAAATACTTCTGAAAATCCCACCCGTAATGTTTACTCTAATATTGGAAGTTAAATGTCTCCATTCTTAATGGTCACTCCACAGTTCTCTGTTGTGCTCTCTGAATGAATGGTTCTTTCCTCTCTTGCAGCTAATACCCCATGCATATTTATACGGAATCATGTTCCCCCTTAAATGCTGTTGATTTTGGCTCAGTAAGTGATTCCTTAGTTTAACCTGCCCTTGTAGGTTATTTTCTCAAGGCTTTATATCGTTTGTAATTCCCTTGTTACTGTCTGTGTCTTTTTGCCTTTGGAAAAAAAAAAAAAAAACACCACATTTTTCCAGGTTTTGCTTTATCAGTGGATTGTCCGGTAAAGAATGCATCCCTTGCTGTCCCGGGGGAAGCCCTCCTAGGTGGGCTGCCCGCGCCAGACGAGATTTGGCCTTGCTCCCAGTTACCTTTTATTGCGAACTCAGGCAGGACCGGCTCCTGCACCGGTGTAATTCAGCGGAAAGGTTTTCCCTCGGTTTGCTACGCACCATTACCCCTGGATTGAGGCGGACGAGAAGAGCTGCAGGGATGAAACGCGTTAACGGTCGCGAGTCGCGGCAAGAGGATTATGGATATTACGCGGCAAGGTAAAACGGGCGCAAGGTGCTAAGCAGCCCTTCGGCAGGTTCCCCCTGGACACCCCTCGGAGGGGAATTTGCTGCCCTTTTAAAAATGGGAGAAGTGAGTCTGTAGGAAAGCTGAGAAGCTAATCCACTTCCCCCGCGTCGCAGCCAGGGCTGACACGGTGCGGAGAACAGGCGGGTTTATTTCCAGCCCCTCTGCCACAAAGGCTTCTTTCTGCTTTTGGTGTTTTTGTTGTGTTCCCATTTTCGCATTTAAGAATCATGAGGACGGTTCTAGATAAACTTCACAGAAGCACAGATTTCAAACCGCATCCTTCGGTTGATGGAAACTTTGAACATTCTTAATTTATAAGAGAAAGCAGTAAAATTAATAGCATTCCAAGATTTCAGACGATGCCTTCCTGTATCGCTCCATAAATGTGCTTTTGTGGAAAAAAAAAAAATTTCCACTACATACTACTTTCTTGAAAATCCACCGCAGTCTCTTCTCCAAGTGAGCCTGTAAAAATATGTGCTCTCCAAACACCTGCTTGCGCTGCTCTCCGGCTGGTGGGGAAGAAAATGCGAGGTTGACAGTAGAGTTTACAGTGAAGATGCACTTGAAAACGCAGTACCTGCTTATGCCCCCCCTCCTCCATTCATGTGGCAAATTTCAAGCTCTCTTTATTGATGAAATTTTGTTGGGAGGGGAAGTCAGAATGGAAAGCAAGCCGGGTTCTGCGTTCGGGCTTACTTGTAGGCTGTTAAAATGGACCAAAACTGTCCCTGTTGGTTCTAAATCTCATTTTCCAAGAAAAGGAAAAAAAAAAATTCAATATTCATAAAGATTTGCATACTGTCATTTACAACATGCTTTGTAAGATAACGCCACTACAGTAATTTTAACTCGTACGTATGAAGTGTCAGGCAGAGCGTGTTAATGTTTGTTCTGTTTGCTGTAGCGGTGAAGCAAAGCAAGGGTGAGGATCTCAAAAGAGTGGGCAAATTAGTTATTCAAAAGCACACGAAACGTATTGAACTTCCACCCAGATGACACAAAATCACACCTGCAAACGAAGCAAAGAGTAAAACAAGGCTAAAAGGTGTGGAAGGGATTTTTTTTCCTTCATCAGCCCTTCAGGTTTGGCCCTTTGACTACAAAGCCACCATCTCCTGCTCTCCATGGTAATTCTTCCTTTCTCTCTCGGGACCGTGGGGAACGCTGCTCTTGCAAAAAGCACATCGCCGCATGCGGTGAAGGGTCTGCGCGTGCAGCCTTCGGCCTGTGCGAGCCCTTGGAGGGCGTGTATTTTGAATTAATTTCTCTGCTGTGCCAGGGGAGGTTGCGAGTCGTCCTGGAGGTCAGATCCTTGCTCCCACGCGGGGTCTGCGGGGGACGTTGCTCTCTAGGAACGCCGCGTCGGTGGCGGCCGGTTGGAAATCCAGCCCTTTAGCTCCGTTTGCAAATTTTGCCGAGAAATTGTGTCACGTTTGTTCACGGTCGTGGGGGCGAATCCCCGCAGTGCAGTTCAGATCCACTGAAACGGGTTGAGTTAGCCACTACCACGAAGATGAACAAAAGGTGGAGGTAGACCTTGTGTCTGTGTAAATAATCATCCATAAAAGCTGTTTTAAAAGGAAAAAAAGAGAAGGTGGGTATGAAGTACGGTCTGAGTGAAGTGGGATCCAGCTGGGAAGAGGGGCAGGAGCTGATCCTCTGCGGGATTCCAGGTGTGTGCCAAGGCAAGGAGGCTGCTGCGCGGCTTCGGCAGAAAAACCCGGGCTGCGCTGCAGGAACTGTGCCCGACGGTAGCAGGCCGGGCGCTTTGCAGGCCTGGGTGCCGCTCTGTTCTGCCAGGTGTGTTTGCAGAACGGGCACCCTGGATCGATGCCTTTTATCTCAATCGTTACGCTTTGTAAGTTTGCTTTTTTTTTTTTTCCCTTCCCCCCGTCGTGAACCACGTGGTTGGCTTAGCGTGTGTAGGTGAAACGGGATGTTTGCTTTGGGTGCTGTTCCTCTTAATGAGTAATTTGGCTTTTGAAATAGCAGCTGTTTCTGTCTCATATTAATGCGGCCGAGTTATCAGCGCCTGCGAAGTTAGGACGCTTTTGAGGAGCAGACGACGAGTTGTGGCTTAAGGGGGGAGGAATGCGCTAGGTCTGTCGAAGTGTTTTATGGAGAGCTGTGAAAATGGAAACTGCACTTGATGCTTGCGGATTATTCTTATATTCCTTTCGCAGCAAGGCACACCCATTCTCAAAAATATAATTGTGGCTCACTCTTCGTAGGCTTAACACAGACCAGAAAGAGCGTACGCGTTGAAGCTGGGAAGCGAAGCCAAGCTTCGCTTTTGCGCTGAGCGTTGCTTGTGGACAGAATGACTTTCAGCTCGCAGGCAACAGCTTCAGAGAAAATGGCTTATTTACAAAAAAAAAAAAAAATCTTTATGCCAAGACAAGGTCTACACCGGTAACGTAGCAACTGTAGGTACGAAACTTAGTTTTGTTCAGAAAAATGGCAAGCAAATAAGCCATTAGTGTGCAAAGGGGACTTGTTAATTCCTGTCTAATTATGTGTACTAGCCACGTGAAAAACTGACTTGTGATGCTAACCGGAGTTATTCCAACCAAAAATCTCGCTTATTACTGCTACTCACGTAATGAAAACAAAGGAAGAATGTAGTATTTAGATTTCTGTAGTTTAGCCAATATTTGAAGAAATTCGTTAATTGAAAATTGGAGGGTAGATGTCAGAAAATACACAGAGCATGGAAAGCTTGTGTTGAAGTGCTGTTTGTGACTTTTTGATTCTTTTTATTAAAATACTGATTTTTATACTCTGTCATATACCTTCACAATTCTGTCTGCTTGTATTTGGCAAATTGTCTAAGCCTGGACTGTGATAATCTCCATTTGCTTAAAAAACAAAACAAAACAAAACAAACAAACAAACAACAAACCCCCCCAAAAAATGTGTGTAGCATTGCCATAAATAAGTTTGACGGCATTCCAAGCTGGAGCATAGGATTATGACCGTACCTCCTCCAGCAGGACTGGGGAGGCCCTGGAGCAGTTTGCAGAACCCAAAGGATCGTCTCCTTTGGGTTTTTTGGGGTTTGGTTTCAGGGTTTGGGGGTTTTTTTTAATTTTCCTTTGGTTCTTACTTTGCATGTGTCTGTGGTTGCAGTCAAAGCCGTAACTGTAATTCCTACCTTACATGTAGTGAAATCTTCAGTTACAACATTACGGTAACTGAGGTCCCTTGTAGGGGTTTCCTTGGTTTATGGAAAAAAGCAATGCATCGCTTGGCTGATAGCGCGCTGGGAGCCGTCCCCGTGTCGCTTACTTGCAAGAATGTCCTGGTTTCGGCTGGGATAGAGTTAATTTTCTTCCTAGCAGCAGGCACAGTGCTGTGGTTTGGATTTAGTAGGAGAAGAATGTTGATAACACACTGATGGTTTAGTTGTTGCTCAGCACTGCTGATGCCAGGCAAGGACTTTTCAGCTTCCCATGCTCTGCCAGGGGCACAAGGAGCTGGGAGGGGGCACAGCCAGGATAGTTGATCCCAACTGCCCCAAGGGCCATTCCATACCATACGGCGTCATGGGCAGTATGGAAACTGGGGGGGTTGGCCGGGGAGCAGCGATCGCTGCTGGGAACTGGCTGGGCATCGGTCGGCGGGTGGTGAGCAATTGCATTGGGCATCGCTTGCTTTGGATATTATTATTACTGTTATTATTATTATCATTACTATTTTACTTTATTTCAATGATTAAACTGTTCTTATCTCAGCCCAGGAGTGTTTCTCACTCTCACTCCTCCAATTCTCTCCCCCATCGCACCGGGGCAGGGGCAGCGAGCGATGGCTGCGTGGTGCTGAGCTGCTGCCTGGGGCCAAACCCCGACAAAGAACAACAACGTTGTGTAAGAGGAAGGTTAATAAGGATAATGCTTGTTGGTAGTTGCTCTGCTACATTTTATACAAAAGTTCGTGTGTTGTATGTCGGGGTCTTTGATAGGAACTTGCAGATTGCTCAAAGTACATATCCCGTTGGTGTTTTCCAGTATTTTCAAATACTCTGTGTCCATTTTTCCCCTCCATGATGTTCTTGCTTTCGCTGGCTGTGCTGGAAGAAGTTTGGTCTTGCTGCCCTTAGATATAAGCAGGGGTTTTTAAGTGACTGTTTCCTTGAGTGTATTGCCAGATTTCCTTCACCATTATTTACTGTGATGTATATGCGAGTGCCAGCAAAGAAATCTTTCCTCCTTAGCATGAGTCTCTCTTCCCTTAAACCGGAGCTAGGCAGGCGTGACTTACTCCACTGAGTTTAATTGTGGTAATCGCCAGGATAACTCTGCCCCGTCTGCAAACCTGTCTGGCAGCTTTTACAGGCAGAAGGCGTAAAGAGAAAGGGTTTTGAAGAATTGTCAATAGCTGCGTAGGTACAGGATGGAACAGTATGTGTTCATTTAAGTAGGAAACCATATGGCTTCTGCTGATTTTAGTGAAGTAAAACGAAGGGCCTGAGCCGTAAGGGGTTCAGAATATCTACGGGTTAAGGATTAGCAGAACGTTGCAGTACGCGGTGCTCAGCACGCCGTGCTTAGATTACGAAATAGCTGTGCATAATGTGCAAATGGTAAACTCCTCTATGACTTCGGTCTTAGTTGTGTCGTCGAAGGGGTAACGTATGTCATACCTATACAAGATCTCTTAATGCCTTTGAGCAGCGGCCTCAGCCAGACGCACGTCCCCAGAGTGCAGAGGGAAATTCCCTCTGGCAAGAAGTCCGTGCAAAGGAAACCCAGGGGTAGTTTGAGTCTTACAGCACAGCGATGTGCTGAGCATTTTACGCTTCGCCCCTCTTGATACTTGTTTTTGAAGCATCAGGCCAGGTCTTTAGGCTCTCAAATGACATATTGGTGTGCTTTCTCTCTTCCCCACCAGGCTGGAATGATAAGAACTGATAAGGATGAATACTTCATTGAGCCTTTGGAAAGAGGAAAGCAAATGGAAGAGGAAAAGGGAAGAATCCACATGGTGTACAGGCGATCAGCTGTAGTGCAACATCCCACCGATGTGCTCCCTGATGTCCATACGGAAGGTACAGTACCCCGTGTTGATTGTTTACAAACCTATTCCAGGTAACTCTAGCCTACGGTAGCTTTTGAAAGAGGCAGTTTTGACTGCGCTGTTTGAAAAGAAAGCGTTTAAATGTTTTGTTGAAATAGGTCATCAGAGTCATACCCGCAGTTTCTCCGCCAAGAGCAGTGCACGTGCGCTTTCATCTAGGAGAACAGAACTCGGCCACAAAGTGTTCTCATCAAGAAATGTTGCAAAATGCTTGGTGTTTCCTTCCTTAAACCAAGGGCAAAGTTTCTACTGATTTAAGTGGAAACAAGTCTGAGCTCTGCCTAAGTTGGTAAGATATTGTGAGACATTAATAGAAATACTCATACAACTTGAATGTTCTAAGTTGTTATTAAGGCTCGCCTGTCCATACAACTTCTGTTTAAAGTTTGGGTCCTGTTTCTTTCTGAGTAATAGCTCAGTTGTGCCCATGACTGATACTGTTTTCCTCCTTCTGCTCGTTGCAATTAATGCAGTTTGAAGGCAGTCGTCTTGATCGGATATATTTTGACATATCCTAGGATTCCCCTCCGTCTTGAAGATCATGTGGTTGGTCCATCTGAGAATAATTATTGTACAGTTTAATCCATTTGCTTGTACGTTTTTTTCCCCCCTTTTAATATTACATGAATCCTTACAAGCCAACGCATTGCATAGTGGACGTTGAGGTTTTTGACACTATGGGCTGAGGATGAAAGAGCAGCTCCGTTCCCTTTCAGTGCTCTGCCTTTTTTCCAACATCTCTCAGCTTCTCAAATTCCTGTTTGTACTTCGCGTTCACGCGTTCTTGGAACTTAAAAGGGTTTGAGAAGAACAAGAACAACTACATACAACATGCAGAACTAGAATTAGGTACAAATATTAAACAGAGAGGAATCAGGCAGTCCCTCGTTGCCAGTCCTGATGGACTTAAGTTATTTAGTGTGGTTTTGGAGCTTTGTATTTGAAAAAGCAGATAGGAATTGGCAGCCATTTTGAATAAAACCCCGTCAGGCTTTTATTAGTCACTCAGAAGGTAAGTCTGTGCTGCTGACTGCAATATGGCACAGCGGTATCGCAGCAGGCTTGGGGCCAGCAGCAGTCTGAACCATGCAGGCCCATCGACCTGGCTTTTCTCCGAGACCTGTGCTGCCAAAGGTACTTTGCTTTTGGTACCCCAGCAAGATGATCACATCTGCTGTGAAAGGAGGTTGTAGTGAGGGGGGTGTTGGTCTCTTCTCCCAAGTAGTTAGTGATAGGACGAGAGGAAATGGGCTTAAGCTGCGCCAGGGGAGGTTTAGGTTGGAAATTAGGAAACATTTCTTTACAGTAAGGGTGGTCAAGAATTGGAACAGGCTGCCCAGAGAGGTGGTGGAGTCCCCATCCCTGGAGGGGTTCAAAAAACAGGTAGATGTGGCACTTGGGGACATGGTTTAGTCTAGTCTACCCTTGATTGGCTTAGAGTGGACTTGGTAGTGTAGGTTAATGGTTGGGCTGGATGATCTTAAAGGTCTTTTCCAACCTAAACGATTCTATGATTCTATGATCTAGCTCGTGCATCTCTGTTGTGTGATTGACTAAAAAGCGCTAAATAAGCCTTTGTGGTAGCAGCGATGGGCTCAGCACCGTGTTTCTGCATTGAAACCACTTTGTTGGCTGGGCTGGCGGACTTGGTTAGGCACAGTGCGTACTTGGCAATGGACCTTCTGGGTCTGTTTCGGCGAATTCAGCATCTCTTCCTGTACAGTCTTTCACGTGCTCACAGACTCTGCCTGTACGTGTTTTGAATCCGTGGAAGCCTTTGGAAATTTCAGGTGGCTACGACATGGGGAAGGTTAGCGGGAACATGCGATAGCAGAGGCAAATTATTCAGGAATTTCTCAATTGCAATTCATAATATATGAAAATTAGTGAGACAATAAATGTGTAAATGATGAGTCCTACCTCAGAATTTTTGAATGCTGTTTGGGATCTGGTCAGTCTTTTGGGGGTCTTAATGTCTTCAGCGTCTTCTGATCTTCTGTTGTTTGGTCAGAGGGAGCACTTCAGCAGCTACCTTTTTGTAACTTACAGCGACCTTTTTAGTTAGTGTCAAAGCCGTGTGTCTGTAGTTGATTTGTTGTTTATCAAGAAGTTCAGACCAAAAAGGCTTGTTTCTTGTAGATGGCTTTATTCCATCCTTTGGCAGAGGGGACCTGTTTCTACGATGCCCTGCGTTGTTATTTTAGCATTTGTCTGGAAAAGATCCGTGCAGTATGTAACAGAGGTGGTCTTGACAAGTGGAACCGAGAAGCAGAAAGGTGGATCTGGATACCGTGAGGGCATTCAGCGAGAAAGAAGCATCATGAAAGGAACCAGAACTTGATCAAACATAGACAGACAAAGGGAACTTGCTGCATCCCTTATAACTCTGAGAAAGGTACAGCTTCTTATTTTAAATGGAATTGGAGGGTATGAGAGCAGAGAGGTGCTTGTGTCTACCGCTTGATAACAAGGCTTGCCAGTCTTGTCCTGGCACAGCTGAATGTAGCGTGATGTTCCTGGGAGCGCTCCGAAGCCCGGCCGGTGCTCTGGAGAGCTGGGCTGCGCAGATCCTGGGTCACCAACCTGTTCTACCCCTAGCAAAAATGAACGAACCTTTGGCTGTGGTACAGTCCAGCAGTCTGTGTTCACGGTGTGCTCTGGTAGGTGTTTTAGTGATGTATCACACATATATTTATATGAAACATCTCTGTGTTTCAACTTGTGTGATGCAAAATCTGCCAGTTAGGGAGCTCAACCCAGGTTCTGTCGCTTTATCGTACTTTCTGTGACTAGCATTTTAGCATTTATTTTCTATCATCTGCAAGATAGTTCTCCTCCCCCCCCTTTCTTTCATAATTTGAAATGCACATTCAAGGAAAACTGTTGACCCGCTTTTGTACCACTGTGCTTTCAACTAACTTGCTGATATGTTTTTAATTGAAAGTTCCTAGAGTAATAGCCACAGATTTGTGGATAACTCACGTGCGTTACCGTACCTAGCTGAAGGTGCCCGGTGATGCCAAGCTATGGTCCAGTCCTGTAGAACACACAGCTTATTGTGGTAGGAAAAGGGGGATGTTTTATGCTTCCTAGATTGCTGCCGTATTTTAACCGAGCTGTATTTCTGTAAGACACGCAGACCATTCCATCCCAAAAGTTTATATTCTCGGGTAGAACCTTACCTAACATGACAGAACTGCCACTACAAAATAGAAAATGTCGTATGGGTGTTTTGGCTTCAATATTTATGTGTTCTGGCACTGTCCTGGTTTTGCTAATCAGTTAGGTCATTTGCTAATCTGTAAGGTCATTTACAACATCAGGCGAGTGGTGCTTGCGTGTCCATATCTGTGCCTGTTGAGCTAAAACAAATGTGCGACTCCTATTAAAGTTTGTCTTTCCAGATTTTTAACCTCCTTTCTAATGGACATTATACACAGAAAAATTCCTCTTGACAATTGCCTGGCCAAACACTTAATGTACTAGACAAACTGTTTTTTTATGCAGCTTATTTGCAATTTGAAAGTAGCCAGAGAACCTCTCAACAGCCCACGTACAAGAACACCGGCTGATCCCGGCACAGATAACAGTATGGCACGCCTGCGCTTTTGCGAGAATGCTGTAGATGTTGCAACTACTGTCGGTATCTTGAACTTTCTCCTAAGAGGGTTTCTTAAAATGTGTTAGGTGAGTTTTCTTCTAGGGGTGGGCTTCCATTGGTCTCTAACTTTCAGTTGTGTCTAAAGGTCTCCACAGAGCGCTGTGAGAACTGGCAGGCTTTCTGCTCTTTCCTGTTTTTCAAAGAAAGAAGTTAGATGGAGGCTGGCTGGTTTTCCCTCCCGGTTACTCTTCAGCTGGAGTGATTTCTTCGCTTTTAGCCACCTTTCATTATCATTGACTAAGCCCAGTTGCTGACTACTCCCAATTGGGTAAAGCCTGATCTTCATTGCACTGTTATCCTTATTATATAAAAGTAGACTGTGGTCTGGTCTGCACCGTTGTTTGGTAGTTCCACCTTGGCTCAGATTGGGCACAGCAAAGGAGTTAGTTGTATTGCCTTTATCCTTGTGTCTTCAAGATGCTTTTTAAGACCCAGGCACGTCAAGATGAAAGCAAGCTGCTGAAGCCCTTGGAGCCTGAGGAAATGTTTGGCCCGTGTGATGGGTTAACATTGTGGCTCTTCTAACTAACTAAATGGTAAGCGTTACTCATGTTTGCAGGAAGTCGCTCTTACTTATTTTTGACAGTTTAAAGCTTTTACACAGATTTGAGTTCAGGAAATAGATCTGGCTATTATGACACTGCGAAATGGTTTGCAGTGGTTTAGTCTGCTACATTAAATGCATGGAAGTCTTTCTTAATCTTCTCTGCTCCTGCCCCACACCCCACATGCCCAAAATGCAGAGTACAGTCTGCTGGCGGTTTAGAAGTTCAGCCGCATATTTAGCCAACGCAGACAAGAATCCAAGGTTTCAGTAATAGATGACAGATGACTCAACAAACTAGCCGTTAAGATAAAAAAGTACTTGAAGTTGTTGTCAGTGAAGTTGTTATAAAAACTGGGAAATGTTGTGTAAAAGCCTTCCTCTACAATGAAACAGGACATGCGTTGTGGTCACTCTGCAAGAAGTCAGTTTTATAAGACACTATTGTCGTGAAAGTTTCCAACTCCAGCTATACGGAAGAAGCTTTCAGTCTGATAGGACATCTGGTATTCCTGCAGGATTTTACAGCGTTTGGGAATTTGTTGGCCATTTTTCAAACAGTCGGAGAGAATGCACGTTGGAGTTCGAAGTCAAAAAGATACTATCTTAAGATGAAGGTTTTAGCAACTATCGCAATGTAGTGGAGCATTTATTGGTTGGTGTACTGTGTTCTCGTAGAAATAAGCACGCGTACATGATCTATCTTCTTCTCTTCCCTGTTGTTCTTTATTGCAGTTATTTGCGATGAAGTTTCGGCGAGCTTAGAAAGGTGGGAACCAGAAGCCTGGCTTTCTGGAGAAGATACTAGGATGCCTCAAGCTAGTTGATAGCGTGGGTTTAGGCTTTCCGCTTTTGCAGCAACACAACCCTACCCCCGAAGCAGCACCCTGTGCTGATTCCTATTTATGGTATCCATGGCTATCTGTAGCCTCTTTAGGGAATGGCGGCGTATGGCGTGCGCTGCCCTATTGTTTTCACCATTTGCTTTGTGTAGAGATTGGTTTCCTTAGAGGTGTATTACATGAAAAACACTCAAGAAATCAGATGGCAAATGCTGCCTTATTCATTTGAGGAATGCTGTAGGATTACAAACCTGTTAACAGTTACCAAAAGGGCTTGGTTTTCCTTCCCTCTGCATGTCTGTGCTAAGAGGAGAGCTGGGGAGCTTCTGCATCTTCACGCACTGAAATGCTTACGTAGCCATTTTTTAAGTATCTTTTTTTTTTTTAACTCTTCCATTAAGCGTAGGGAAGAGCCCCTCAAAAAACTTAAAAAGATGGGAAGAAATGTGAATATTTCAGAAAGAAAAGTGAAGTGATAAGATAGCACATGCTTCCGCCACCCCCCCCCCCCCCTTTTTTTTTTGTTTTTAAATTTCATCATCTCTCAAGTTAAGGAGCTAGGAAAATATACGAGAGGCTGAGCCTTTAAAGAGATGCTACAGCTATCCTTTGAACTGGTGGGCGTCTGTTGTTCTTCGTGTGTGCGCACACCCAATTTAGACTCCTTGAAGGAACCCTTCATTAATTATTGCCCTTTTATACCTCACTCTTTTCAATTGTTCTGGTGTGAGTATGATCTCTTGTATGTAAACAGGCATGAATATTTGGTCGTTGCTTAGAAAATACCTGTGCTCTCACTCTGTGGTATCCGGGTAATGTGGATAATTTTCCGTATTTTGACAGACTGGTGGCAGGAGTGGTTATTTGTATTTCATGGGTAATCTGCGTGCTAATTGAAAGGATCTTGCTTAATGTATTTTTTGGAACCTGATCTTTCTTCTGTTGATGTGAGGCAATGCAGGGACCTGCAAGAAGTTGATGTTAAAATCATTTAAAAAACCAACAACCTAACTGGTGCCCGCGGTCTGCGTTGCGCTGGGTGAGCCTGTTTGCTGGTTTGAAGTGCGGGGCCTGGGTCAGCTCTTCTGGACAGAGGAAGCTCTTCCTCTTCTGCACAGCGGTAGCCAAGGCCTCCCCCGGGAAGTCCCAGCTATTGAAAACCACTTAAACGTAGTAGGATGTGACACGGCATCAACAAACGTCAAGCGGATTTCTCCCCTGGGAACAGAAAAGACTCTTGATTATTATTCCTTGTGAAGAACTGGGTCAGACAGGAGTCATGCAGAAAAACCATGTGAAAACTGGTCAGCTCGTAATGTTTAATGTAATCATGACCTGGAAGAAGAATACTCACGCCACATTTTCAAAATAGTGTCCTAATTTTTTTCTGATTTTGAGGAAATGATTGAAAATTTATGTCTGTGCTCAGAAGAGGTGGGATCAACCATCATGAACCTGGTAGGGGAATACGAATGACCAGGTACGTGCTTACAGCAAGTGGCAGTGAGTTGAGACAGGCTGCTCAGATTGCAGAGGAGAGCTCCTCACTGGGCTTAGTAGGAATGTGGGGAAATAGGTGGCTCTCAGAATTTCATAGAAATTGCCAGCTCGTGCAGTATGCTTTTGTTTGACTTGCGCTGGAGGAGAAACACAACCCAGAAGGGCGTTTATTGACAGTAGGGACTTAGCAGCCCAGCAAACCTAATGAATATTTTCAGCTTCCGAAAAGGTGATGGATGCGCAGAGGGAGGCGGGGGTGTTATTTCCACAGCCAGCAGCCTCTGACCATCCATTAATCCAGCAGTATGAAAGGGGGCAGCTCCTAGTTTGAGCTGCGATGGGCTGCCACGTTTAAGCTACCGAGCGGTTATTGTTAGACTGAAATGAGTGAGCTGCTTCGAGAAGAACCCTGTTCTCAACCCTTACTGCTTTAGCATCGTCCGTGTCTGGCACTGTATCATGAAGGCACTTTATGCAGGGCTCTCCCCTGTTTCTGAGTATGTTTTAAGTAGTTGCTATGCTGTAGAAACCGCATGAAAAGCTCTGTGACTCGGCATCCCCCGCTAACGCGGACGTGCGGGCAGCAGTTTGCAGGGTGCCGCCAAGCACACGCTCTGCTATAGCATTGGACTGCTCTATAGGGTCACTCATGTGGCTGCTCTATAGGGTCACTCATTTTAGGTTAATGGTTGGACTGGATGATCTTAAGGGTCTTTTCCAACCTAAACAATTCGATGATTCTATGATTTGACTGCTCTATAGGGTCACTCATTTGGCTGCTCTATAGGGTCACTCATTTGGCTGCTCTATAGGGTCACTCATCTGGGGAGCGGCAAACGCTGTGCTCGCCGCGTGAGTGTCGATGCTCAGTGAGAAGGCTGGGCCGGGCCAGAAGGAGGGAGTAGTACAGCTTCTGAGACTTTTTTTTTTAAACAGTGCGTGTTTGTTTTTAAACACCTGGGATGAGCATCTGGATAGGTACAGTCTGGGAATCCTGCGATAGAGCAGGATGATCTCTAGAGTTCTTCACAGATGTAAATATGCACAATTATCTCCCAACGGTTTTCCATATCAGGTTGCCCTGGGATGACATTTGGTAAGCTCGACTTCCTCGGTAATTTAAGTCTTGATCCTAAAGACACTGAACATCTGTGCTTCTCATTTTACTTGAGTACTGCAGGTACTCGCGATCAGCATTCACGTCATGAGTGTTATTCCCAAATAACGTCTGTTAAAGAAAAAAATACTTATTCTTAAGGGCAAAAGGAAACAAAGATGAAAAGACTGCATGTTGGGGGCGAAGGGTCTGGGGGACAGAAAACAAACGAGCTATGTGTACAGAGCTGGAACAACTAGAAGTATGTATGAGGCCGTCATGTTAAAACATCATTTAAATAAATCTGTAAGATTTTATCACCAAAATAGGTTTTCACTTAGGAATGGAAAGAAATGCTCCCTGGACAAGCCTAGAGTTGGAAGGTTTTGAAAGTGTAATGATGATATCATTCTGTCTGGACGGGATGAAAAGAATCTGTTCTCCCTTGTTAATAAGCTGACAAACATCACCAAGATGTGTGATCATTAACCTTATTCCTTGAAAGCATTCAAGAAACAATAGAAACAGGCAGAGAACTGTGGCGTTTAGAATCAAATTTGCACCCAGGAGGCCTTCTTTGCAAGTTCTACTGAATCAGGCTCAGGAGCATGGTAAAATAAAATCCAAATTGTATTTCTTGGAAACGTAAAAGCCTAATCCAAGTCCACTTGAGTCGGTGAGAAGACTCAGATTTATGTTAGTGGGCTGATGAGGCAGGTTTCGGATCATATTCTGCTTGAGCTCATCACAAAGAGTTCGATTTGTCTTTCCTTCTGTTTATTGATTGATTATTTTTTTACATGCACTTTCTTTTCATATGGTATAATGATGACAACCAACCTTAATCTTGGTGGTTACACAGCATGTTAACGTACTCAAAAGTTTTCCTGTTTTATCTTCCTCTTCACATCATAGTATTTTTTTTAAATGACAACCTATTCACCCAGAGAGCACTTGAGATTAAAGTATTTTTGTAATTACTTCCTAACAGTGGGAAACAAGGAATAGGAGCCTTTATCTCCCAGCTTCCTTTCAGAATTTTCATTTTCCCTAAAGAACCAAAGTGCTTGTGTGGCTGATGGGGTTGCCATGACACTGGGTTCGAGTGTCTTTGTCCCAGGTGGGAAACATGTAGGAGGAAGAAATGATTTGGGGATTGCTCCTGGTTGCCTGGGAATGAAACCCTGGAATAGAAGGTAGAAGAATGGGAAGACTATTGCCTGCGTCGGAGACCTCCCTCAGCACTTCCCCGGGCACATTAGTGTTTCTTAGAGACGTCGTCATGCCAGAAGGTGTGTGAACTCTTTCTCAGCACAATTTCTCATGACCTGTGTTCTGATGGAGGATATTTTAGACACTGCCCAGCACACCACACAAGTTTGTGCATCAGTAATAACGGGAAAGATGGAACTGATTTCTGTGGAGACTTAGTACACCACATTTTGTGACATGCTCTGTCACAATGCAGGCATTCTTGTATAAGTTGTGTTGGTGGCGAAAACCGGCGTATGTACTCACCTAAAGACATCCTGCCTCTTTTTGCAGAACTGCTAGAGCTTTTGCTTTTAAATCAGCCTTCTTCTATAATATTGAAACTTAATAGGTTTCATTGAAGTTCTTGATTGAATATCGGTTTGTGGGGTTAGGTTTTTTCTTTTTTTTTCAGGTAACAGTTTGCTTAATCAAAGGAAAGGTAGTCAGCAAAGTACTTTTCAAACGAACAGCACAGCATGGTACAAAGGAAAATGAGTATTGCTGATGGATGTATTTACAATACGTGGGGAAAAAAGAGAAGGGATCTAAGGAGGAGGAGGGGAAGTGGGAGGAAAAATAATGGGAAAACCATCAAGCACTTCTAGAAATGGAAGTAGATGAGTAATATCTTTGAGTGTAATGGAATTACAGCCCTCTCCAAGGGTTTGAGCGTGCGTTTGCACCGCAGACAGAAGTGTGCTCTCAGCCTGCTTAGGCATAAGCTGAACTAGATTTAACCTCCCTCGCTTGGATATCAGTATCAGTCAGTACAGCTGTGGAATCGACTGATTAGCACAAAATACAATCGGGAAGCTACGTGTATTACTGGGTTCTACAGAGCCACTGTTGCTTTGGGCTCAAGGCAGAATGCCCCCCGGTGAACGTGGCCCAGGATGCGTGTCCTCCGTACGCTTTTGTACGGAGGGCCGGCCCGTGATTGGGGTTCAGATCTGCTTTCTTTGCCCTCACAGTTGGGCTCGGCCCAGTTGTCCTCAAGTGGAGTTTGGGATTCATCTTGTACTTGGAAAGTGTCTTTGTGTTAATATTTCCTGTCTGTCCTCTCTTTTTTTAAATGATATCTGTCACCAGAGACGTAGAGGGAGACCGGACAGTTGGGTATGGAGTTGGCTTAGTGAGGTGCTTCTCCTCCCAGTTCAGGTCAACTCCATGTCGTGTATTTCCACGGATGTGCTGGGCGGTGCAATTTAGCAATTAGTTGCCAGCGCTCGGTGATGAATGTTAATGTCTTTCTGTGTGCAGTTACTTATATCCAGCTTCAAAAAGTAAAAACAATCCAATTCTTCCCTTAGATGAGCCTCCAAAATTTGTGAGATGAATGGAGAAAAATTAAGGTGCTTGTCTGTGGACTGTGAATTTAGATACTGTCTTCTGGGACATCCCTCAGTTCCCGTTGTGCACCTATCTGTTTGGCCTCTGTGTCTCAACGTTTCATAGAATCAAAGCATGGTAGCTCAGCAGTTGTGTTTTCAATATTTCCAAGGATGGAGATCCCACAACCCTTCTGGGCCCCTGTTCCAGTGTTTGATTACCCTCGTTATGCTATTTTTTTTTTTCCTCTCCTATCTAATTGGAATTTCCCTTCTTCCAACTCATGTCCATTACCTCTCATCCAGTAAAAACTTTTTGAACAGTTATGATCACTGTGTCCAGAAATTCAGTAGGCAATGAGGTAGCTGGGTGTTTCCTGGCAGATTCACTCTCCAGCCTTGACTTTTCACAATTGATTTAGTAATTGCTCTACATTTAAGGGTTGCGTTAATATACAAAAAGCATTTGCATGAATCATAACTGGACACATTAGACAACAGGGCTGAAAAGTGCAGGTAGTCAACAAGCAGAGAACATCATCTGCTCTAATCAAACATGAGGTATGTGGCAAAGCTAGAAATAGAAACGTGTTTGCTGCTACTCATTCCTCATTTTAAAAAGAGTTGTAAGAGTTAGCAAGACGTCTTAAAATTATATTCAAGGTACATCCAAGAAATTATTTTGGTGAAGGTTTTAGACCTGCTGCACTGCTCGTCAGTGAGGCCCTGATAACAAAGCTAAGGTTCAGAGCGATACAGTGCTTGGGGAAAGAGTCCCTTCACGGTGGCCGGATAATTAGAAAATTAAACGTAAATATGAGATCCGTAGTGTCTGCTGTACAGGCTTTATCCTGTTTGCTCCAAAATGTGTATGAGTAAAAGAAAACCCAGACTTCATAGCTGAGAAAAACCTTGTAAAAATTTTTTTTAAAAGGAAAGAAACTTGAGCAGGAACGGATCAAAAATTGCTAGCAAGTGACTTATGCTCTCTGTCTGTGTCGGGGAGGTTGTGCTTACCTCCCGATGATGGGAGTGGGGACATCCATCTGTTTAAGTCGTCTTCAATTCTTGGCAATAACAAAGGAAAATTATTCTTAAATAAAACCAAGGATAAAGGCTTGATTCCAACTGCAGGCACCCAAAGCCAGAGTAGTAAAACACACAGAAATCTGTATGAGGGGAAAATTGAGAAAATGGAGAAAGATCAGTACATGCAACTTGCAGCCATTCCAAGGCTTATACAGCTTCCCAAGAAAAACTCCTCCTGCCCCCAAATTACATAGGAAGAAGAAAACTTTCAACGAACAGTGGTGGTAACGGACAGCAGAGAGTTTTAAATATTCTGTAAGCAGCTGTTCCCATGTGCAGGGAGCCTGTTTCATTTACAGGTGATATTCTTAGAGTGATCTCCCAAGAGGCAAAGACGTGCCAAGGTAAGGACCACCCTTTGCGCCCTTTCAGCACGCGTCCAGCATAATGGACAACTCCGGTGTCATGTCAGAGAGGAGCATCACACGGGTCTCACTGTTGCCTCCGATGGATAAGGAGATGTTAAACCCTGCACGAGGTACTTGGTCTGTGAAGGTTAACACCGGCCAGCACTTTGTGTCTTCTCCCTAGCTCAGCAGTCACCAGAGCTGCTTTTGTGACATGTGTCAGCTCCGAGTAGCTAACTAACTGGAGATGACGCTTTTCCTCTGCAGAAGGGGGAAAGAGATCTAATTTCATAGAATCATTGAGGTTGGAAAGGACCTTTAAGATCATGCAGTCCAACCAGTAACCTAACACTACCAAGTCCACCACTAAACCAATTAAGGGTAGAGTAATAATTTCATGTTTCCTGGCTTGGTGGCTGGATTATTTTTTAATGAAAGTGAAAACTAGGAATCATTAAGGTTGGAAAGGACCTCTAAGGTCATCAGTCCAACCATCAACCCAACACCACCATTTCTACTAACTTCCAGCCTGATTCCCAAAATGAGATTCATTGCATCAGCTAAACATACAGTGAAGGAATAAGCAACTCGTGCCGAGATTTATTCTCTGCTGCCAGTTTCATTGCTGTTGTTTGAGGTGGGAGGCGAGGAAAGGCTTTGAAGGGATGGATAATGTTAATACAGGTAGACAATCACTGTCAGAAGTGCTGGACAGCATTGTAGAACGGAGCTCCCTAGCTCAGATGAGAAGTAGCTCGTTTCTGCTACCGAGTTCGATAAGAAAGATGCGAGATGGTTAGAAATGCTTTGAGGTTGGCTGGGTAAGGTGGCAACGAGAGCGGAGGGACCGAGGCGGTGTTACCGCCGGTGCACGCAGGGGCGATTCCTTCTGCAAGCTCCGGCCAGCCATCTGCCCTTCCCCAGCCCCGCGCACCTCCGGCTGTAAAGCAGAGTACGTACCAGGACAGTCCCTGTCTGAGAAAACACGCTAATTGGAAGCAGAAGACCTGCCTTATCAAGATGAATTCATGCGAATTAGAGGTCAGGAGCGTGAGGAAATGAATCCTCCCACAGCCTGCGGGGGCTGATACTTATTTATGTGTTTTACATGCACATCACACAAATTTAGTACTGAAATGTGATACTGTGGAGGCACCAAGAGACTCTCTTTCACCCAAAGAAAAGATCCTTTTTTAATCAGTCTGCATTCTACAGTCAACCTATGCCTCTGATGGGAAAATGAATTAAAATGCAGCATTTTGTATCATAATATAAAATGGTGATTTTTCCATACTATGTGACTGTTGCTGGATTTTCTTCCCCTATTTATGCAGTTTTGGCCTTCTTCCCCATTGCAGGACACCTGGTTTTAATGGGTTTGTGGCTCAGTATTTTTTTAGAGAGATTTTTAGAAATGCAGAAATAGGTAAGAATCCAAACTGAGGGGGAACTAAGCAACTTAATTGAGTTTATATCTTTGAAAATGTCAGGATACGATGTAGTCATCCCTGGTTTACGATAGAGAAGAAGGAAAATTGATGCTGTGTGCTTTGAAGGAGCGATTTGGATGCCTGCGGAGAGTGGCTGGCAGGCCGTGCTCCTCCTTTTGGTGGTGCGCTTGGACGGGGGGTTCCTGCGCAGTACCTCTGCCGCACCGTGTGTTTTGCACCAAGGTGTCCCCCAGAGTTCAATGCATGCTTCCGTTTGTCCCTCTAAAGTGCCCTGTAGATGACAAATAAGAGTCAACTTCCCTTGTTTGTCTTACGTGGGATGACACAGTATTGGGCAACTGAAGCTGATAGGAATGCGTATGGAAATGACTAACGTGAGAACATCCTCCTTGCAGTTAATTTTGCTCCCAGTGGGCCGAGTTTCTTCAGATCCATTTCTGGGTTAGAGAAGAGTGTAAATCTTTCCAAAATGCAATAGTAAAACACCGCAGAGTAACAGTATGACCCAGCTCTTGTTTGCTGTGAAAACAGTGGGGTTTTTTTGCCAGAATGCCTTGCCTAATAATTCTTTCGAGTATTCTAATAACATGGGATAAGATCGTCAAGATAGTTAGGATTCTGGAGGTTATTAAAAGACACGCAAGCCTGAGTCTGCAGTTTGAGTTGGAAAAGAGCAAATTGCTATCTAAGGGAAGCTGGCTTCTCCTGCCGTAGTGACGGGGAGAGGCTGACCTGTGGGAAATCTGGGTTAGACTCTGTCAAATACCGTGTGGTTTGGGAAGAAAACCCAGCGGGCAATGCAGAGCTGTGCTGGCTTGTACCTTTAGGAGTAGCCGAGGAAAGCTTTTTGTTTGTGTGCCGTCCTTTGCAGTGTGACTGGCAGTGCCTTCTTTTTAAACATTCCCTGGAAAAGTCTGAGGACGTGTCTGGAGGAGAGACAAGTAGCGGCTCGGGTGCCTCTCTGGTGTATTCTTTGGAGCCTTAACGCTCCGCCCGGATAGCAAGCAGGCTGCTGCATCTGCAAAGTGAGTGACATGTGCCAGAGAGCAGGTTTATCCCAGACCAGGATGGAGTAGCTAAATGACTCGTAAGACTAATGACGGTAGAGATGACACAGTTTTCTGTCCTTGCCTTTCTTCTCTGTCTTTCTGGAAGTCATGGAGAAATAACTCCATGGGGCTCAGCAGGCGTTGCAGTTCAGAGGCCTTTCTCATTCTGCAATATTTGCTTATGCTGGGCTCACGAGTTAGACCTGTAGGTAAAAGCTCTCCTTTCTTTTGTTCATGGCAAGGCCCTCTCTCCGTCAGGTGGCAAGAAACAGTAAGATTTTCCTCCTCCTCCCACATTTCTGCATGGGCTACCCAGCTGTGGGCCCTAGGCGCCTGGAGAAGGTTGGATCCGTGCACTCACATCCTCCAACTGTGGACCCTAGGCACCTGGAGAAGGTTGGATCCGTGCACTCACATCCTCCAGCTGTGGACCCAGGCGCCTGGAGAAGGTTGGATCCGTGCACTCACATCCTCCAACTGTGGACCCTAGGCACCTGGAGAAGGTTGGATCCGTGCACTCACATCCTCCAGCTGTGGACCCAGGCGCCTGGAGAAGGTTGGATCCGTGCACTCACATCCTCCAGCTGTGGACCCAGGCGCCTGGAGAAGGTTGGATCCGTGCACTCACATCCTCCAGCTGTGGACCCTGGGCACCTGGAGAAGGTTGGATCCGTGCACTCACATCCTCCAGCTGTGGACCCAGGCGCCTGGAGAAGGTTGGATCCGTGCACTCACATCCTCCAGCTGTGGACCCAGGCGCCTGGAGAAGGTTGGATCCGTGCACTCACATCCTCCAGCTGTGGACCCTGGGCACCTGGAGAAGGTTGGATCCGTGCACTCGCATCCTCCGTGGAGGACAGGGAGTGGTAGGGTGTGCATGCAGAATGGACTTGGGGCTGAGAGACCTGAGGGACGGATAAGGTGCTGCTGGTCCGGCTTAACATCAGCCTGATCTGAGAGCAGGGGGAGGTGTAAGGCCTCGGGTGTGCTTCTCTGATGCGCCGCTGTCTCAGGTCTACGCTGGGATAGACGCGTTGCCAAAAAGATGTTGGTCAGATCTTACAAATGTCTTAATCTAAACCAGACCTGTTGTATACTTTCGCATGCCCTTCCCACCCCCCTCCCCTTCTTCTACAAGGAACTTTACAGAAAACTCGCTGCATACCAAAGCCTGGTGATCTGAGGAGAGGTGGTGCACCCGCTCACGCGCTTAAAGCTGCTCTGTAGACCCAGTGGTGACTTCAAGAGCCTGCGTCTCCTGCGTTTCTTCACCGTAACGCGCAGGCAGCTGCTCTGCTGTCATCATTTTACTTGGGAACCGGTCAGCTATTACTGAACATGGACTGGCCCTTGAAGTAACTTCTTTATTTGCTGCAGGAACAGAACAGAATGGGAGATTTTTCCTGAATAAAGCTTTGGGCTTGCCTGCTGCTTTTGTCCTAACAGACAGCAGAGATTCTGCTCATGTCTTTGTAAAGGCTGCCGGTAGACCGTGAATCATGGAGCAGCTAAGCTAAAAAGGGTTACAGCTTGCAGCAGTCCCGTGTTAATGAAATTGTCTCACAGAATTAAATGCGGCGGTCCGAATTAGTGTCACCTGTATATTAAAAAGCATGTTGGAGATATCGGTACCATCTGATTGCTTGTGGCCTTGATGGTAGGAGAAAACACGAGAAAGTGTTCTCGTTCCAGGAGAGATCGTAGTTGTGCTTTTCTCAACAGTAAGTATGTTAGCAATATCAAGGTAACAGGTAGTAGTCACTCTGTTAATTCTCTACGAAAGTCAAAGAGTGGCATGACAGTCAGCGGCAGGTTTGCGGCTGGTCCCTGCCCTGGAGCATCTCATTAATCCTCCTGGCTGAAGGTTTTGGCTTGTTTCCTCCCTTTCATGCGAAGGTTAATGTTGTAATAGTTCACCAAGTTAGTATATACTCTGTTCCCTTACACTGGTTCTCTTCTTGGATGTATTTCAAATGTGCTGTGAAGTGGCGTGCTTCTATTTAGAGAAGGTCCAAGCAATGAGACGCTGAAAGCCTGCATTCTGTAGGATGCCAGTTTCTGCAGTCGGCCATTTCCGTTAGCGACGGCTGACCAAGTGGGAATGAGCCGATGAATCGGGAAGAGCCTCCAGGGCTGAGCTTGGGGCAGATCGGCGGGAGGCACTCGCTGCCCAGCGACCGCGACCAGCTGGCCAGATTGCGGCTTGGTGCCTCCAGCTCTGGCCGGTGGCTTGCCTGGCAGCCTGCTACAGGAGTGCCAGGAGCAAATTTGCACACAATCAAAGGATCATTTGTCCAGCATTGTCACAAGCGATGGTGTTCGGAGCTGTATCGCCTCCCGCCTCTCCCGGCAGTTCTGCCAGGGTAGGAAAAAGGTACTGAAGCATGTAAATGAGAGAGGGCTCTGGGGAAGAGAATGACAGAATCATAGAATTGCTTAGGTTGGAAAAGACCTTTAAGATCCTCCAGTCCAACCATGAACCTACACTACCAAGTCCACCACTAAACCAATTAAGGGTGGAGTAATAAGTTCATGTTTCCTGGCTTGGTGGCTGCATTATTTTTTAATGAAAGTAAAACTAGGAATCATTCAGGTTGGAAAAGATCTCCAAGATCATCAGCCCAACCATCAACCCAACACCCCCATGCCCACTAAACCATGTCCCCAAGTGCCACCTCTGCCCATTTTTTGAACACCTCCAGGGATGGGGACTCCCCCACCTCTCTGGGCAGCCTGTTCCAATGCTTGACCACCCTTTCCGTGAAGAAATTTTTCCTAATTTCCAACCTAAACCTCCCCTGGCGCAGCTTGAGCCCATTCCCTCTAGTCCTATCAAAGAAGAAGCTGCTGAGGATGTTCCTTGGGAGCTCTGAAAGCAGCTCGAGCAGAACCACTGGGGATGATTGCAGACTTCTCTGCCAACTATCACAGTCCTTGCTGGCCTCTGAAAGCGTTTTATCTTCGTTAAAAAAAAGATTGCCAAGAATGGCTGGCCCTGAGGAGGGCCGTGGTTTAGAGGTGGTGTGCACCTTAAAAGGAAAAGTAAGGAGTAAGGCAAGAAGCAGTCCCAGAGAAGCCAGTTTACAGAAGCAGCTGGACTAAATGACATAGTCGCAACTTTATTAAAATGGTTTTGAAATTTGAGGTGTTAAGGAATTATTTTGTCCAATAGGGAAAGATTTTTGGATTGTTGAAAAATATTGTGACGGTAACAATTTCATTTTATTGAGAACTTGAGAACCTGTGTTTTTCACAACTGAAAGCAGTTGAAAACACAGCATAAATACCTCTTTCAAATCACGTCTGCGTTACCTTTCTTAGAATATAGAATGCGTTTAGTGCTTGATGCTTTTTGTCTGTTTTGATTTATTTTTCACTTAGGTCTTGGACTTCTTAACCGAATCCAGCTAGAAATCAGTGTCTTTCGCTTCTTCCATTTTTGGATGTAGATTTTCATTTGGCTTCCTTCAAGTATCTGTGATTTGATAAAGATTCTTTGCGGTTTTTTTCACTTGCTTAGGGCAGAAAGGAAGGCCTTCAGCATTTTTATTTTCCTGCAAGATCAGTTCTTTGGGATGCAATCCCGGAGTAAAGCTGGAGCTTCTTATTTCCTAAACTCTGTGTACAAACTGTGGTACGCGTGCCGCAACCTCCTTGAAAACGGCACGCGCCGGCTGGCCTTGCCACCCACCAGCGCCGTCCGGGGCAGCGCTGGGTGCCGCTGCCTCCGACAGCGATGCCTGAGCAAACAGAGCTGGGCAGCTCCTGCCCAGGAGGGTTGGGAAGCTCGGAAAAATCCCTTATCCCCCCCGCGGAACAGTTTTCAGGTTAAGTGAAACTGCATTCCAATCTTCCAGGTTTTTCTCAGCACGTAGAGTGAGTATCTCAAGCTTAACTTAAAAATCGTGCCGTTGAACGTTTCCGGATGCGTTAAGTGCAACATGACTTGGTCCTTTGCACCCGTGTACTTTCAGGAGTCAAATGTCATTCCCTTGATTTTCTCCAGATTGTAGAGAAGTCTCTGTTGCTCAATTTACGCACATGACCCCTTTCATGTGGAAGCAGCGTTGTTACCCGGCTGCTCCAAATTCCAAGTGTCGGATACAGCAGGCTCGTTAATTTTCCTAACGCTGTTTCCTTCTCACGTTGTTTTCTCTTGGTAGGTTACCCGGGTTAGGCTTCCTTTGTTATTCACCAAAGCTCGGTTTGCCGTATCTCTGGAAAATTCAGCTGGTACTTCTAGGCTGAGAGTAATTCAAAGTATATCTGTTGCTTTAATTTGATCTGTGGCAAAAGCTGTTTTGAAAATGCCTGAAAAATACCTTACAGTGAAAGGGTAACTCGTTATGCTCCGTGGCTTATCAATGAAATATAATTAATATCGTCACAGATTATATAACTAATAGCATCATAGGTTTTGTTTATTTTCAGCGAAAGCCCTGGATTTCTTTTTCAGATCTGCGATAGCAACAGAAATCCAGTTCACAAAATAATTTATTACCTAATTTTTTTTTTTTTTTAAATGCTCGGTTTTAACCAACACTCAGTGAGTATCCAGGAACCATGTAGTTGTTTTTGATAACTACTGTAAATAGTTTGTCCTTAACAGTCCTTGAAACGGCGCTACCATGTAAGCGGGTTCTGCGCAGGTTCTGCCGCAGCCAGCTAGATGTTTTCTTTATCGCTAATCGCAAGTGAATTTGCAAACAGCTGCGTTTCAGTCTGTGCTGTGGTATTTTAGTGGTATTTCTCAACTTGCTCTCGCAGGGTTGATTCTTGATTTATTTCAAGTCCCTTTTCTTAATCAGTTTGCAGAGTTTTCCTTGCCAAGAATAAGTAACAATATATTTTCATGACTTCCAGCACTGCAAAGGTTCCAAGTTTCTGATGCCCAGAACATTTACTACTGGAAGGAAAAAGAAGTCTTCCTTTAGTTAACAGTTGCTCTTTAATAGGGAACACAAGGTGAGATAAATCAATTAAAAGGTTCTGGTATTTCAGCGAGCAGCGGCTCAGTTCACGTAACGGCGTGCCGTGCTTCGGTGGCTGATGATACGCTGACTTAATCGGACAAAGGCCGACGAAGTTCTGACCTCCGCAGATCTGCTTCGTTTGCTTTTTTGTCAAACATGCTTTTTATTTTTGCTGGCGAGACAGGCTCATCATTCATATTTATTTTTTCTACCTCTGAAGTTTGTCAAGCTGCTTGGAAAAATATGACAATGAAAACATCTGGGCATCCCATCCACTTTCTGTTTGGAAACATCTGCATCGTTATTAGGAACTTCTTACTAGCGCTGCAGTGAGCAGATGCGTTCTCTTTCCGTCTCCAGGCTAATTTACAATTGCTGGCGGTGAAAGAAATTTGATAGGCACTAAAACCCAAAGACCTGTTTCTTGACCAGGGTTTTTAATACCACATATTTAGGATGCCTTAACGTTTGGTCCTGCGTAAAGAGTAAACTTGGGGCATTTGTGGGGGGAAGTGATGGAGGGAAGGCAGCAGCGTCTCCTTCAGGTTATTCGTTGCCTGTATCTATAGGATTTAAAAAGCTCAGCACTTGTATTCTTGAGTCGTTGCCATGCAGGTTGAGTCACAGCTGTTCATCAGATGTGATGCACCTTGTAAACCCAGAGTCCTCTGTCTCAAGCTGCCCCTTCTCCTTTTTTAAAGCCTAAAGAAATCTGCATCAATGTAGAAAAATCCCTAGTCTTTCTTTCCGTGCTTAATGTGGGAGAGCTGCTGAATTGTAGCGGCTACAAGTAGAAAACGTTGTTTGACGAAGCTTGGCTTTAACTGCGGGACAGGCTGTCTGTGCTCAATCACGTAGCTACAGGAACCCGAAATTGTCCGCACCGAGTTCTTGTAAAGAGGTGTTCGGTTCAGTGAGCCGTCTCTGACGCCGGCCAGGAGCTGGCAGAAGGACAGCGTACAAGCGCACAGGAGCAGCACGCCGGTGAAGCCCTCCTGCCTCTAACACGTGCTCCCGGCGTGCAGCACCGCTCGACTTGGCAGGGCACTGTTCGCCGGCCACCGTGCACCTCCTGCCTTCACTTGTTTAATGCTTTCCGAACTTTTCCTCTAGCAACAACTGAGACAATTCATTAGGTGCAGTGGAAGACCTTTGTTCCTTTTCGCACTGTTACCTGGCCGTTATGTTTGATCCACCCTGTGTCCTATGGTAGGAGAATATTCTTCAGCTTTCCTTTGGGTTTTGGGGTTTTATATCCATCTTGTTTATCCCTCCTCACTGTCTCTTTTCCAGTCTAGAGGGAAATGCTTTATTCATCCCTCAGGGTCTGTGAGCAGTTCTTCATTTGTGGCCATTCCTGCCGCCTTCTCCGCAGCCTTCGTCCCTGGCCGCCGGATGAAGGCGGTGCGGACGGCTGCGCGCGGTGCCCGGGGCATAGACGCGTTGTGGGTGTGCGCAGTGCTGTTGTGTTTTGTTTCTGTGCCTTTTTGGCTTATGAGTTGAACACCGTTGGTTTGGGAGAACTCTCTGCGCTGAATTTAGCATCCCTTTTCTGAGCGAGCATGGGTAATGATGCCGTGCGTATCTATACATTTTCCTCTGCTTTCTCCCATGTATTAGTTTTCAGCTGCCAGTGTCTCCTAGTAACTCAATATTTGTCAATCCACGTACAAGTTCTTCATTTTCCTTGAGGTGTCACTGCTTTAACAATCAGAAACTTTCATTACCTTTGTGTGTATTACCTTTTCCAGAGAGCTGGCGAATACCTTGAGTCGCACAGCTTGCAGCGTAGATTTGTATGGCTCTTTGAGAAGAGTGGCTGTTACGCGGAAGGGAGATCGCGTTGCGCACCACCTGGCTCACGTTTTATATGCTGTACCTTGTGAAGGAAAAGCATAATTCTTCTAACCGGGGAGGATGGACAAACCGTTATTACCTGTAGGGTGAGCAGAATTGAGGTCAGAGAGCGTGTTCCTTTCCGACGCTTCCTGATGAAAGGCAGACCTCAAACAGGCGAATGGAAACGCGCGCCTTTCAGCGGGACTGCCCTTAGAAGCCGATTGAGGTAAGTATTTCGGGTTACGTGTGAAAAGATAACTTACAACTGAGCAACCTGATCTGGTTAAAGCTGTCCCTGCTCGCTGCAGGGCGTTGGGCTGGATGAACTCTAAAGGTCCCTTCCAACCCAAAGCATTCCATGATTCCACATCATGGTAAAATCTTCCTTTGAATTGTTATGACTGAACTCAAATTCGGAAGAGAGTAACTTGGTTTGTCTGTAAGCTCTTAGCACTCTACATAGTTTCCTTCATAATCTCCGGACCTCTCATGCGTTATTCAGCGTATTTTACAATAGACTCATTTCTCTCACTGGGGAGCAGGATCCACACTGGATATGGATTAGTGACATGAGTGGCGCTTTCAAACTTTCTGCTTCTTAGGGAATCCCTTCGTTAATAGACAGTTGGCCTATACATCTTTTCTCTTAGAAGCTCTTAGAGCCTGCCCACCCAACCATAGGATTCGGGACAGCTTTTTTGGCCGTACCTTGAATACGCGCGCACTGTGTTTACATCCTGCGCCCACGTAAAGGGACGTGAATCTCGCTGGCTGAGCAGCTGCTGGCGGCGTCGGCGCGGCAGCCCCCAGCCTGGGCTTGGGAAGCCTGGCAGCCCCCGGAGCACGGTCACGTCCACGGCGACGCCGTGCATCGGAGAGCAGCTCTGCGCGGGTCCGCTGCGGGGACTGCGACCTGGTGTGTCACTTCGATACTAACATGTGAGCAGTTCTAATTGAATTAGAGAAAGAAGAATTGGGCTTACAAATACCAACTTGTTGTTTTGCTTTAAAAAATTAGCAGCTTTGATACAGAATATAGATAGCATGGTTTGTGGACGACACCCCTTTGGCCTAAAACGACCTCACTTTCGTTCTATAATAAGAAGCTAAAGCGGCAATGCGCTGTTTTTCTAAAAGCGGCTTGTGTTTAGACTGGATAGAGAGGTTGATGATGCAGCTGATAAGGTGTGGAATACACGAGTGTGACCTTAAAATGTTTGAAATGCTGGAAGGGAAGTGAAGACAGCATTATAATGGTGAATAGAAATCCCGGTTAGGATACGTAGCATCAAGAGAGTATCTCAAGTCAGTTGTGGGCTGAGACATACAACAAGTGGTGAGCTCTACTGACTGGGAGAATTAGCTGGTTTGGAGATAAAATGGGTGTAAAAGAAAGTTTATTTCTGGTTTGTTTGGTTTTTTCCCCCAAGCAGCTGCTCATCTTGTTTCAGCTATGCCAAAAAAGACGGTTTATTGCCGTTCCATTTGGTATTTGCTAAATGTATACCACAATAATCTTGATGTTGGCTGACTAGAGGAACAAATGACCAGTACGCCAGAGTACATCGCGCCGATGGGCACGGTTGTACCGACCAGTGAAAGCTGATCTTTCAGACTAGGACGCTGCACACCGTCACTGACCGTGTACAAAGTCCGGTTGGCGGAGGCGTTCCTTAGAGGACAGCGGCGTGGTCGGCGCTGTGGAACGTGCTCGTCAAATAAACTGGGTGATGGTAGCGAAAGCAGCTTCAGGAAATTCGGAGAGCGCGCCAAACTGGGGGGATGCCTTAATCCGCTGCAGGGGAGGGCTGCTTTTTTGGGGGGTTCCTGGGCGGGCTGGAGAATTGGGCTGACAGAAACCTCATCAAGTGAGGTTTGAGGAGACCTCAACAGAGGCAAAAGGTAAATTCCGCACCTGGACCGGGACAGCCCCGTGCACCAGTAAGGGCTGTATCGGAAGCAGCTTCACGGGAAAAGGATTGGAGAATGCTTACGGCAATCAGCAGGCTCAGAATTACAGCAGTAATAGATTGAGGCCTGAGGATTAATAGTAAAAATTAATTTCTCAGCTATTATTCCTTACTGTCTGGTGCTAGGAATGTCTGTACCATCTGCAGAAGAATGTACGATATTCTCCTTTGTTCTCGAAAGCTCTTTTTGTGTTACGGTCATGGAGAAATGAAAGTGTCGTGTTCCTAGGGCTGAAGACCGCTGTGGAGAGGGCTCACCCAGACTGTTGCTGTTTGGGTGAAGTTTTCAAATCTCTGCTGCTTGATGTTAGCTTTTGCCTCATCTTAATATTACTTCCTTCCTTTATTAACAGTGCTAAGAGGAACGACCTATTGATTTGTAGAATTATTTGACTGCTTGAAGGTTAATCCTGAATTTGCTGGATGTACTGGTAATGTTTGGTTTGGGATTTGCCCCAAAGAGGGGCGATCAATAAGCAATTACATTCAAAATTGAGTTTGTTCTGGAGGCTCATAGATGAGAATTTCAAGAGGGCAATCTATTTCCATTTGAACGTAGAGTGCTTCTGCTTAACTGTGTGTTTCCTGTGGTGCCACACAACACCTTCCATGACAGCAGCGTCGTCAGCAAATCTCTCTGCACCAGGAGCCTGCCGCGTGGTCCAAGTTCTGTCTTGAAAACACTCACTGGGCCTGCCTTTAACATAAACCAAGTAACGCTGAATATGAAACAGAGCAAAACCATGATGTTTACGTCATGTTTACAAAACCATGACGGTTAAATTCTTGTGTATTTTTTTGTTATCTTGTTCAAACGCTCTGTCAGGTAGCATGCGATTGTGTTTTTCCCATTTTGTCCGCTTTTAAGCAGTTCTTCCATATCACAATCTGAACGGGCTGCGTTCTGACATTAGGAACAGCGTGGAATGACTTTGAAGGCACATTTATGTGGCGCTGAAATCAAATTTTTCTAGCTATTTAAACACAAGGATTTCAACCTACTTGATAAAAACGTGTCTCCATCTGACTCACACTGTAAGAAATACTAAAAGCTATTAGTATTGCAGGCTGGCAGACATCACCGGTAGAGCTTTTGTAACCCTCTTTGTTTATCCCCGTACCTTGTGGGCATCGTACAGTTTCTGTGTGTCGTGGTTTAGCCCCAGCCAGCAGCTCAGCACCACGCAGCCGCTCGCTCACTGCCCCTGCCCCGGTGCGATGGGGGAGAGAATCGGAGCAGTGAGAGTGAGAAACACTCCTGGGCTGAGATAAGAACAGTTTAATCATTGAAATAAAGTAAAAGAGTAATGATAATAGTAACAGTATAATAATGATAATAATAATAATAATGATATCCAAAGCAAGTGATGCACAACGCAATTGCTCCCCACCCGCCGACCAATACCCAGCCAGTTCCCAGCAGCGATCGCTGCTCCCCGGCCAACCCCCCCAGTTTCCATACTGCCCATGACGCCGTATGGTATGGAACGGCCCTTGGGGCAGTTGGGATCAACTCTCCTGGCTGTGCCCCCTCCCAGCTTCTTGTGCCCCTGGCAGAGCATGGGAAGCTGAAAAGTCCTTGACTGGCATCAGCAGTGCTGAGCAACAACTAAACCATCAGCGTGTTATCAGCATTCTTCTCATCCTAAATCCAAAACACAGCACTGTGCCTGCTGCTAGGAAGAAAATTAACTCTATCCCAGCCGAAACCAGGACAGTGTGACGCTCCCGTGGCTGGTGGCACGTCCCAGCAGCTTGCACCTCTCCCGCTCCGCTTGCCTCAAGCCCTGAAGGTGCCCTTTAGGCACCCGGTGCCCTGCCTAGACCAAGGGCTGGCCCGCATGCACGCAGGCGTTCGCAAGTATTCACGCAGTCGATCAGGAGACGGGGAGATTTTTCCTCATTTGGCATAAATAACAGGGAGCTCTGGAACCTCGAGTTTCCTGTGTCGGCATTTAGCAACTGTGCCGTAGCCTCCCGCCCTCGTCGCTGTTGACGCTGTTAGCTTGCCAGCGGCTTGTCGGCAGTCCGAATGGCGAGGCTGCTCCATCCGTCTGCGCGGGGACGCGGGTGGGTCCTGGGTGCTTGCTCGTGTCCAGGTGAAACGAGAGCGAGGGGGAGAAGTAAGATTTTGCTGAGTGACTTTTATAGAGGAGAAAGTGAAAGCCTCCTGCCAGGTGCCTGGAGCGCTGGTCTTCTCAACAGTGCTGACGTTTTTGGCACGTTATCCTTGAGCCAGAAGCATTTGCCTCATCCCCAGGAGGTGGGCATTTGCCTTCCTTTCCTTTTTCTACGTAAGGTAAGCGAACAGTTTCCTGACCGGTTTTCAACTGCTGCGAAGGTAAAAGACAGGATTCCGGCTCTAACGCCAGGGAAACTGAGGCAGCGGCTGGCTTTCCAAAGCAGGGAAAGCCGGGTTCCGGGAAGGGAAGCCAGCTGCTTTGCTGGGCAGGGAGTTCCCTCAGGAAGGCGAAGACTTTGGTCGTTTTCCTCTTAGCAAGTCTTCCCTGTTGTGTACTCAGGCTCTTGTTTCTTTCTTAATGAAAGGAAACTCCATTTTCCACTTTTCCTTGGAAGAGTAGAGCTGGACATCAAGAGCCTCCATGACACCTTTTAGTTGCTTGGGACATAATAAGCCGGGCTCAGCGCCTTCTGGGAAGGTTTACTTGGGATGATTATAATATTTACAGCTTGAGTGGGACTTCCAAAGACACTGCAGATTGTTCCCCCAGCTAGCAGTGGGCAAGCTGGTACCCCAGGTTAGGAAGAGTGCTCCACGGTCAGTGGCAGAGCTTAAAACCAGATCTAAACTTCCCGAGTCCCAGGCAGATATCCTGTCTCCTGCAGTGAATTTCAGCTGGCGTAACTGAGAGTTAACTTGGCTATTACTCGGTTTTCAGTTCAGAAATAGAATGATCTTCTTTGCTCTAGTTGTTTTGTTGAAGCTTTTTGTTGTCTGTCTTGTTTAAACCCAAGACGGCATTTGTGCATGTTTTGTTGGTGCACCCCCTTCCCCTTTTTATGTGGCGTTCGAGGAGAATGGCTTTGTACCGATTTTTGCCATTATCTTGGACTGTATCGTGGTACATGTACTGTTTGGAAATAGCTTGGCTTTGGAAACGTTTGTTGGTCTTGGAATGCTGACTTACAGTGCGTTCATGGAAAAAAAGCAGGAACCTGAGTTCAACTGCATTCGGCGATAGTTTATAGTTGGAGCTTTTCCTTTATATTTATGCCAGTGGAATTTTGAAAAATGGCTGAAATTCCGTGTGGCGAGAAAGAGAGGCTTATTATCTGTGACTAACGCTTCGGTGCATTTTTTAAAACGGGTTTTGTTTGCTGTCATGCCACTTCTACGCTCCTGCTCTATCGGTTGCTTCTGTTGCCTCATCATTTTCAACAGCTTTTCTTCTACCTCTGATTGTTACTCTTAGGTTACTCAGGCTGCCATCCTCCCTCCAAAGGGATCTGGCCAGCGCAACCACACCATCAAATCTGAATCCAGAGCAGGGATAAGCTAGCCTTTGCGGTAGTTAGTAATTGAATCCAAGCTGAAGCCTGCGTTTTTGGATGACAGTACTGAAATTATATGAAGTCTTTCAAAAACAAAGAGCAGAAATACCGCGTGGAGCTGTTCGGTTCATTGTCTGCCTTACTCATTCAAGGTATTTTTTGAGATGAAGCACTCCCACTTTTTTCAAGTACCTTCTAAGTCAGAAAAGAAAAACTGCTTTCCTGTAACTTAGAATCTCAGTTCACTTTTAGATCTAGCAGGACTCCTCTTCGCAAATACTAGCCACCTTTATTTTGTATGGTTTGAGAGTCCTTCGCTTGTATCTATGTTGATGTCCAACAGTCTGGAAATAGAGAAGTTTTGCCGTTCGTCAGTAGTATTTGGAATTTAACTGAAGCCAAAAATCGAGTTAACCTTCTCAGAAGAATTCCCAGAGGATGATAAAGATTTATCTTAATATTTAAGATTTATTAAATAAATAAAATAAGATAATAAATAAGAAAAATTAAAAGACTTTTCCTTCTGCGTGTCTCTAAGCCCTTCTGAAAAAGTTGCTGTCTGACAGCACTGCCGTACGCACTAGGAGAGGCAAAACTCTGCTTTTTCGTCTGTTTTATCTCCGTTAGGGACGCCGCTAGGCAGTGTATGCTCCCGCTGATGGAGGTGACAGTGTAGGTACTCATTCCACGGGATGAAGAGCAAGGGCAAGAGCCTTGCCTTCGCAGCGGTGTCTCTGCCTGACGAAGGCAGAAGGGCAGCTCAGCACTGGGGGATCCGCAGCTCGCAACCGAAAGAGAAATTTTAGGCGGCTACGGCGCGGTGCCGCGTGCTGGGAACATTTCCGCAGGATAAGAGGGATGTCGCCGCTGCTGCGGGCGTTTGGAGTAGCGCAGCTCTTGTAACTGCACCGAAGCCTCTGAGCTAGGTTAAGCTAACGAGGGCTGGGAGGGCAGCAGGGCGTTCAAGAACGCTTCTGGTCCCTCTTCCTGAGCCGCTCGGAGAGCCGCCGCAGGGCACCCCAGCTCGGAGGGAGACTGGTGGCTTGTTGTCAGTAATCGCCGGCGATGCCGCGGCAGCTAAGGGCCGGGACCAGGGCGCGGGGAGCAGCGCGGGCGCGGTGGAGGACTCTGTCCCAGGCTGCTCCGAGTCTGGAAAGGCAACGTGGCGGAGCCTTGCTAGCGCTTGGAGGGAAGAGGGGAGCGGTGAGGGAGGGATGAAGTAGTCAGCGCTCGTATTTCGAGAAATCGGGTCTCCCTGTTCACTTCCAGGTTGAAAGAGGCTGGCTTTGTAGCGCTGCTGGATGGGAGAGGAGCTGCAGACCGCAGTGGCTGGCGGTGAGAGTCCCAACACCCGCAGCTGTAGCGGTGGTGCGCGGACCAAACTCCTGGTGCTCGGGGCTTCTTTCTGCCTGTGCGCAGCTCAGCGCTGTGCATGCGTGCACGCCTCATTGTGTCGCCTCTTGTGAGCTAGTTAGGACTTGTCAGCCGTGAACTTCAGCTGCCAGCGTCTCCTAATCAACCAATGCGACCAGATCCCTCCTCAAGTTCTTCAGCTAGTTTCACCTGCTACTGCTTTGCTAATTCCAAAATGCATCTGCCGCGTTGTTGGCCGTATCCACCGGCATAACCCTGTCCCACAAACTATCGAGATACTTGGCTGTGCAAAAAGAAATGACCTTCTACACGCCCTGTGTTTTCTTCTAACACCTGCTTCAGCTTTCCATTAACCATACTCCTAATTTCTTTTGGTGCCTTGGACTGTCTTTCTAGCTGCTATTCTTACTGTATTCCTGTGTTCCTGCAACACAAATAATATTTGACTAAGCGGGTTTTTTTGTAATTTTGTTTAAAAGTCACTAAATTTACGGATTAGCATTAGCTTAAGCGGTCCTTTTATGTGTCTGAAACTGTGAAAGGGCAGATGAAGATCTCAGCAACAAATTTGACCATAAAACGCTGTCTAATCTGGACCTCTAGTTTCCCGAAGTCAGAGATAATCCTCAGGAGTTTTAACTTGGTATTATTTGGATGTCTTAACCACCCTCATTCAGTATAGGATTGTTTCCAGGCTGTCTGATAAAGCAAAACCTGCTGTATATTCAGGTCCAGAGACCGCTTCTGTACACTTTAAAACAGTTCTTGTCATATTCTGGCCACCTTTCTCCCCCTTCTTCACCCTCGCCCGCCCTGCGGCAGCATGCACCCTAGGGCTGTTTTTCCTCTAGCATTTGAATCTGCCTGTTGAGGAGGACTGTCTCTTTTTGTCAGATTTAGAGTCAGAACCATTGTATATGCCATGGAAAATTCTTCCTAAATCTTCTCCCATCTCAGGTTATTCTTTTTTTTTTTTTTTTTTTTTTTTTTTTGCCGTCTCTGTTAGCTTTCCACCAGACTGGAGGGCCCATTAAAGCATACTGTACAGGAAATAGAGAGAGGCGCAAGAATGGGACCCTGCTCGCCAAATAGGGAAAGTTGGCAACTCTCCTCTAACAGGGAAATTCCTTGGCTTCGAGGAGCAGCTTCATAGAGAGAGTGCGCTATTGAAGAGGCAGACGGGGCACGAAATGCTGCTCCAAGTGCCGTTCCGCAAATAAATGGCGTTTTGGCTAGTCAGACGTTACGGTGAGGTTCTATCGATAATGTTCAGATATTGTCTTCGAGTGAATGTGAATACGTGCGTTGGAACTTGGCAGTTTTATCTGAGCGGTCTTGAGATGGAACGGCGAGCGTCAGGAGGGAGGAGATCAGTTCTGGGCACAAAGAAGTTAACAGCGTGCGCGGTGATCTCCTGCGGAAGGTGTTTGCAGCAGACTTCAGCTCCGATGTCGGGCAGGACGGACAGAGCAGAAACAAACCCCGCCGAAAAAAACCCCTCTCTCCTTAGTTACCGCTTTTTCAGGCGAACGTAAATGGCACCATCTTTCAGGCCAGAAAGAGATGGAGGTCAGAATGGGAGAATTTATGACTCTCTGCTATTTTGGACGGGATTGGGATGGGGAGAAGGAGAGGGGAATGATCAAAATATCCTGTGTGGAAACACTGTGAGTTATATTCATAACACATCTGTGCGAGGTGCAGTCAAGGTTGGCTCGCTAATAGGAATTTGGTGAGATGGAAGGAAAAAAAAAAAAAAAAGTGCTTCTTTGTATAAGAGTCTGTATGAAAAAAGGCAAGTCTCGAAGGGTGATGAATCCGTAACGAAATAACTTCTGTGGCAGTTACTGAGGGCATGGTGGTTTGGGCCTTGCAGAAGACTTTTTTTCCCCTCCCTGAAAGGCAACAGGAAAGCTAATGCGGCATCCTCTCCTGTTTGTAAACCGGTTCTGTGGTATGACAGTCGAAATTAAAACTCGGAAGCTGCATATTTGCTTTTTTGCCCCGCTGAAAGTACTGTGACGTCAGTATGTATGTAATGTCAAAGGGTATGGTTTTTACAAGTATATCACGCTTGGGTCCTATACAGCCGGAGCTGTGGGTGGGAGAGCTTCTGCTTCATAAGGAGTTGTGAGATTTGAGGACTGGCTTTCAATTCAGGACTGCTCCCTCCCCCTTTCAGCCCTTCCAGTTCTAACATTCTCTCTTCCAGAAAATGTATGACCAGGAGACAGGAGAGGCTTTGACTGACCTGCTCTGATTTCGCAAAACCTACGGTAGAGTGCGTGTGTGACATTTGAATATTATTTTGTAAGGAAGAATTAGAAATCGGCAACCCAGAACGGCTATCTGGAATATATTGATAATCCCCCACTTTAAGTAATTTTTCCCAAAAAAAGATTATTCCATCTTCATTTATTCCAGCCAGTTCTCATGTTCAAGTTGGTTAAAAAATGAAGTATTTCAGCTTGAGATAGGGTTGATGGCCAAATGAAACCGTCCTCAAAACTTCAGTTTAATGCATCTTAATACCTAAACACTAATCTAACGTAATCTAAACGCAGTGTATATGTATGTGTGTGTACAATACATAAGATGGTGCTCTTTAAGAATGGTAATTTTGTGTATATATAGTTTCCTCCTTATAGTGCTGTAACGATGTGCAGTGTGCTAGAGGATGAGATGTTGATGGTTTGGATGTCGAAATGCATCACTCAATATCTTAGATAATCCGTGCACGTTGCCTTGACCCCAGCACAGCAAGAGTCTTTGCGCTGAAGTCGACGGGCTTTAGATGAGATCCACAGTCTTACGTGTTTGCCCAAACCAGAGTTTGCTGGGGACTTTGAGATAGAAATTGCCACGCTCCAGGCTAAACATCTGAGAAATTGTTTCTCAGCTGCCAGGAGAACTTTGCCAAGATCGTCCTCGGTTGCCATCTGTTGGGGTACATGCATAGAGCTAGCAGCTCTGCGTCCTTCAGCAGCCTGTCATGCGTGCAGACTTTCATCTAAACCCTGGCTCCTGGTGCTGCCTGGCAGTTGGCTGCTGGCAGTGGAGGAACCCTGCCTTGGACTTGGGTCGGCATCGCTGCAGGTGCATGGGCTCAGGGAAAGGCCAGTCTCCAAAAAAACAGCTGTTGGGCTTTGTAATGTCAGAAGGTTGGAATCCACTTAGTCACAACTGAACAATTAAGGACAATTATGCTTTCAGCTACATTAACGAGTAACTCGGTGGTAAGGCATTGGAAGGAAATGACCCATTGTCAAACACCCGCGTAATTTGTGACTCACGGCATCATTGGAAGGGTGTTTGAAGTTCTCTTTGTTTTGGTAATATGGACTGTCTAAATATTTACTTACATTTTTTTCCGGTTTTACACACACAGTTATTCCTTTTATGTGACTGAACACTGTGAATTCCATTCTTCTGTCTCCTTTAAATGTTTATCTCTGCATAAGCCATCTAACAGCTGAGTCTGCCCGTTATGTTCGCAGCCTTGGCTTTAGTCTGCGCTGGTGGCCATGTGAGGAAAGCACGCTTGGAGTCATGGAGCGAGTGCCGTTCCCTGAAAGCTGCTCTGCAAAAATACTCTCTGGGGTGGGGTTGCGATGGGTAAAGCAGCGGCACGTCGCGCTTTGGGAGACAAAGCTCACTCAGGAGGCGGCAAGCGCTCATCTGTGGCCTGGCGTTTCCCAGCAAAGTTACTGTACACCGAGCGCTGTCTCAGAATTATTTATAGAATTAATTGAAAAGCATGGAAGAAGCGACCAAGGTTGGATGAGACAGATGTTTGACGAGACAGATGTTTGATGAAACTCTTCAATGCGTTTTACGTGTCATCAGCTTATAGCTTCTGCCAAGTGGATGTTGTGTCTTTCTCTTGTCTTTTCTGTCTTTTTAATGAATTAATGACTTAGTATAATTAGCAGGGTTTATCTGTAGTGGTAATGCTCCAACACTTTAACTTTGTCCGAGAGGAGAGCTCCTCAGTTTAGTGCTTCACGATATATTGCTCTTAAAACGACTTTTCCTCATTTGCTATGACTTGAGTGAAGCACCTGAAAACAGGGTTGGAAATGTTTACCTGCGTACACTAAGGTAACGCTGATGGGTGGTCAAGTTGGGTTTTAAAATTTGAACTCGAGAAGGCATTAGCCAAGCCACGGTGCTTGCTTATGCTACTCCTGTCCATATTCGCACACTTTGCGAGAACGTCTTTTTCGGTGTTTAGGTTAACTGTTTTCTCCTTTCAGCTCTACCAGCTCAGCTGAATGATTTTTCTCTTTCTTATTTTCCCTTAGAAATGAAGCTGAATTCTTTTCATTACATTCACTAAGACAAACAAGTCTAAATATCAAGTGTGGTGAAAGTGAAAAATTACTGGTCAAACACAGTATTTTCTCCTAATCTAAACTGGGATACGATTGCCCCTGCAGCTGCTGGGTAGCTGTTGTAGGCTGTCCTTACAGATGCGACATAATTTACCTCATTCACTTCTTTAGGTACTTTTTGTTAAAACGCCAACATTAAATATCTCTTCTGAAACAAAATCGGGTGTTTAATAATACTCAGAGATGCTCGTTGGTTGTGATCAACGCCGTACACAGATGACCTGATCTGCCAAAGCTGTTCCTTGACAGGCACATCAGCCTTCCTGGAGGAAAGGAAGACAAGCGTCGTGTCTGTGCAACCAGGTCAGTGACAGCCGATACCTGGACATACTAAAAAACCAACAAACCCAGCCCTGTGTCTGTTGTAACCGTATCACAAGAGAGACCAAAGATGTTGAAGAATAGTTTTGCCTTTTGTAGCAGTAAAGAGGTTCATTCGGTTTAGAAGGGAGATGGGCCCAACTATTCCTTCTGTTACACCTCTTCTGTGGACAGACGTGAACGTATGAGAGCTAGAAAGAAATTATTTCAGTCCCAATAAATTCAGAAATCTTCTTTGATTTCTTTATGTGCAAAGCTTCTAGCTTTGGCATTTTGACAGAGCTTCATCTCTTCCCTCCTCCACTTCTCATTTGTCCCTTCAGACGTCAGATGTTTTATTGTATGAGGGCAAATGTCCGCTCTGGCCAGCGTCCTCCAGCTGTGTCTTCCAGCTTTCAGAGCCGCATCTCTACGGTTAGCGACACATCAGAGGAGGGCTGCTAAGGCAGCAGAGGCTACCAAACTCTCAGCGTTACCCGGCCGTTCACGCTCGGTGGTGGTGGTACTGGTCTGCTCAGGCTCTTTGGAGGTTCAAGAGAACTCAGAGCATTGCAAGTCGGCGAGAAGTGTGTTCGTGTCTGCTTCCTTTTACAGAAAAAAAATTGAAGTACCTTTTTAGGTTTTTCCAGTGTGTTGCCGTCAAAATGTTCTCGTACTTCAGCATTTTTGAAGTAGCAGGTTACCGTGCCCCACCTCTTCACAAGTGACATTCTTTCCTTGGGTTTTTACGACGTGTTTTCACTGTTGGTAATTACATTAATGGAAAAGCTTAGCTGCATCAGATTCAGCTTTTCACAGCTCTCCTCTCCAGCTGGATAGCAATTTTGGCTCAGACTGTGTTTAGTAACGCGCAGCCCTTCAGCGTGAAGCTCTTCAGCGGGGGAGCCCTTCCCTCTGCTTCTCCGTAGGCAAGAGAATACAAAAGCTGTCCTGGAAAAGCGCAAAGATTTTCTCCTGTGCTGATGAGAGAGCTTTCCCCTCGCAGGGATCAGGCTGATGACAGGCCTCCACTACAGGGATTTTGTGTCATTTGTGGAGTTGGCCCACAGCACAGATTTGAAGATATTTACTTTTAGGTGAACCATTCAGTTGCGTGTTGGTGGCATATAGGAATCCTTCCGCAGGCGTTCCCGGGCTCCGCACCTTTCATCAATAAGGGCCAGGGAGGGTCACTTGGCTATTTACTACTGTTCTGCTTTTAGCAAGGCACGCCTCCCTGCTCCAAATAATCCCGCGTCGAATGGAGCTGCGTTCTGTCTTGATGGCTCGCAGTCCTGTCTGGACAGCGCAGCAGGCTTTGCAGACTCTCGGAGGCTTAAGGCAGATAAAGCGATGATTAGAGTGTAATTGTTGTTGACAGTAGACAGTGAGCTGCTCGGCGGAGATAATGACTTGGGCTGGGAGTGCAGATGAGCACAGGCCGTGCCGCGCTCCTGTTACACGTTTACTGTGGCAACAACAGGTTCCGCATGTTTAGAAACAAATTCCTTTCACGGCATTTAAAACTAAGCCGCTGAATGCAAACACATCTCTCCCTTCATCGAGGTGAACAACCAACGTAGTAGTTAGGTGTCCAAGATGGAAGAGCCACCTTGATGAGAGAAAATGATACATAAGGAAAAACGGTGAAGAAAGTCTATTCCAAGAAGAATTTTGTTAAGCTTTGATGATTAAGAAGCTGCGCTTTTGCTGATTTTTTGCTTTTCCGCTTTCCCATGCCGCCTGCAGTTTATCTACTTACAAATACAGTTTCCTGATTTTTATTACCTGGTCGGAAAATTTTCTCTTGTGGCTGGCTTCTGTCACACCGGAGGCGTGGAGCTTCCACTGCCGGTACGTACTTTGAGACCAAAGTAGCAGCGGTAGTCAGTCCTGACACGACTACCCCTGGTCTTTGCACGGATGTGTTCTCAGGTTAAGCTTTGAAAGTATGCAAGGAAGTTCAGCGTATCAGAGTTGAAATAAAACAGAATCAATGTCGTTTTGACTAACACAGGTAGCATCAAACCATAAACAGCCAGCTGTCGCTGCTTCAAGAAGGTGGCAATCCATCCGGAAAGGCCTCCTGCGTGCCCTGATCTGTCCAGACCGGAGGGAAATTGTAAGCTGCCTTCATCGACAGTAACTGTAAACATCCTGGACAATAGCTTTCCTTACAACAAATTAACTAACAAAGCTAAACACTGAGAAATACTCATCTGAATGGATCTGAGGAAGTCTTCTCCTCCGTTGGGGAGAAGGTAGCTAAAAACCTGAAGGCAAAGATGCCTATAAAGAAAGGATGACCAGCAAGGAAGACATTAGCTAATTGCCAACAGTGTTGAATACCACGTCTTAAAAACTAATTTACCTTTTCTGCTATAGAAGGATGGCAGGTGGTGAACTGGAGTTTAGCGGAACCTTTCTCCTTTGTGCTAAAATGTCTTTTAAGAGGGTCATCTGTGGCACGCTTCTGTCGGAGAACGGGAAAGCAGATGATGTGGTCGATTTTAAATGTGAAATGATCCTAGGGGTATTCCTGGAGCTAGAAAATACAAGCTTTTGATATAAGCTCTGTGGTGTTAAATGCATTTATATATGCAGGGGCTTGCAAAGCGTGACTGGATTTCTCTGTCTTTGAGCTCTGTTTTTTGCTGCAGTTATTCCTGTTCTCAGTGATATTTTGTGGGGACTGTTCCTCTACTGTCCACCTCCCACAGCCCCATGCTTTGACATTTCAGTGATGATTTTTTTTTTTCTTTTTTAACCGTTTTTTTAAACCTGCGGTGGGTGTGTTTCTGCTTCTAGCGACACGTACGTTTCTAGGCTGGCTTATGGACGCGTCCCGCTAACATATCTGGTGTCAAGGCGTGGGATGAGGAAATAATCTTCCTCTAAGGCACGTGATAGTTATGACTTTTAGTCCTACCTGAAGCTCACTAGGGAGAGCTCTCTGTTCCCTGGTGCCCAACGGTGCATACGTGTGATGTTTCCTGGGACTATTTTGGATGACTCTGAATTAGGCGTCCATCTCGTGGTCGCCTGCGACTGCAGAGAAGTGATGGTAGTGCTCCTGCCAGTCCCCTCCAGCCCTCTTTCCCCAAATAGGCAGCTTTGCTCTTTCTCTGCTTTCGAACAGCTGACAGAAGCTGGCTCAGATGCCTAGAAGTAAGGAATCCAAACCATGACTGAAATAATTTTGAGGTCTTACTTAACGAGCACTGGGGGGGGGGGGGGGGGGGAGTACATCGCCATTAAAGCAACTTCTGTGAGCATTGGAAATTTGTAATAGTGGTCCGCTACTGAAAATACCTGTTTAAAGGAACTCTTTTGAAGTCTTTAGGGATCTCGGGGAAGCTGCCCAAAAAAGCAGACGACTCAAGCCTTCCAGCATTTCTTCTTCCAGCAAGTTCCGAGGTAGCAAATAAAATACAAATGCAACCTACGTTTTCAAAATGCGGTGGACTTTAAAGGTACCCCCCCTTTCTGAATTGCCCTGTCCTTTTCTAATGCATTATTCAACTTATGAATCCAAGGACTCTTTAAGTGTGCTCCTTTGTGAAATAAAAATGATTTTCAGATTGATTTAATGATAACATGAAGGCATGAGTACTTTTATAAAGTAGTTAATGCAGAGCTCTCTGATGTTGCCGGGAGAGCGCCTGCCTTAGAGCACTCTGTGCTCTTCCTAGCTGGAAACTTTGGAATTAAAGTGCTGGCCACTCGGAGCTGTGAAAACTGAGAGAGTCCTCACATACCCAAACGCGTTTAGTTCCAGCAGACCAGGTACCCAGGTATGCGTTTCAGCAGTGGACTGGTCTGGAAATTGTTGCTGACTTACTTTTTCTCATCCGCAAACTGAATACCAGAGCCTCGAAAGATGCTTTTTCCATACTTTCAGACATTGCTACATCTGATGATTTTGCAAAATGTGACTTTTTACCTTGTTATTTTTCATCTTTTATTACAGTTGTGTTTAAAGGGCTCACTTCATGACTGATTTTACCGTTATGTATAAATGCACAGTTCTGGTCTTGGACTTGTTTGGAGCGTACGGGTAGCGCATGAAGCCATGTTGTTTGTCTGCAGTTATGACATGGGCTGTCATGCTGATATTTTATTGCAGAACTTAGTGTTGTGTAAAGTAAAAAAGCAATGGGTTTGCTTGCTTTATGCGCATCTAATAAGTGACCTACGAACTTTTGCTACGTATCCTGTATTTGTATGTAACGACCAGCATAAGATATCGGTCAGGTCTCTTCAAGAGCCAGATGCAAATGCTCAAGTCTTCTTCACATATACAAATAAATTATGGCCCTTACCTGGTAGAACGTTGTCGTGGTATTAAAGTGCAAAAACTTCAATTTATTGCTGACCAGGGGCATAAATGCAACTCCACTAATCTGGAGGGAAAAAAAAAGACACATTTATCACTTACCGGTTCGTTAGTGGTCTCCCAGTTCATGGTAAAAAACCCCAGGCTGTGCAAAGATCATTTCTCTCTGCAGCTGCCTCTTGCCCATCTCCACTTCGCACTCTCGCGTTGTTTGCGCAAGCTGCATATATCAGCTCCCAGCTCTGCTACGTCATGCCCGCGGCCGCAGCCCAGTATGCGCTGGATGCTTAGCCGAGGGCATGCTTTAACAGGAAAATATATCGACAAAATCCACGTGCGTATGTATATACGCACATATATTCACTACCTCATTGTCTGATGAAGCAACCAAAAATGAACTGTTCCCTCTTCTAGGAGTAATTGTTGTGGGATTTGTTGATGGCTAAATCTCAAGGGTGGTCAAGCACTGGAACAGGCTGCCCAGAGAGGTGGGGGAGTCCCCATCCATGGAAGGGTTCAAATAACGGGCAGAGGTGGCACTCTGGGACATGGTTTAGTGGGCATGGTGGTGTTGGGTTGATGGTTGGGCTGATGATCTTGGAGATCCTTTCCAACCTTAATGATTCCTAGTTTTTACTTTCATTAAAAAATAATCCAGCCACCAAGCCAGGAAATATGACATTGCTACTCTACCCTTGATTGGTTTAGTGGTGGACTTGGCAGTGTTAGGTTGATGGTTGGACTGGATGATCATAAAGGTCTTTTCCAACGTAAATGATTTGATGTATCCTTTTTGAAAAGCAGGAGTTTGCTGCTAAGCTGTTAAACAGGGGAATTACTTCTCTGGAAGGTGGCTGGGGGCACCGTAGCAGTACTTCTCCTTCAGGTTATCGTTACGGGCAGGCAGAAGAAGACACCTTCTGCATGGATTCCAACCCAAAATTTATCGTTAGTCTGATGAACGTTTGAACAGCTTGATGAAAACGCAGCAGTTATTTCTATGCAGTAGCAACGCTACTAACGCGTCTAACTGGTATTATCGAATTGTTCTAAAAACGCGACTAAAGCTGATAGGCGGAAACTTGCGGGTACCTGCCCCTTTCGCTGCTGTTCGGCCCCGCCGCGCTGCGCGTTGCAGCAGCGGGCTGTCGCTGGCCCGAGTTCCGCGCTCGGAGGCTTCCGCTCCGGACGGCGGAGCGTGTTCCGTGTCGGTCTTGGGTCCGCTCGGCGCTGTCCGTAGAGGTTGTCGAGCGGGCTGTTTGTGACGCTGCTTTCTTCCAGGTCCGCGGGTAGCGTTACGCCGTGGTCGCTTAGCTTTGTTAGCTTTTTTCTTATGTATCGCGTAACTCCTCATGGTTGCACAGAGGGAAGCTACGGCTGAAAGAAGGCACGCGTGAATCGTCAGGCTGTTGGCTAACGTGGCTGTTACGGCTGGACAAGCCCGGCAGTAGTCGCCTGTCCGTGGGCAATGCCTTCTTACAGCTAAAAGCAAGCTCAGGTCAGGGGCGGATGAGCCAGGGCAAGGCCGGGCAAGCCCTGGGGCCCGTGTTAAGCTAATGCAGAGCTGTGATCTGGTATTAGCGGCGGCAAGGCAAGGCGTTCATGCCTTCCTTCGGCCACGGACAGGCTGGGGGAGCTGGGGGTGCTCAGCCTGGAGAGGAGGGGGCTGCGGGGAGGCCTGAGTGCGGCCTGGCAGCGCTGAGAGGGGCTGCAGGAAGGGGGGGGGCAAGCTCTTTAGCGAGGCCTGTTGGGACAGGAGGAGGAGTAATGGTTTTAAACTAAAGAAGAATAGATTTAGACTGGATATAAGGAAGAAATGTTTTACAGTGAGGGCGGTGAGGCACTGGCACAGGTTGCCCAGAGAGGCGGTGGAGGCCCCATCCCTGGGAACATCCCAGGCCAGGCTGGACGGGGCTCTGAGCACCCTGGGCTGGTTAAAGCTGTCCCTGGCACTGCAGGGGCTGGGCTGGGTGGGCTCTGAAGGTCCCTTCCCACCCAAAGCGTTCCGTGATTCTCTGACATACAGAAAGTAGGCTGTGAATTGCTACTCTCTATTACTTCTCCTCTTGCTACAGTAGCAGATGCGGAGACCGTCCTTCCTGTGCTCTTGAGCTTCCGATTCTCCAAGCAGAAGCCAATAGTCCTCGAGGAAAGAGTGGCGGCACGTTCAAAACGAGCTCAGTTTGATCCCGAGACTTAGTCGTCATCGTGTCGACAGTCGTCCGCTAAACCTGGGGTATCTGAGATGACTTGTGTTTTAAATCTCACTGCACCTGTGGTACTTTGAGAACCTGACATGCGGCTTGTGTGAGTCTTTGCAGCGTTTCTTGCAGCAGAGTGGTGACAGCTGGTTTTACTTAAAGGTATAAAATGTATTGAAAGAGGTTCCAGCATGCGTAAATACCAAACCAGTTTATATCATGTCAGAGCTGTGGAAGGAAGGTCTTTAGAGAAGTGATCTCATAGGCATTCTTCGGTGCAGATCTGGTGCATGCCGTGGGCTTCATTCTTTTCTAAAAACAACTCCTGTCTTTGAAAGTTGGCGTGCCTCAGACGTATGCCTCCTGCTTGCTTTACGTTAACCAGACTCACTCTGGCTCGGGAAGTTAAAGGCTATAGATTTATTCAGTAACTTCGATAGCCAGTTATTTACAGTCACGCTGTGCCTGCTAACACCCATCACCCAGGTAAGTTTTCCAGCTGCTTCTTAACCTGAGTGTGATTCGTATGATTGTATGTGTTAGAACCTCACAGCGACGTTTCCATCTACAGCAACATTTCTCACTTCCTTCTAAGACCTAGAGCACGGCAAGTTCACGGACAAATCTAAAAGTGCTTTCACCGTGAATCAGCTGAGCGCAGAACTGTTGCAACGGGAACTGACTATCCTGTTGGTGCGTCAAGCGTAAGCTTGCGCCAGCAAGCCCGTATTCTCCGGTAGCGAGAACTCTGGAACTGGCTGAAGTTCCTCTTTTGCTTTTTGTATTACCAGTTCCTGGTCATGGGATGGAAAAAGAACAGTTAATAGTTGGCCCAAATTCAGACATATTTAATTATAGTTTCCTTAATTGCGTTTAAGTTCTGGCTTAGTTTTGTGTATGTTTGCTGCCAGGTAAGGATAACCTACAGCTCTAGAAAACCCTCACGCCAGGTAGGGAAGTGATGACAAGAAAATTACGGAGTAAAATTCTATCCATTTCCATTGGAAAAGTTTATCCTGAGTTGGCTCTAAACATATTCAAATGCATATGGAATCATGCCTTTGGTGGTTCTACGTGGCTTCCTAAGTGTGCTGCTGGCATCGATCCATCATGTAAATGAGCACTAAGAACTGCTTTTGCTGATGATGCATGGAAGGGAAGAGTCCTTCCCGCTATGTCAATTAAAGCTGCCTCCGCAGAGCCAACAAGGAATATAGCGTAGGAAATCTTCCATCCTTCCCAGAATTATTCTGCAGCTGCAACTGCTGAGGTACCAGAGAAGCAAATATTTTATGGAAGCAGTCAGCACTTCAAAAGATTTTCTTTTCTCTTTTAAGTCTAACAACAAAGTAAGATAATGTTTGTGTTTGTGGGCCCATTGAGTTCATGCATTTAATGAATAATCCTGCAACCCAGAGATTCAGACCTTCCTTTAATCCCTGTTTGTTTGTAATTCTACCAGTCACCGTCACTCTAAGGCTCCCACTGAAGAGAATATAAACAGAGCTAATGCTCTAAGCTGTAATTCGCTTAATCATCTCAGGAGGGTGAAAGAGATCCAGACTGCATATGAAGTCAGAAGGATTTTTTTTTTCTCTCTCTCTTTTCTTAATTCCTCAGCCTAGTTAAGCTACTGTGGAAGTGGAGTTGTGTCTGAACCTAACCGCTGGTATTTCACAGAATATTTCATCAGCGCAGAGTCAGCGTTGCCTTGCAAATGCAGGCAGTCCTGCTGTAGGCTGGGAGGGCCTTCTGCCATTTTGGTGGCGTTTCTTCCTCCCAGGCTTCCCTGCGCTCTCTTTGCTGCATTACCACAGCTCTAACAGCAAGCCGCTCACCAGATGGCTGTCTCTGGTCACGTTTGCTGCTTCCTCCTTAGCACATCTCCAACACCAGTCAAGCGCCCTCTAAATAACCCGTACCAACTGCGAAGGAATCTCACAGACGACTGATGAAGAACAGAAACGCCGAGGGGCAGGTGGGAGGGCATTTCTCCAAAAATTTTCATTCCACCTCTCATGTCATATCCCTGATTTTCAAGGGAGACCTTCAAAAAAAGATGAGCCTGCAAAACAAAAGTTCATAATCTTATTAGGTAAAGAAACTCATGCGCTCAATGGGATGCTGGTTCAGTGGCACATGTTAACCCCTGCTTCCCAATCCTCAGTGTCCTAAAGCGCTAAAATGACCGATCGCACCATTTCCATGAGGAAATGCTCTACCATCTTTGTCCCCTGCTAATGCCTCCTCTGGTCCACAGATACCAATTCCATTTCACGTCGCACAACCTACACGATGAAGTATCTAATGCGGAACAGTTGTTTTCAGCTTGTACTTCTCTTGAAGGTTTGTTGCTACTGTTTCATAAAGGGCAGCTTGTGTGCGTGCAAAGGGTGTCGGTATTTTCCAGTTCTGCTACCTGGCTGTCCTGGTTTCGGCTGGGATAGAGTTAATTTTCTTCCTAGCAGCAGGCACAGTGCTGTGGTTTGGATTTAGGATGAGAAGAATGCTGATCACACGCTGATGGTTTAGTTGTTGCTCAGCACTGCTGATGCCAGGCAAGGACTTTTCAGCTTCCCCTGCTCTGCCAGGGGCACAAGAAGCTGGGAGGGGGCACAGCCAGAACAGTTGATCCCAACTGCCCCAAGGGCCATTCCATACCATACGGCGTCATGGGCAGTATAGAAGCTGGGGGGGTTGGCCGGGGAGCAGCGATCGCTGCTTGGGAACTGGCTGGGCATCGGTCGGCGGGTGGCTAGCAATTGCATTGGGCATCACTTGCTTTGGATATTATTATTATTGTTATTGTTATTATATTGTTGTTGTTGTTATCATTACTATTTTACTTTATTTCAATGATTAAACTGTTCTTATCTCAGCCCAGGAGTGTTTCTCACTCTCACTCCTCCGATTCTCTCCCCCATCCCACCGGGGCAGGGGCAGTGAGCGAGCGGCTGCGTGGTGCTGAGCTGCTGCCTGGGGCCAAACCACGCCACTGGCTTTGCAAGAGGTGCCATCTACCAACAGACGTTGCCTCGCCGTGTCCGTAGGCTCGCACAGGCACAGCAGCACTTCCATCCGCACGTGGTGTACGACATAGAGCAGAAAGAAAACCTGACGCATGTTCTTGTCTTCCATTTTGCTTTCCCATGCCTTCATTTTTTGGCATCTCCTGGGCAACTTTATTCATATTGAGTTTTTCTTCTTAATGCTCTAAGTCCTGAATTTCTTCAATTGCTATTTTAAACACTGCATCATTTAGGCTATGAGTGATGCCTGTGTTTGGTTAGGGTTTCAGTATTTTCAGACTGTTTCCGTGTTTGTGCTCTGTGACAAGCTCCTTTTTTGGCCTTTCCGCATCCCCTTTGCTACCCTCTGGTGAAGATTACTTTCTGTAAACGTATTTACACTACCCCTTGGCTCAGCTAGGTTTTGACATGCAAATAAGTTCGTGTTCTTTTTAAGGTAGATGTATTTGTTAAAGCTCAAAATGAAATACATTCTCTGTTTAACCTAAAACTGTTCCCAAACTAGAATGCATGTTCAAGTGATGGAAGCACTTCTTCTTTTGAAAATTCTGTATGTTTGCTACTGTTAGAGCATAGGTTTGGATAGGTGAGGATTTGGCCTGTCTTCCCCTCTCTGTGATAGAAAGCAGCCATGTAATTCCTTTCGGAAGCAGCCCTGGGAAGAAGAGAGTGTTCTGACGGCTCCTGCTTGGGGCTGCACGGCGAGCTGGGTCGGCACCAGTGGGAAACATTACCCGCAACTCGTCATTTGGATGAGAACCCAAGGGAAAAAAGTAGGAACGCGTGCAGGACTGCTTGCTCAAACGCTGTTCCCAGTGTCATTTGCTTCAGCGGGAGCTGTATGGTTTTCCTTGGGTTTTTATTTCACTTTTGAATTTAATGTGACTTCAGTTAAAAGTAGCCAAAAAGCCTGGAGGAAATACACATCTAAAGATCCAGGAGTGTACGTATGTACCGTGGGGCTGTTGTTCTCACGTGGGGGGCATGGCTTCTAAAGTCTTTTCCTCTGCCTGGTTATGCCAGCGAAGGAGGTTGGGCGTTATGAACTTCAGGTTCTGGAGTTTGCGTGAAATCTGCCGATTTTTGTGTGCAGATCTTCAGGTTTATGCAGACGACATCGCCGTGGGAAGTTGCACATAGAGCATTTCAAACTTTTTTTTTTTCTTTTTTTTCCAATAGAAAAGGTTTGCATCTCAGTGGTCCCAGTTTTCTTCGCTGTCCGCTCGCTACTGTAGGTCTCGGTGCCTCTGTCACTCAAGCTCATGACGAAAAAGCCCGGTGCTTTTCTAAGACTTGTCAACACCCATCCCTTTTCCACCCGCATTTGACACGGTGCTGAGAGCAGCTCCGTAAAGTCGGAAACACTGGGATCTCACCCGTGTTCCTCCTTAGCCGTGAGGATCCTAGCAATCGCTACCACTTAATCTTCATTTCAGCAGGACTTCCAAAAGCGAGCTAAATACCTCGCTCCCATTGCAAGTTCTTTTTGAAACCCTGCCTGCACGGTATGGGTCAGAGCCGGCTGGCTGCGATACCAGTTTCCTACTGGTTTTGTTGGGAAGAAGGCAGAGCAACGTAACTGGCTGTCACACCCAGGTTACTTGCTGATAGCTTGCGTTTCTTCTACGCCTTTCGGTCTTTTGCCAACAATTTTATGGTAGTCTCCAGAGAAGGGGAGGAATGACTTGTGGTCTGTTCTGGGGTTTTTTTTGGTTTTTATTAATGCTCAAGTGATTGTTCTGTCTCCCTTGAGGGAAATGTTAAATCCGATTCTCTCTGTGCAACTGCACTGTGTTTGTGCATTTCAGAACCGGCTCGCTTTGTGTTATCAAAATTCCACAGATAATCTTTATTTATTGTGAAATATCCCAGAGAGATGCCCTGTAGGGTACCCACTGGCTTCTGCAGGCACTTAACAGATAGAACCCTTAACATAGAGTGAAACACCTAGTGAAACTGTGTATTTTTATGGCCAACTTGCTTGGTTAGGGTTGCTTCAGGTACAAGCTCTTGCTTCAGATACAAGCTCTTCCTTTCGCTCAGCCCCCAAAAACAAACAAGCAGAAGTTTGGGCAGCAGTTAAGCAAAGAGTAACAACAAATTGTTGTTGTGCTGGCGTGCACGTTCCAGCAAAGACAGTAACAATAGTAAGGAAACGAATCTCAGAGTCAAGAGTGCAAGTCCCAGCGTAGGTGTTTTGTGTGGGAAGCGGGGATCCGGGGCAGAGACGCTTGAGTAAAGGACAGATCCTTCTCATGCCGCAAAGACTGTTGTGGTACTGTTAGGAAGTCGTTCTGATGCTTCTGGAGTAAAAGGCGATTTCATGCAATTCTTCAAGAAAAGATAAGGGAGAATACTTAACTTCATAGGATTTTTTTTTTTTTTTTTTTTTTGGAAGGACCTAATAAATCAAAGCACACAAGTTTCAGCACATCCCAGAACCTAATGAGAACATCCTGTCATAATATTTTCCACTTGACGACCTGGGTGGTTTCTTTTGCAAGCACTGATCTCTCATTTTTAGACAGTACCAGCAGTGCCACAAAAATTTTACGTATACACAGTTCCTGGGGAAATAAGTTAGAAGTCTGTTGAAACTGTTTGGAATCAGTGTTTGCCCTACATGATTCTTCTTGTCTTCCTTGGCTTTTCAAAAGGCACGCTTCAAAATAAGCCTTAGCAGGCAAAAAATCAGGGGCTTTCACAGATTTATTGAAGTGCATGTATTGACCTTTGTTATAATCAAGCAACCTGCCATGTTTCTCATACTAGTTTTTTGGCAAAAACTCCACAGAAGCCAACAGGTATTCTTGTGTTCCTGATGAAGTGTGCGGGAGCCAGGTGCCAAAACATCTGGCCGTCCGCTCCTGGTAGCTTCTTGTTCCTCATCTAAGGGCCAGATCTTTAGAAGGCATCAAAATCTTAAAATGTTCTTCAAAGGTAGGTAGTAAAGAGAAAACGAAACAGCAAAGCGTGTTGTAGAACCATTAAAAATCCACTGTAATACTGGAAACTCTTCTAAATCTGTCTGATTTCTGTGGGTGCGTTTAAATGGTAGGTGAGCTTTTGTGTACAGCAGGTTGCTGAGGACCTTTGACAGTCTGCTCTGCACTGAGAGTAGGCAAAACCTGGATAAAATCGCAGTCTTTGGGTTTAGTAGGCTTGAAGCTACAGAATAACTTTTTCGTGACAGCTCTTTGATGTCTTGAGGCCAGTCATGTTCATGAGTGCTATACAGACCCCTGGGAAGAGCGAGACAAGTAATGTGTGAGCATTGGGTAGTGACGTTAGGTACAGGGGTTGCAGAGAAGTCATCTCGGAAATGTTCCACAAGAGAACGAGAAGCAACGGTCACGACTTGGAACAGGGGGAATGAGAGTAGATACTAGGAAAAATGGTTCCCTGGGAAGGTGGTTCCCTGGATCGGGGCCCAGAGAGGTGCTGGGACCTCCAGCCAGCCAGAGTTTCGAAGCGGCCAGGATGAGTCTCTGGGCAGCTGCTGTCACTGTGGATTTGGCCCTACTCTAAGTGGCCTCCAGAGCGCCCTTTCACCCCGAGTGCTTCTATCGGTGACTCTCATTCCAAGAGTGAGGTGGGGAAAGGTGATTTTCAGCGAGTTTCTTCAAGTAGCAAGCCATGTTCCTACCCTTGCTCAGTCTTTTTGACCTGTTGGTCAAAGATGCCGGCGGCCTTCCCTCAGAGTCAGCTGGAAGTGGCTGACTTCTCCGGAAAGGGCGCGAGATGCCGTCACCTGGGCTGGCCCCCGACAGTCAGGAATCACAGGGCCCGGCCAGACGACCTGCTAAGTACCAGAACCAGCCTGATGCACCAGTTACCTCTATGCAGTTTATTCCAGATGTGTTTTCTGTGGAGAATTCTGTATTGCAAAGGAAAATATCCTCAAAAGCAGAATTCCTTGGGGTACCTTCGCTGTTTACTTAGCAAAGTTGCTTCACTTTTTAAAAATCTCGTGCTTTGTGAAACGAGCAAGCTTACCTTCAAGGGTTTGAAACATTATCTTCAGGGTGTAACAGAGCCACCAGTGTCATCAGCTGCCTTTCCTCAGCGAGCCGTCCTTCTCTCCGCACCTTTGCGTTTCGGTCGCAAGAGGAGCGTACAGCTCATTTTTTGGGTCCAGTGTTTTCTCTTGTCACTGTCCTGGATGCAGATGCACAGAAGTTCAACAAAGTTAAATAGACTAAGCTCGATAGCAGCCTGAAAGATCTGAGCGTTAAGACCGGGGAAAGGGGCAGAGAAAAAACTCAGTGCGAATGCCTGTCTCCACCCTGGTAACACCGCTTGTGAGAGCTGAATTAAATAGAGACCTTCAAGCAGCTATAACTAGGAGAGAAAGCAATCATGGAAACTCATATTCATCCAGTGGCTAACAAGTAGAAAAATGTGCAGCGGCTACTTAGTGCAACTTTAGAAGTGACATGATGAGTTGGCCTAGTTTCCTTTCTTTGAAAATAGCATAATGGAATTTTTTAGTTGCTACAGAATATGGCTGTCCTTGGGGACGGTTTAATATGTTAACATGCTCGTTACGAAGGGATATACATTGATCTCAGCTTGTTCCAAACTGATTTTTCATTATTTTCGTTTCGAATTAGTGAAGCCGTGGAGCCTCCCTAGACGCTGTTGCCAGCTGCGTTTTCAGGAAAAGGCTGAATTAGGTAATTGAACGCTCGCTTCTCCCAAATTTGTCAGTGGGTCACAGTCTTTTGCCAGAAAGAAACTCTAGCTTGGGGCCGACTCGGTGACACCATCCCGCTCCGAGGGGCCGGGACGTGTGGCCCGCGTGCCTGTTGCGCGGCGGTGGGTCGGCGCGGGGACGCGGCCGTCGCTCTCCCAGCTGACGACCAGCTCGTGCATCCAGGCTCGCGGGCAGTTTCACCCATGCACCCCAAAATACAGCAGTGCTTCTCCGGCACCGCTGCCGGCTCTTCACCAAGCTCCGAAGAACCTCAGTTGCATGCTCGCAACCCCCCGGTCTCTCCTTTCTGTCTTTGCTCTTGCTTCCTTTCTCTCCACGCATCTGATCGCTCTTGATCAGTTTTCATGGCTATACTTAGGAGCCTTCCTGAAATGCAATTCCTCCTTCTCCATTTGTTCTTTTTCCCCAGAGACAGTACAACGTAATTCCTGTTAAGAACATCGCTATTAATGCTAGGCGCTAAACCGATGCCTAAATGACGTAGGTCACCGTAAGTCAAGACAGCCCTACCCGCTGAATCTGTCGCTTCCCAGCGCTGCGGATGCCGGAGTGCGACTATATATAATATAGTCATATAGGAATAAGGTGAGCCAGGCTGCTTTCCAGATAGCGGTCAGCGTTTGGGAGCGTGAGTCACATCTCGCTCTGCCGCGCTTTCAAGACGCTCTCCTTTTTGCGCACAAATGAATTTGAACCGCTCCTCTGCTAGCTCAGACATCTGTGGAGATGAGGAAGGTGCCTCCAAAAAAAGACACACGGGAAAAGGCGTAAATCTCGAGGCCGCGAGTGCGGCGGCAGCTGTTGCATCGATTCAGCGGGATTAGATGAGCGCAGATCTCCTGTCTTGAGTCTGGTGTCCTGCAGAGGCATCGCCTCACTCTTCAGCACGCGGTGTGACTTTGAGTAAGCGACACTGGGCATGCTTATCATGACGCTGCATCAATCTCCGCCGCGTACCTACAGCTGTAAATCTCAGAGCCTGTGTATTCTCTTATTTGCCGAGTTTTCTTCGACGCGAGGGAAGCAGTCGGGGACCAAGCAAGGCGCCGGGCTGTAGCCATCTGGTTCTGAAGCCAACCCCGTTGCTGCTGCAGAGCAATTCCCACCTTCCCTCGCTGGCTGCGGCCGGCTCGGGTCTCCCAGGGTCTCCAGTGCCAGCTCGAGAGGAGTGAAGTGTCCGTACGTCACGCTCAGCTCAGATACACTGGGTGAAACGTGTCCAAAGGAAGGGTGCGACATCCAGATTTACCCTGTTATTCCTCAGGCAAGTAAGCACATATGAGGATCATATATATATGTGTATATGTAAGGAATGCCGCTGCTGTCAATGGCATTGTATGGCAAAATTCAGCCCACGTATTTTACAGTATAAAATAAGGTTGTAAGAATCTTCCGTGTGAGAAATGCTTAGGGTTCTCTTCAGATGTACAGAGGTTTGGCTGATGACAGCATTCATGAAATGAGACGCGGGCAGATCGCAGCTTTAATAGTAGGGAAAGAAGTGTGGCTTCATTCTTCTAAAGTTACACTCGAGGAAAGATACATGCTGTAACCCAGAATATCTTTTTTTTTTTTTTTTTTTAAATAGAGGAAAGCATTTAGGAGGGGTACAGTTATGCCCAATTTTTGCCGTAGGTGTTTATGTTAAAAGTTCAGTGTTTCTGAAAAAGGATTTAGAAGGGAGGCAGACTTTATTGGTCTGCAGAGGGCTTATGGCTTCTCGAGTCCGCACGTCTGGGTTCACAGAGAGGCTCTGTAGATATATTTGTGCTTGACAGAAACCTGCCGTCCGATTCCAGCAGCGTGGTTCCAAGTCTCTAGAGGTGGCACAAGGCGAGGTTAGCAGCCGCGGTTTTCAACAAAATACGATGACAGAGCATGCGGGGGAGATTTCCTTCTGCTGCGTCTCCGTTCCATTTCCACTACTTCATTTGCTACACGCACAAAACTCCTCCTGCCTTTTCTTGGCAGAGGAGCCCCAGCTGGGCTGGGGGAAGAAGTCATTCCTCGCTCTCCTCATTTTTGCTGGTTGATGCATGGTAGATAGGCTTTGATGTGTGCTGTGAAAAAAGAAAAAAAAAAAGAAAAAAGATACACCTGCGCGTGTGCATGCAATGCCCTATGTTTTGTCTTCCTACCCAAATGTTTGCGTAATGGTTTCACTTGGTGAAAGAGTGTGGACTGGTCTTCTCCTGACAGGTAAGATCATGATGTAAAAGATGGAGGTGACTAGCAAAATAAAAAAGGAAGAGATAATGAACCCACTAATTCCAGAATGAGATTAGGAAGGATTAGTCTGTCTAGCACAAATCCGCAAACAAACAGACCGGTTTGCTCTCCGCGTAACAGGGACTATCGCCGTTCGGCGACAGCTGTCTCTGCTGCGTTAGGCAATGCACTCAAAGCTGCCGGGTGGGCGTTGTAGATTAACTTGCAAAGAACCTTTGTCTTCAGATGATTACTTTAAATAATTCACTTCAGTGAGCAGCGCTGTGATCTCTCCCCACTCGTAGGAAGGGGGTCATTTCTCCAACCTTTGCTTGTGTCTGAATTACTTGCTCTGTGCTGTAGAGAAAGTTTTATAAGGAAAGATTGATTTCTCCGTTACCTGGCGCCAGCAGCTCCAATGTGCAGGCAAGGGGGTGTCCGAAGGCACTCCTGTGGCATTCAGCTAGCAAATCTGCAGGACTGCCTACGTGTAAGCTGTTCATCTCAATGCTGAAAGCACCCCTGGATTTAATATTTGCAGATGATGCGCTGCCTGCAGTGCTGACGGTCAGTGGAGTTATGCCAGCTTCAAGCACCTCAGGTTTTCCTAAGCCCTGGATTAACATGCACACATGATGATGCGTTTTTCTTTGAATGCCAATTTTCTTTATAGTCCATTACATGCAAAGCCTGTAGTCACACACAGAGGCGGTCACAGCACGTGTGTTTCTTAACCGTTGCCTAATGACCTCCAGCGACTTAGCTGTGTTTTGTGTCCAGAGTTCCAACAGCGCGTGGCACTGCCAATGGGTCACGCGCATTTACTAGTGCTGCAGACGTCTGTCTGTCCCTGCAAGTCAGCAGGCATGCGCGGATGCGTGCGAGTGCACGATTTGGACCGAAGAAAACAATTTACGTGTCTTTTGGTTCTGGCGAGAGGGAGGGTCAAAAGGAAACGGATGGTTGCGTTTGTTACTTATTGCAGTACAGAAAGTCTGTGAAAGTCTTGCCGAGCACAGCCAACAGTCTTACTTGTGCATTAGCAAAGATTTTGGGCAAGGAGCATTCAGACTGAACTCTGCCCTTCTATTATGAGTGCTTGCAACTACCTACTGAATTAATTGGATGGAGAATGCTGAGGGCTTCACTGGTCGTAGCGCTCACACTGCAGGAAATAGCTCTCTGCTGAGATTTTTCCATAATGTCTCCTCCTTCTACAGCATCCATAAATTTTTGAAAGAACTCTGAATTGTAGGGGTTGTGGCATTCCGAAAAGCTCACCATTCCAAAGCCAGGAAGGTCTCAGCACAGGTAGGAGATAGAAGGCAGTTGTCACTACAACTTCACAGTAAACATAGGGGCTGGCTTTGTAATGCGTCTCATTTGGAGCAAGGTGATGCATAGACCACATGCAAGCTTGGGCAGCCTTCTGTAGAGTGGATTAGATAAAACATCTCATGCATTTGTGTCTACCTGCCTGGGAGGTTCTGAATTACGCATGTGTATTTTGTATTTGTCAGAATAATAATGGCATCTCCTGAACAGAACACTTTCTGTGCTGCTCGGAAAGGATACCTACTGATCCCCCTTCCCTGTGCCTCGGCTGAAGCCAGTGAGCACAGAACAAACTTTTTAGAACTAGCCAAAATTAATGATGATCAAGTATGGTAAATAACCTCAGGTTGATTGAGGTATTTGGGAACAGACTTTCATGCTATGAAAAGATTCATTGACTCTGTGAGCTACTCTAAAATTTCCACCGGTGCCCTAGTACTCAGCCGAATCACGGGCAACGGCACGAAGAAAGAGATTTAATGACTGGGCTATAGGAACGTAGGCATCTTCTCACTTGGCGCCGCTGCTCTCGTGTCACGCCATCATCCCTTTGCCCTTACGGTGTAGTAAGTGCTTGGCAATGGGCGCAGATTGCAGCATTTGGAAGCGGAGCTATCGTTAGTACGTGTAACCTGGGTTTGATTCTGGTGGTTGGACTCTGAAGTCACTTAAGTGCTGGCTTACGGAAAACAGACAAACAAGAGAATAGATAAACCACTCGTATTACCCTGTATTTTTCGGACAGGGCATAGCAATTTACAGTGGGTGTGTTTAGGGAGATGACCCCCACAGCTTCACTTCCCAGCAAGGTATGGGGAAAGGCAGCACACAGAATGAGGCTTGCTAAATTATTACTAGCTGATAAGTAGCTCAAACCAGCCTTTAAAAAGTCAAGAATTGTTTTCCGATGTTAGCATTTCTGTTAAGGAGTAATGTACTTGGGTAGTGCCAAGAACAGCAGACAAAAAATTAAAAGTCAGCACCAGGAAAAGTGTAGCTAGAGCGGGTACTGCTTAATATCCTCAGAAGTCCTGGTACGTTTCGTGGAATCCGCTGCGTGCTAGGCTGAGTGAAATGGTTGGGTTTTCACCGCTGAGCCCAGTCAGGGGGAGGTATGGGGTTTCTGTGAAAAGAAGTACACAAGTTGCATTTCAGGAGGTGGGAGGCTCAATGCTTGAAAATGTTTCCGGTACTACTTTTTCTTTTTTTTTCAAATCTTAGCCAAAAATGGTCATTCCATTTCTTCCTAGAGTGAGGTTATTTTTTCTTGCTTTGTTGGGATTGCACACTTGAAAAGTATTCTGTGGGTGCATGTGTGGAAAATATTGGCATGTTGAGAATACCCTCTGTGTGCAGAAAGTGGCTTCATATTAGAGAGGGGTGGAAAAAAAGGAAGCCTTTCTGACTCGCTCTGCCTGCTCCCATGCACACAAAAAAGAGATTCTCCTCTTCGTTTGAACCGCAAAACCGCCTATTTAAGAAGGGAAGCGACAGCCAAACCAAAGGTGCTGCGCAGCGCGGAGAGTTGGTTCTTTCTGAAGTGATCTCAAGCTATTCCATTCATGCCGCGGGCGCAGCGATACGATGACATTGCTGGTGTATTTCCGTTGGACACTGCGCTCGGCAGCTTTGCCAGCTGCAGCAATTTTTAGAGTTGGAGCTTGTCTATGAATTTCCCGCTTGTGTGCTATCACAGGGTTCCCATTCTCGAGAGCGAGAGGACTTGCGGTTGAATTGTAAAGCTGTTTGCAGACCTGGTCTCTTGCCCACGGTGGCAGGCTAAGCTTCTGAAAACACCTGAGGACAACCTCGCCATTTGATGTGGGGTTTGGGAAGAGTTACTCATGTGTCGCTGTGAACCACCGTCACACTTACGAGGGAGAGGCTTCCCAGCTAATTCAGCCAGTAGTTGAATCCGCTCAAGACGAATTGCAGCGCGGCCATCCAGCACGTTTTGCGACATTGGCCCCGGTCCTGCTGTCCTTCCACGAGCAAAACTTACATTCCGTTTACTGGGAGTCTTGCCTGAAAACATGTGAAGGGCCAGTTTGTGTACTTGCAGCCTTGGCTTTCATCAGCTCCAGCGTAGAGCAAAAGGGCTTGAAAGCTGTGCCGGCGTTTGGGGAAATGCCCCGCTACAGTACGAGTCAACGCGAGTGGAAGGCGGGACGGTCCTCTCCTTCCTATGCGTTGGACGCTGGTTGCTTTTGCTGGGTTCATAGGGCAGGAAGATCCCTGTGTGTTTAAGGGCTGTATCGTCTCTTCTAAATGGAAGAGCCGGGGAATGGGGACGCTCCCTGACTGTCGCAGAGCCGGAGACGCAGGAGCAGCCCAGTTCCCAGCGAGGACTGCAATACGTAGCCAGTGGTTGACACTGTAAGATGTTCCAAACAGGCATCTTCGCTGTTGTTTGTTGCTTAGAGCCTGTTGGTGCCCTGGCTTAGATTTTGGAAGAACTAAGTAGCCTACAGCTGTGACTTTTTTCCTGTCGATAATCCATGGCAATGTTTTGCTTTACTGTCCTAAATGGAAGAAAGAGCTTTTGCGTCATCGCAGATATAGGCTATTGAATGCGTCCCCTTAAAAGCCAATTCCAAATGGCTCATCTGAAGTCTGCCCCTTGGCCCGTGTCTTCACGGGACCCTCTAGTACTCTCTGATATTCACAGGAGAGGATACTCCAATGCCTACTTTTTAAACAAAGAATTACAAAAATAGTAAGTCAGTCAGAAATTCTAGCTTAGCTCTTCCAGTGATGGGGTATGAGGGGGAAACAACAACGCTGCTATTTGAGGTCTTTTCAACGGGAATTGGGGCTGACCACATTACGTTTGAGCACTAAAGCTGCAAGTTAAGCGTTGTACAGCATCCCCAGTGAATGCCGAGGCATCCCATGTCTGTGGCACTCTGTAACGCGTGCCTGATGTGTGGCCAAAAAGGGAGGGGGGAAATTCTGGGTTAGGAAGTAAAGCATTTGGTCTAAATCTCCTTAGGGATGAATTTTATGCTGGAAGTAAGAACCATGTGATAAATTAGAGAACCATACGGTTGAATGAATTTTTTCATTGGGTATCTGGTGATTTCCCCTGCCCCTACGCCACTAGAGCTATCTCTTCAGAGTTTCTGATTGATTTTATCCAAAGAAGCGGTGACTCTACAGGTGAGGATGTTGTGCGGGAGGGTGTTTCTGAAATGGAATTGGAGTAGACATTGATGTCTTCCTATTTCTTGTAGAGTCTCTTCTTGGTGGCCTCGGAGAGCTGAGTTCCCTGTACGGCAGCGTAGAGCAGCAACTGAACGAAACCCTGAGGCGACGCAGGCACGCGGGAGACGACGACTACAACATCGAGGTGCTGCTAGGTGTGGACGACTCTGTCGTCCGATTCCATGGCAAAGAACACGTTCAAAACTACCTCCTCACCCTCATGAACATAGTGAGTATCTTCCATAGCGCTGCACCGTTTGTTTTGGAATGTGAAAGGCTTTTGTAATCTCTCGCGGGAGTATCTAGGAGACCGTGCTTGAAACGAATACGATCATTCTGATGGCTGTTGGGTATGGTTCTCTCTTTTCAAGGTGTTCCTTTAATTGATTTTTTTCACAGTAGTTTTCTAGGGCACGTTCTAGGGTAATTCCAAGAATTCGGAAACGGTTGAAAAACGGTGGGGAAAAAATGTAAACTTGATCCATTTCTAATCATTCCTAACTTCTCGGGACAGCGCCTTTGTGTTAGACCTCATGTGTAACACAGGCAACACAGAAGTGACGGAAACGCTGCTTTCAGAATGATTGAGGCGCTACTTCTCTCCCATGTCCTCAGCCTTTGGTCCAAGCTTTGGTCGTTGCAGCTTGTATCGTAAGACGTCCTGCACCAAACGCTGTTTGTTACACAGCTCCCGTTTAGTGCACGCTGTGCAACAACGGCGTCGCGCACATGGCTACTCAAGTACGGAGACCTGAGGCTCAGAAGGTTACCTTTTGTGTTTTGGCCTAAAAATGAGTTGCTGTGTCTAGTGAAGGTCTCTCTGCTCCCTTTGCAAGCTCCTCGGTCAGCTGAATAAGCTATTCCTTCATAAGGAACACCACAAATCCTACACGTGTGAAAGACTGTACTGCTTAAGTACAGAGGAGACCCCTCAAATACTGAGGGGGAAGCACAGGGCCAGGACCGAAGTGTACCCACAGGTATGGTCTCATTGTCATAAGACCCCAGTTACCTTATAGATGTTTAAAGCCAGGTCTGCAAAAAAAAAAACCAAAAACCCCCAAACCCTCAGCACCATGCAGCTTTTGCCTGTCACAATCCCATCTCAGTTTTCCAAGTCCACAACTACGCTGAGCATCTTTGAAAATCTGCCCCACCTGGTCTAGCTCCCAAAATGAGGACCAGCAGTTTAAAAATTTAATCTATAGAATTTGAGAGGGGGGAAAAAAAAAGAAAAAGATACGAATTTAAACCAACTGATATCTTTTCCAGCATAGCTCTGCGCAGAATTATAATAACTCTGGATAGAATTATACTGTGCTATAAATCTAGAATAAGAACCTCCAGACATACACACACATTGTAACTGAGAAACAGAATTTAGTCTGCTAGGTTTACAACCTGGAGCTTTGTTCAGTCTTACGCCTTTCCTACCGTTTCTGTAATTGTGAGCTGGTACGTTTTAGGTCACTGTGCCAACATGCCAGGGGACTTACTCTCTAACGATACGCGAATGGATGCTGTAGAATCTTGGTTTGATGAAAAGGGGCTGTTAAGTTGAGTAATGTCTGCGCGTTTGGTTTCGGAGCCCAAGGCATTTAATCATAGCTTCCTCCCCTCCTCTGACGCGCACACAGAAAGCCTTTGACTGCGGGGTGTTAGGAAGCTGGGCGTGAAGGTCTTTGAGGAGAAACGAGCCGCTGAACCTGGGCTGCTCTGTGGATCACCTCCGAGACCCGAGTGAATCGACAGCAAGACTTTCATGGCCATGAATGTGCCTCTACTAACTGTGTATCTTTGTTGCTAGTAGAAGACTTTTTTTAGGCTCTTTTTAAGGCTTGAGGGAATCGGGAAGCACATGAGCAAGCCTTCGCCTGTTCCTAGAAGATCATCAGCCGCTGGGACTGTAGCTGTTGCAGTCCAGTCTGCTGCCGACATCAGCGGGGCGCAGTTGAGCACGGCTGAATTTGCCTGACAAGACATGAAGCTGGCTTTTGGGTCGGATTTAGGTTTGGATCTAGTGGTGTGAAGGTCCAAGAACCGAACCTAAACTTCTGTCTTTTACTCTTCCTAAAAACCAGAGGCTCTACATGAGAAAGGATGCATCTTAGGAGCGTTCATGGTGATTTTTGCAAGGCTGATGGTAACTTGCTGAGGCTTGCCTTCCAAGCAGGGAAGTTAAGGGCAGTTTTGCCACACGTAATGCAGCATATGCAAGACAGCTCCAGAGTGGCTTCAGAAGAACAAACACATATGGGCATCGTAAGCAACGCTCTTCTGCTCAAGTGCAAAAAGGCAGTATGAAATCACATGCATTCAACCCTGTGCCAAGACTGGCTATCCCGGGCACGGTGCCACGCTGACCCAACTACGCTGCTCCTGCTGCCGGAGCTGGCTCGCTGGGAACCGAGCATGCACAGCCTTGCCGTGCCATTGGAAGCTCCAGGCCTGGAGGTACAGTTTCAGCTAAAGAAATGCCCGAGATGTTTCCTTATACTTAACATTTGTACGTACTCTTGGCTTAAGAAACAGGCTGGAAGACCCCCGCATCAGCGATGCATCTAAAATAGATGTTAAGGGTCGGCGCTGGAAGTCGGAAGCCCAAACGGGGTCATCCGGTCCAAAGCAATAAAATGTATCGTGGTCCCTAGCTTTTAGGTAAAGCTTTACCATTATCTCACGGCGTGAACTGCCAAAGTCACTGACAGCCTGCCTTCCAGAAGGGCTGAGGGCTACAGTCACCCCTTGGAGATGACGTCCTTCCCCTGGAGTTGTTTCGGGTAGCTCGGTGGCCTGTCCGTTACTGGGCAGTTTCAGCTGAATTCCTTGAGGTGACAGAATCAACGTTTTCCTGATCTCACCTTTACCAGGAGCACATAAGGAGTTGTATCCTCCATCTCCCAAACCCTGCCATAGTGTTAGCACCGTTCCTAATCCCCAGTGGAGCATCCCTCGGAGAACCTGCAGAAGTACAGCGGGAAAGCAGGTAGAGTGAAAACTGGCAGAGTTTGTTCACGTCGCTACGACTTCAGACTTCTGGCTTCATGACTGCCACTCGCTCCAGTTACCAAGACCTTAAATCCTTTGCAGAGAAACAGGGTGCAAGAAGGACTGAGAAAGCCTAATCCCCTTTCCTCTCCCCGCCGCCCAGGTTTGTTCCCCCACCCTGGTTATGCCTCAGGGCCCAGGCAGCCCTTCGGTGACTCTGGGTCTGTCAGGAGCCGGATGCTGTCTCCGTCACGTGCTGGTGTGCCACGCTGCTGTCAAGGTCTCTTCTTGCAAGAGGAGAATCAGTTTTCACCACTGTTTAATGTTTTATGGGAATGTGGCACTGTCAGTGTATCTGGTGCATTGCAGCTCGCTCTTCTTCTGTGTTATGTTGTCTCTCGTAGCAAGGCTTTCCTCTCCTCCACACTACCTAAGGGAACCCTCAAACAAAAGAAAGGATCTTGAAGGCACTGCATTCATTTCAGGGGAATTTCATTTTTCAGCTAACAAAAGACAGAAGAGTGAAACATTGATAACGATCACTTCCAGCAAGAGGTAGCTAGTACGCTTCCTTAAGTGGATACTTACAAAAGCTTCATGTTTTTCAGCACTGCGGTGGTAGATCTGAAATGAAAGGGCTCCTGCGTTAGGCAGCTGACATTTGTTACTCCCTTGGGTGGTTACTTAAGACAAAGCTTCCCTGGATTAAAGTAACTGAGATCAGAAAGATATGCACAGAGAGCATCAGGTTATACTGAGGGATTCTAAGCAGGTTTGGACTTGGCAGTATTTATATCTTTCAGTCTTTTTTTCTTGAGAAGAAACCAAAATTAGCCAGTAGAGTGGTACTTCCATGCATCATTCATTCTCAAATCGCAAGTCGCTTTTGACAGAATTCCTCTTTTGGTGGTCACTATCCACTGAGCATTGCAGTTTTGTGAGGATCATCTTCTTCCTAAGTAACAATTTTAGTTTGTTGTCTGCATACTGAAGTCAACGAGAGCTTTATGATGAGCTTCATTAAGACCAGGCAGTGCCAGATACGTCTTAAAAATTCCACCCCAGGTCTCCGTGCACACGCACTACCTGCAGTTCTTTATCTCTCCATCACTTGCTCTCATTTTTTCATTCACACTGCCTCTGCCGAGCAGGGGAAGCAGGGCCTAAGCGCATTACTTAATTGAGACATCTCTTGACTTTTTCTAGTCTCTAACCCAATCACTTGCCCGATACTTGTTAGCTCAGATAAAGGAGAAAAGTCAGATCAGCGCTCATTCTTTTCTCTGCCGTTCCATGTGGAATTGAGAGCTAACGCTGGCGACCGACGGCGGCATGCAGAAGGTAGACAGGTAATCGGCAACGTTTTGCCGTGCGGATCTGCTGCCCCGTTCTTGCTAGCAGCATTTCAGAAGTGCCGGGCTCCCCTGAGCACTGACTTGCGGCTGTGCTAAACTGCACGGGTCATTTGTATTGCTGAGGAATGTGAAATAGGAGTTAGCAAATAGTAGGTCTGGCAAACGTGGAGGCAAGTTTAACTTTTGAATCCAGAAAGTTTGCAGTGAAAAGCTGTTATTCGTGTGAGTAAGAAAATATTCTTCATACAGGACTTGCAGGGAATCCTTTTCTTTTTACCGCATACCTCATGAAACATCAACAATAACTCTTCGTTCAAGATGATTTCAGAATATTGTCTTTAGATGACCTCTAAAGGTCCCTTCCAACCCAAAGCATTCTATGATTCTATGATCTTTGTAAGCAGCAGAGCTGACAGGCTGTCCCAAAACACTTCCATCTTTTTCTTAAACGTCTGCGGCTCCATCTACTGGGAATGGATGTCAATACAGAGCCTGTGCAAGCTGAAGCACCGCTTCCCCGAGAAGCTGGAGGTCCACTAGGTAAAGATCATTACCTCTTTTGGGAGGAAGGCTATTGGAACAATTTTGTCGTTCCTGCCAAGATTTTAACAATGGTAGACTTGTTTTATGTGACTTTCTAAACAAGATGCAGGTAAAACAGGAAATGAGAAGAAAAAGTGATGCAAAATAAATGCAGGGAGAGATGATAGACGTAGAAGAGTATCGAGCTTTTAAAACTTCTCTGAATAAAAAGGTTGCCAGAAAAGCCCAAGTTCAGCACCGTTCCTGCCAATTCTTTTGCCTCTGCTCAGCAGCTTGACTGTGTTGCAGAGCCTGGACACCTACAAAGGACAGAGCAGGCAGCGGGAGTCTCGCTGCCGACTTGACTGGGCTCTGGGTTGGGTGTTGAGCTGGAAGAGGAGGAGGAGGAGGGGGCGGCAGCTTGTGTTCTCTCACTTGAAACCTTTGAACTGTCATCTCCCAGCCCAGCGTTCTGTGGCAAGCAGGCGGGCTTGAGTAGCATGGTTCGGAAGAAAATCTCTGCTTTATTTCCTCGCATTTCAACATCAGGGTGAGCACTGAGGGATGTTCTTCATGGTCAAATAGCCTGTTCCATAGGTGGTGACTTTTTCTTAGGAGTTTGGGAGTCGTCATTCTTGCCTCTCCTGCAGCCGGTGGGTTACGCTGTGGGGCCAAATTGTGGGGCTCTGAGAATGGCACAGGCCCTCTCTCTTCATCCCAAGACCGAAGAGGCTATGGCAGCTGTTTCTCCTTCAAAGCCACCGTCCTTCACAACCCTGATTTTTGATGTTTGATTTTGTCAGGCTTATAACGTACCTTGTTGTCTGCCAAAATTACTAGTTAGGGAGCTGTTTCTGTAGCACAGAGTCATCACGCACTCACTTCTCCAATGTGTCAGTAGTTTACGTCAATTTTAATCTAATATTGCCCTCAGCCTGCCGTAAAGACTAATGGCGTGTGAAGGTGTCACCAAAAGAGCACGACTCGCTCGTTGCCACTTAATCTAGTGATTTATACCCATGGGTGGTCAGTAGACACGTAGTCAACTATTTTTTTCAAAGCTGTTTCATTTCCAGTGACGTGAACAGTAGAGCAGCTGATGGCATTAATCATTAAATTCTGAATTACTCAACGTTCCTTCAGTGTAGAATACTAATTAAGAAACTGCACTTCCCCCGTGCGAGTCAGACACGGAAATGTAAATAGTTTCATCAAGGCAGAAGCAGAAGGTCGTTGAGGCTATGTGGTCCCCAAAACCCAAGGAGAGTCAAATGAAGCATTGGGCGTAAGCGGAGAGAAACTTGCTGCGAGTGAGCAGAGGCAGCGAAATGGCAGCGAAGAAACTTCTGTAACCTTCCTCGGTCAGTTCAGTTTCTCTGAAATTATTTCTTTTGAAATACCTTGGTAATTTTAAAAAGCGATCAAAGACGCCGTAGGTTGTAAGAGAAGGAAATGAAGAGCTGGAAATCGAGGTAATACTGTTCTCATATGGAGCTTTTCATCAAAAAAATGTCAAAGGAGGTCGCTACAGGCAGCACCTGAAACACGGAACGGGAAAGCAAACTCAGTCGCGGTCAGCCAGTAGTAAAAGCAGGAACGAGGGCAGCATCCAGGTTTGCCATGCCTCTTGGTGCGTCGACCCAGCAGCAGCCACCCCTCATAGTCCTCCTGCAGCAGAAAGCCGGAGGGGACCACTTAACGCTGGCAGACCTGGGAGCTGGTCTGGGCAGGCTGCCGTGATGGGCGAGGCTTTGCCGGGCAAAGGGTGTCCTGGTTTTGGCTGGGATAGAGTTAATTTTCTTCCTAGTAGCAGGCACAGTGCTGTGGTTTGGATTTAGGATGAGAAGAATGTTGATAACACAGTGATGTTTTTAGTTGTTGCTGAGTACTGCTTACGCCAGTCAAGGACTTTTCAGCTTCCCCTGCTCTGCCAGGGGCACAAGAAGCTGGGAGGGGGCACAGCCAGAACAGTTGATCCCAACTGCCCCAAGGGCCATTCCATACCATACGGCGTCATGGGCAGTATGGAAACTGGGGGGGTTGGCCAGGGAGCAGCGATCGCTGCTGGGAACGGGCTGGGCATCGGTCGGCGGGTGGGGAGCAATTGCATTGGGCATCACTTGCTTTCGATATCATTATTATTATTATCATTATTATACTGTTACTATTATCATTACTCTTTTACTTTATTTCAATGATTAAACTGTTCTTATCTCAGCCCAGGAGTGTTTCTCACTCTCACTCCTCCGATTCTCTCCCCCATCCCACCAGGGCAGGGGCAGTGAGCGAGCGGCTGCGTGGTGCTGAGCTGCTGGCTGGGGCTAAACCACGACAAAGGGTTTTTACCCCCGGCCACGTCATCTGGGAGCTCAGCCCGTGGCCAGGCTGCGGATTGCCGGGGATTAGCCTGCAGCCCCTACCTGGGCACCACGGAGGCAGGGGCGGTGGGCGCTGGTGGGCAGCACTGACAGGGAATTGCGCGGTGCCTGCGCAAAACCAGCCGTGCGTCTGCAGCGTGCTGTCTGTCCTGAATGTGAAAGGCCAGCTACCGAGAGCTCCTGCTGCCCAGAGGTGCTCGGAGGAGCCATCCAACGTAACCTGGGGCTGTGGGTCAAGAGGCAGCGCTTTCTGTGACAGGTGAGAATCCAGCTTTTCCTTTAGGGAGGAGGTCTGGCTAGAGGGTGCCTTCGCTGTCGCCATCGTTGTCTTCCGAGTACGTCAGTGTGGGAAGGTGGGTTCACCCAGGACGTTCGTGCTGCCTAAACGCCGTGAGTTTCCACAGAAGCGCTGAAGTCCCTTGGTTAGCAGCTGTCTCCCCTTTCCAGTGCTCCTCGCTGCAGCCTTGCAGTTCATTTGCCAAGTGCATTTATTTTGTCTGTTCAAACAATTTTTTATCCGTTCAGTGGACAGCTGCTTCCCCGCTTTGCAGAGTCTCACGGTGGTCATCGCTGGCCCAGTGAGAGTCCTGATTGACTGCTTCTTGTGCATAGTGCTATTGAATTCAGTCTGGCCCCTTTTTTTTACTTTTAAATACTGCAACAGAGGCTATATGGCCAGTTGGCCACCTGTGATATGTTTCATAAGCTCAGATCAGACAAATCAAGCTTACTGGGGTGTGATTTATATACGCGTTTTGTACTGGTGTCTTGGGATGTCACTTCTTTTGCCGTTATATCCACAGCGTAGATGCAGTTACAGCACTCTGAAAATGCTGCAGCGTACACTGCCGTTTTCAGCACTTCTTTTAGATTGGCATCCTTCTGGCGTGGTTACAGGTTTGCAAAAATTCCCTACATTTCGGTCGCAAGAGTATATATGAACTTGCTCCTCATGAGAATCCTGTAGCGGAGCCCTCCAAAGCAGTCCAGAGAGAACTGGGTAAAAAATGGTGTTGCGGAGAAATCTTGAAGAAGACTTGAATCTTTAGGTCAGTTCCAGGATCCTTTTTGTCTCTAGGAAAATCACTCCTGGGAAGTTTGTTGTTTCTTGGCACAGGGGAAATGGTGAACATTTTTTCTGACACAAACCTTTGTGGGAGCAATGCTGTTGCATTAATGGGGAGAGAATGAGAGATGAAGAACTGAACTTTGGAATAATTGCTTCACAAGACGGGCAGTCTGAAGGATGTGCTCATTCCTTGTAAAACTGTCCTGCTGACAGTCTGTCTGTTCTCAGCTGGTCCTAAAAGGGATTGCATTTTTAAAAACCATGGGCTAAAATCATTGTGCCAGGTCCCGCAGTCTGGACAGCTCGGAATGACCTTTTCCCCTGAGGGGAAGGGGGAAGTTCTGTTTAGCCTGACTAAAAAAACCAACCCTCTAAATCCTGCTCAAATATACCAGCCTCTGAGCAGTGGTATTTATTTTTCACCAGTTACTCAGAATATAATATTTATTTTGTTTTGAGGGGGATGAGTAACTTCATTGATGATCTGCAGATGTGTTAGCCCCTTAATTTATACTCTGGTGGCAGGACATTTCTCACCTTCCCAGACACAAGGAAGGTCCTGAAGAAGAACAGTTTTTGACCCATCAGCATAATTCTGGTTTTTTAACTTCACTTCCACAAATACTCTTTTTAGTACAAAAGTGACCACGTAATTCTAATTTCTCTCTAAAAAAATCAGGCAGCAGTATTAGTTGCTTCTTAAAAAAAGATTTCTTCAAAACAAAGACCACCACGAAATATTTCAGTTGTTCAGTCAGCAGCGGAACTGCAGTGTTAGCTCGGGATTTCTGTCTTGTGGCTGGGCTCCCTCACGGGACAGAAGCTTTTCCTGTGCTGGGGAGCGTTCTCCACGCTCCTGGCTGCGTGTGGTAAAAGACGTGCAGTCTTTCCTTCCTTGTGAGCGGTAATGAGGCTGGTATTTTTAATCGTCTGCTTATTTGCACAGAATTTCTGGATGCTTCATTTCTTGGAGATCTTTGTTGTTTTGCAAGAGTTGCTGGAAAGTGGTAAACAGGGCCCAAATGCAGCGGGGCATTAGAGTGAAGAGAGGGAGTGACTATCTAATCTTTATTTCCTTTGGAAGTGGGGCTAAAAGCACTTGAAGCAAAATTCTGCCTTTAAATGATGTGTAGAGGTCTCATTGGAGACCTCTGCAGACGGAACTTGGTGCAAAGCCATGGGCTGTTTTACGAGGACTCTCTGTGGGCTTTGACGTTTGCTCTTTCCTGTGTGTTTTCTGCCGTCCTTGAGGACTAGAGTTCCGAGGTCTCATGAGGTTGTCGTACGGATGGGTGTTTTCTCAGGCCAGCAGTTTAATGTAGTAAGTCTTTCCAGATCGCGTAAACCTTACATGCTTTCATGCAGCGGGTGATTTCTTTTTTCTTTTTTTTTTTTTTTTTTTTAATGGAACGCGTTGGCTTGCAGAAATCAAGTATATTTGGAGATATCGTTACCCTGTAAGGTACACCGCAGCGTTTATGTGTCTGGCAAATGCTGTTGACTTGAAAACTTTCAGATGACAATTTCCAAAGCGTTGCTGGGATATGGGAACCCTTTGCCCATTAATTTTAAGATTGATTTAGAATCAAGAGCGCTACTCACATCTTTAAAGCTAAACGCGTGCATACGTGTGTGCAGAAACGGAGCCTCGTTGTTCGTGTCGTTGTCGAAATATTCTGCCTTCCCAGCCTAGAGCTTCAGAATGCAAAAATGGCTTTAAGTCAAATCCTCAAGTATTTTCCAAGGGCAAACCTATGCTGACGTTAACGGCACATTTCCTTGAGTGGGAGCTACTGGCAGCAGAATCTTCTACAAAATGAACAAAAATATGCTCGCTCGCTCTCCCCACTGAAATACTCATCCCATGTGTTTAAACTGATTGAAGTGAGACAAATGGTTGATGAAACAAATAGGAATAGAATCTGGAATTCATCCGCAGTTAGAGTGGCCAGATGGCATAGCAGAGGTGGCCACGTGGGATGGATGGTGATGGGTTTATCTGTTGTCAAAGCAAACTCTATCTGCTTTTAAATCCCTCGGCGAGCTTGAACGCACTGCTATAACCTCGCTTTCAGGAATAACCTCATTTCCCTCGTTAGTGT